>NC_133349.1:332500-665000 GCF_030506205.2 Paramisgurnus dabryanus
GCAGTCTCCTCGAAATTAAATTGAGTCAGTTTAGACAATTAGGAAATATGACTAGCTTTAACAAATATGCCTTACTAAAAAAAGGGCACTGATGTATTTTAAGATATGTCAGTGCAAGTTGTTTTTAGTTTGGACAGCTCTTACATTTATTTACATTTATTCTAGGACTAGTCTAATCCCTGTCCGGGAAACTGCCCCTAAATGTTTTCCTTAGTCACAATTAACTAAACCCACCTGTGAATCATATACAACCTTCATAATAAATGGGGGGGACTTAAAGCTATTTCATACAATCTGACTTATAAACACAGTTTAAGAGTTTAATTCCTCATGCTAAACAAATGCAAAGTATCAAAAAATCAAATAGGGCGGTCCCAACCGGGTCATGGGTCGCAGGCAGTTGTTTTGTTGGCAGTCGGCGTGTTTGTGCATATAATGTAAACAACACAAACATGAAGTGAATCATAAGTTATCCAGAGATAGTGTGGGATAATGTTTTGTATTTTGCTTGTTCGTGACTTACTCCGCCCACGGTACACAACCAGGGGCTCGGCTTTTTCCGGGAAAGAATCTTTAGAGCAAACTTTCTTTTAAAAATCTGATAAAACTAAAGACTCTTCAGAGATATAAAGGATTTATTACTACTCTAAAACTACTCAAGATTAACATGAGATGAACAGGGACCTTATGGGACCTTTAGAGAGCATTAGACTTTGCTGTTAAATGCAAGTATGTGCATGTAAAACAAGAATTCAGACACAAAATATAAAAGTTTTATTGAATAACTGTAAATCTGACATGAATGTGTTACAACCGGTTGATATAATACAACTGTACAGTAGATGATGATGATGATGATGATGATGATGTCTGTGAGGTCATTAGATCACAGTAAAACACCTGCAGCTCTCAGCTCTATACAGGCACATGATCACATAGAGTACTGAAGGTGATTCTGGGTGGAGATTCTGGCATCAGTATTAGGGTGTATTTAGTGTTCAAATCTTCTCTAGAAGAAACAGTCAGTCGGAAATTCCTCAGGATCTAAAAACACACACAGACACTGATCAACTGTGTCAATGATTCACTGACTCACTGATTTAATGTGTCAATGATTCACTGACTTGTTGATTTAATGTGTCACTGACTCACTGATTCACTGACTTGTTGATTAATGTGTCACTGGTTTACTGTGTCACTCATTTCACTGACTCAATGTGTCACTGATTCACTGACTCACGTGTCACCGATCAACTGTGTCACTGATTCACTGACTCATTGATTTAATGTGTCACTGACTCAGTGATTCATTGATTTAATTTGTCAATGATTCACTAACTCACTGGTTCACTATGTCACTGATTCACTGACTCATTGATTTAATGGTTCACTGACTCAATGTATCACTGATTCACTGACTCACGTGTCACCGATCAACTGTGTCACTGATTCACTGACTCACTGATTTAATGTTTCACTGATTCACTGATTCACTGATTTAATGTGTCACTGATTCACTTACGTGTAGCAACAGCAGCTGCATTTCATTTTCTGCTATTCTGCGGCCCACACACTGTCTCGACCCAAACCCAAACGCCAGCGAGCGAAACCCCCCACCAGAACCCGTCTCCATGGTCACATTCTCACTGTCGCGCCCTCTGTCAGCTCCTCTCCAGCGGCTGGGGTCGAAGCGCTGAGGATTCTGAAAGACTTCATGACTCCGTCCCAGAGGATATAAACACACCTGAACTAACTCCTAAATGGTTAAACATAAACCAGTGGTTATAAATCCTGGGACCCGATTGCTCTGCACATTTTATCTCTCTTATCTGACAGATTCACTTCAATTCAATGAGATCTCTGCTATCGAGCTGATGATTTGAATCATTTGTGTTAAATAAGAGAGAGCAGTGGGACTCCAGGATCAGGATTAAGAACCACTGACATAGATAAGATGGAGTTTCACACGCTGGGTTATCCTTGTAAACATTTCTGCAACTCTCTTTGCTCCAATTTTCCACAAACCTGTTGACTGTGACCGGTGTTAAACTGTAATGAGCTGACAGCACGTGTGGATCTCTTACCCCTGCTGGTATGTGATAGTTCTGGAGGACGATGTCTTTAACAGGATATCTCTGGATTGTGATGCCCACAGGATAGAGTCTGGAAATGTCAAACACACTCAATATTTAATCCTGTTGACCTCATTATTTACAGTACGAACAAATGAATGACTCAACACACTTAAAGGGGACATTGTAAGATGTCAAATAAATCTTTGTTGTTCTCAGAGTATGTATGTGAGGTTTTAGCTCAAAATACTCCACAGATAATTTATTATAAGATCTTAAAATTGACACTTTGTAGATGTGAGCAAAAATGTGCCGTTTTGTGTGTATCCTTTAAAATGCTAATGAGCTGATCTCTGAAATAAATGGTAGTGCCGTGGTTGGATAGTGCAGATTAAGGGGTGGTATTATTATAATAAGATCCCCTTCTGACATCACAGGGGAGCCAAATTTCAATGAGCTAATTTTTCACATGCTTGCAGAGAATGGTTTAAGAATGGAACTAAGTTACTGGGTTGATCTTTTGCACATTTTTTAGTTAGATAAAAGCACTGGAGACCCAATTATAGCATTTAAACATGAATAAAGTCTGGTTTTCATAATATGTCCTCTTTAAAATGAATAATTTGAACTTGAACTGCGGTCTGTCCTCCTCACCCAGTATGACAGGAGAAGATGTGGAACACGGACACAGTTCTCAATGCTGTTTTAAAGCCTGTATGCATTTGAAGATGTCATACTTTAGGCTCTGGTCCTCACCTCAGGGTCTCCTTCACCGTTCCCTTCAGAAGCGGCGCTCCCTGCAGGGCCTTCTGAGGATCTCCTGCTGCTCGTTCCCATGATGACATCACCTGGGCGCGTACCTGCTCCTGCACATCAGGGTTACGCGCCAACTCAAAGAGAGCGAACTGCAGCGGGACGGCGGTCTGAGAGAGAGACAGAGACTTATTTGGATTATTTCAACATTCACCTACTAACAGGATAAACAGGAAGGTTAGTTAAGTGCAATAATAGATAAGAGCTCATACCGTATCAACACCACCGGCCATGAGTTCTGTGATGTTAGCTCTAATCAGCTCCAGTGATAACTGCCCTGCTTCTATTAACTGCCCCAGCACACCCAAAAACTTCCCCTCTGATCCTCCTGCTGTCCCTGAGACACGTGTCTGCAGCCGCTGATAGCCCCTCTGAATGCGAGTCTCCGCTGAAGAAACACAACATTTACATTCACCATCTGAACTCAGATCAGGTTGATGCGCACACACACACACACTGACCGTGACTGAAGATGTTGTCCCATGCAGTGGCGTGTTGAGTCCACAGAGGCGCGTGCCGGAGCAGACGGCGGGGCAGATAGAGGAGCGGAGGGGTCGTTGCCAACATGCGCTCAACAGCCCAAATAAAGCGTTCAGACTCTTGTGATGGTGTCGAGGAGAACAGACCGATCCGTTCACCATACAGAACATGACAGCTCGCTGAGGAGAAACACACGTGACATCATATAACACCATCTATAGATGGATTTCAGTCACGTGACCTTTTACATCATGCCGCCATCTTTAGGACCTACCGAGTACCAGTAGGCTATTGACAAGCATTGGCTACCTTGCTACGATTTACGGATTTTCTTATCTTTTACTGTCTATGATTCTTACGGATACAGTAAAGGGCTACGAAAGACAACATGTCGCATCTCGACTGTCATGAAAATAAACGCTACTTTAAAAAAATATATCTTGGTTAGGGTGTGATGCCTTCTCGATCCCTGATGCGTTCTTCCAGCCGCTGTCCGCTGCAACCGAACTACCACTATTTTACAACATAAGAAGGCGTGACACAACATGAAACTTTGCTCGAAGTATCACCTGGATCTCTACACATGAACGCGAGCATTGAGAACATTGTTTGTGTACACAGAGTTTACTAAAAATAAAGGTTTTGTACAACTGACTTTGGCTGTTATGGTGTCCGCTTGTCATCTCTGCCAGACGTAAATAATCGATTTCCGAAGGGGAATGAATGAATATCATATGAGGCTCCTTTTTCAACCTGAAGGTCAATATTGTTTTTCACTTGCGGCAAAACAACAACTTATCCGTGCATTTTTATGGAACTATGCTTTAGGAGATATCAATCTTTACAATTCTCCCTCCTTACGTCGCAATTGGAGATCGATACATCTTGACTGGGAAGAAGGCGGCGAGCGGACGCCAAATCATCCAAAGTCAGTTGTTCAAAACCTTCTTTTTAGTAAACTCTCTGTTCACAAACAATGTTCTCAATGCTCGAGTTCACGCGTAGAGACATAGGCGATACTTCGAGCAAAATATCATGTTGTGTTGAGCCTTCTTAGTGTTGTTAAAATAGCGATTTTGATGCTCACAGCATATTGAAGGCATAGCTTCTAGTTCTTTTGCGACCACTTCAAGTCCTTAAAATGGCGGTAGACAAGTGAGTGACGTCAGCTGATATCCATGTATACAGATCTCTCAAACACCTGACAATATTTATTTATGACATATTTTTATATTAGCTTGGCTTCTTTTATGGAAGGAATAATTGAGGATGGGCCGTTGAATTATAATAATAATATTATTTCTATTAAATAATGCACACCCACGGTGATAATGCGTCACTCCGTTTCGTGTCATGCCATTCCACCGCAGGGTGTGCAATATTTTCTAATAATTTAAAGGGAAAATGAAAAAAACAGCATACCAGCAAGACCAGCAAATGTTGTGTTTTGGTGCTAGTTTGCTAGTGAACACCAGCTAAACCAGCATCAAACCAGCATCAGAACCAGCATTAGCACCAGCTAAACCAGCATTAGCACCAGCTAAACCAGCACCAAACCAGCATTAGCACCAGCTAAACCAGCATTAGCACCAGCATCCCATGCTGGTCATACCAGCATATGTTGTGTTTTGGTGCTGGTATGCTAGGACCACCAGCTAAACCAGCATAGACCAGCATGATTCCCATGCTGGTCCATGCTGGTTTGATGCTGTTTTTTTCAGCAGGGTGGAGTCAATTATTCATTGCTCTGGTGGTTATTTTAACCATGGAGAACCAACGGGTCAAATTTGGCCAATGTTAATTAATGCTAAGAGAAGGGTTCTTGGGTTCTCCAAGATTAAGACATTTGACAGGTCAGGTGTGCATTTATCGAAAAATAATGCATACCTGTGGAACATTTCTCAATCAATCAAAAAAGCATTCAACAGACCTGTGGTATAAACAATGATAAAACATATCAACAAGTAAAATAAAAGTTCTTCAAAAAGGAATGCCTCCAGATTGTTTTATCCATTTGGTAGCCCTTGCTCAAAAAGGTTGGAGACCCCTGGTGTTGAATGTGTTTGAATAGCCACATAAGACCGCTTACTGAGCACAATGTTTTTTCAACGGTCCTGATTTCTAGTAGTGAACACATGGTGTTCAGTGCGATCTTTAGGCTTTCATTGATAAAACTGAAACGCCTCTCCGCCTCTTTCATTTGGGCAGATATCTGAGAAAGCACATACATGTACAGAACATTGTGCATCATGTTTAATAACAACACAAACAGTGGAACTCTCAAATAACATTAGTTTGTGTTAGTGTATAGGCGCATAGTGAGATCATCAGCCTGTGAGGTCACTGATATATGACAGTATCAGGGGTTGGGGCAATAGCTTAGTTATTTATTTGTTCAATTTTTTATGAATATATTACAAGCCACTGGATTTGTGAAAAATAACAGAAGCTGCTTTACTCTAAGGGGCAACACAAGTTGTGTTTCCATTACAGTTGATGGAAACAATAGAGATGGATGTGTTTCCATTGGCTGTATTTAACCCCTGAAGGCATTAATATATTTGTTAAGCACGGTTAATCTTTACAAAATTGCTTAAACACCTTTACATATTGATGCTATTATGAAAAGTTTTAAAGAACTCAGAATGACCTCTGACCTTCCAGAGCGAAGCGAAAGAGATCAGGGCTGGGGTCAAGGGTCATACTGCGCTGACCCGTCTCACCCACACCTTCCATCTCCACCCGCTGTCTCAGCGAACGACAGAAATCCTGCGCTACATCATCCAGAAGAGGCAGAAAGCGCCGCACGGCTGAACTGACCATCACTTCTTTGTTCAACAGCAATCTGTCAGCACGCCACTCTGTACCGTTCCTACACAAACACACATTACATTCAAAGATAAATCACAGCAACAAAAAACATCCACAAGCTAAACTCTTGACCAAAACAATAAAATGCAAAATAACAGATGTAAAGCTGAAATAATTGAAGAGGTTTATTTGTCATGAGTGTATATTACAGTAACTGACTTGAGGAAGACGCCTTTGCTGTGTTTGCGTGTCTCTCTGTGTGTCGCCCAGGGCTGTAGAGTCATGCGACGCGGGTGTAAACCCTCCGAACGAAACAACTCACCGATGTCCATCGGCAACATGATGTTCACAGTGCTCTGAGAGCCCAAATATTCTCTAAAAACACAAACAGTCATGATACATTTCATTCATTCATGAAGGAGTTAAACCCATGAACCTGGTGTTGCTAGCACTCATGCACCTATAGTTAGAGATTAACATAGAGATTATAAAACATTTCATTCTGTCTCAGGTTTAGAGAAACACATCATTCTGCTATGACTTTTTTAACAGTGTTGCATGACTTATGATCAAAATCTGATGCATTTAAAACCTTCAAAGTTTACAATCATTCTTAAACTTTGGTTATAAAAATAAGAAAACTAGTGGACTGAGACTTTATGTGAGCGTATGTACCTGTAAATGGGTCCGAGTTGTTTGAAAGTGTTGTCCATGTGTTTGTGGAGCTGACTGAATCTTCCTTCTTTCCAGAATCGCAGCAGATTGATCCAGCCGTTACTGCCGGTGTGAGGGATGTCCTGAAAGCGTCGCAGTCCTCCAGCAGCGCTGATACTCCTCTTCTGCATCACTGCTGGACGTTTACACAGAGATCGAGCGATGGCAGAAGATGCAGCGGCGAGCACAGATGAGACAAGCATGTCTGACTCGATCGAGTCTCTTTAATGCAACCATATGAGTTTTCCTTCAGAGCATCAGCCCCCATTCCTGTATCACGTCCTCCTCTCACACATCACCAAACCAATGAGTTACTGTCACATCAGGTCAAAGTTCAAGAGAAAAACACCACATCACTTCTTTCGAGAAATCACAGGGTCGACAGAGTCCAAACACACACACACACACACACACACACACACACACACACACACAAGCTCAAAGACACCAAATGTTCACTGGCTGACTTTAATATCACATCTACAAAATCTCTCATTACATTTGAAAAGAGAGCAAGGGAGATAAATGGAGTGAGAGACAGACAGACAGACAGACAGACAGACAGACAGACAGACAGAGACATACTAAGAGCGACAGACGGATAGTCAGGCCATATATAGCCTGATCTCACGAATTTCCGTGGGATAGTCACAGAATTTTTTGCAAATTTTTCCGTGGCATTCTCACGGATTGGTTCCTCAACTGTTTTGTCCTATTTTCTTACCATTGTCACTTCGGTTTAGGGTTAGATTTACATAAAATGACATCCTTGCCCAAACCCAACTCTAACCCCAATGCCAGGCGACAATTGTTTAAAGTTTAGAAAATATAAAAGAATAAATCAGAAAAAAACAGTATAAACCAATAGTTTAAGTGACATAATAAAGAAAACACCAAATCTAACCCTAAACCGAAGCGAAAATGGTTTAAAAATAGTAAAAAGCAGTTGAGTAACCAATCCGTGAGAATGCCACAGAAAAATTAGCCAAAAATTCTGTGACTATCCCACTGAACTTTGTGAGATCACGTTGCATATATACACCTGGGATTAAGATGGGATTGGACGACACAGGTGTAAATGGGGTTGGAAATGTTTTGAGCTTGTCTGCTTTCATCCACATTCAGAGGTAGTCAAAAATGCTGGATTGCTTTTGTGGTGTAGACGCTGATGTTCTCAAATGTGCTCTTTGATTTTTTTTATAAGCACAAGCTTATTTCATCAATTGTTCTGAAATATCTACTTATATAAATATTTACTATAACTAGATTTATAAATAAATATACAACTTGGACTCTGACACGTCAATATAAACCCGTCATTTCTCCCGCTCGTGTTTTAATGATTCGCCCACAGACCATCCCTTCAAAATAATCAGGACAGAAGCGATTTAAAGTGGACAAAAGAAATGGATTAAAACACCAGGTGTGAATGGACATGTGTATCTCTCGTCTACTTGTGATCCGATTGACAAAAAATCTAATCGCATCTTAATACCAGGTGTAAACAGGGCCTTAGACAGGTATATAGAGTGAGCAAGACAGACAGACATATAAAGAGTGAGAGAGACAGACATACAGAGATTGAGAGACACAAACAGACATATAAAGAGTCAGGGAGAGAGAGAGACAGACAGACATATAAAGAGTCAGAGAGAGAGAGACAGGCTTTGGCAATGATGTGATACTAAACAGTCACACCAATAATGGTCATTAAACTTTAAGTGAGAGACTGAGACAGACAGACAGACACATAAGATGATCTGTGAAGAAAGGTTCCTGATATCAGTGTTAATTATAATAAGTGTTGGTGTAAAACATTGCATATTTAAGTGTCATTGTGTAACATTTGTGCATTTCTAAAACAATAAGAAAGAGTGATGGAGTCATTTAGTCCCTCCTCATGAGTTCACATGAGTTTACACGACTCTGTGTTTACTGTCACAGGTGTTTGGGTTTGTTTGTTGCCGGTGAAAATCCCCCGGCTGAAACCGAGACTTTGAAATGTGCTGAGCAGACCAAAGTCGCCGTCTTTAGCAGGAGTTTCAGGATAAATCATCTTGGCCAGATCTCGTGGGAGAGACGCTTTACCTCTGACAGATCTCAAGTGCTCGCTGTCCTTGACATTCTGAAGAGAAACACAAATGATTTATCATCATCATCACATCCAAACACTCTTCATTCAAACTGACTCAACCAAAAATATTCAAGTTTCTTTGAGGTTCCCAAATTTAGTTTATGTGACATTAACACTTGTGCCAAAAAGTGTTTGTAACATTGTATAAACTTAAGAGAAAGCAGAAAGAGAGATTTGAGCAATCATCAGAGAGATAAAGTGATGTGTGTGACCTCGCTCAGATGATATTTTCTCCTGAAGTGTGTCCTCATCGCAGCTCGCTCTGCATTCTTCTGAGCATTGACTGCGTCCCGCAGCTTTCTGAAGATGTCATAGGAAACTTTAACATCCCAAACACAACACTTTTCTTATTGTTTTAAACCTAACAGACAGCTCAAATGTTGCTTTGTGTCCTTGGTCTTTAATAAGAAATATTTTGTTGAAGAAATGCAGTAAGATTATTATATGAGAGAGCCACCGGTCAAAGCTAAAACAACACATTTAAGTATTGGATTAAAAATGTTCTGCATTAACAGTTTTCAGATTAATCACATTATGGTGGAGATGAGACAACGTCAATTAACAAAGTCAGAGTCGTTTGAGCAATGCCCTCAAAAATGTCATCTTTCATTTACTTTTATTGCATTGCTTTCTTGATTTGTGACATTTTGACAGATAAACATCAGGAAGAGAAAAACATTTCAACATGATGACATGAAAATCTCACCTCTCTCTCTCCAGTTCGGCCTGATAAGATCTCAGCAGATGTGCGTCCTTTGTTCCAGCTAGACGATGTGTGGCGCTCCTGACCTTTGACCCTGGTTTGGACTTCTGCTTGGTCCAGTTGGGTTGTGTCTTTTCTCCGGTTACACAGTATGTGAGAGTTTTAATGGGAGCCAGCAGAGATTTCTTCAGTCCAGACTCCATCATAAGATCGGATGTGTGTCAGTGTGAAACCTGTGTGAACACATCATTCTTATGTTAGCTTGAGGATGTGTGTGTGTGTGTGTGTGTGTGTGTGTGTGTGTGTGTGTGTGTGTGTGTGTGTGTGTGTGTGTGTGTGTGTGTATGTACTCTAGGAGAAACACTGACCTGATTTTACAGATACAGAGCAGAAAGATTGAGTGACTCACAGCTTAAAATCTACAAGGGCAAGGACACACACACACACACACAACTAAGGATTCATTTTTAAACAGTTAGTTGTTGTCGCTAATCAATACAGCCGCTATGGTAAAACACACACAGACACACACCTGTCTACCTGCATTCCGAGAGAAAGACAGGTGGATCCTTGTGTTCCTGTCCAGTAATGTTCCTCTAATCTTCCAGTTTTCCTCTGAATCTACATCAGATCCTTTGACTCTGTCGTCCTCTGGTTTATCTGTGCAGATCTCAGGTTTGTCACGTTTGTGAGGATCCAGATTATTACACTCAAGACTTTAATGACAGGGAATCTGATTAGTGTTCACAGGAGCAGATGCACGTGCAACCTGACACACACACAATTGTCTACTATTGTGTGTGATGTGAGCGTGACAGTTCAGTTTCCATAATGAAGAAGAGTTGAATGAATGAATGAGAGAACAGAGAGAGAGAAGAGGAACTGTTATCAGTGACCCTGATGTGTCCTTCATCAACTGACAGGAGAGGACACAATTAATTAAACACACAAATCTACACAACACAGCCAGCCAGCAGTGTCTCAGTCTGCTGTGTGTCTACATACTAACTGTGTGTGAACATCTGAGCAGCTTAAAGGATTGAGAGAAGATCACTGACCACATGTGAAGACACAGACAGTAACAGACAGACAGACAGACAGACAAAGAGAGAGAGAGAGAGAGAGAGAGAGAGAGAGAGAGAGAGAGAGAGAGAGAGAGAGAGAGAGAGAGAGAGAGCATCATTATACACAAATTAGAGAATTATTTTCCCTCAATTCACAAACCAGCTCAAAGACTTTAATGGGATTAAACTAAAGGCCAAACCTTCTTTTATTTTTTAAGCTTCTTTTATTTTTATTTTGTTTTGTGCACCCGAGCTTTACAGTCTGGGGAGACGCACGCTATAAGTTTGAAAAAAAAAAACTTGGCAAACATGTCTGAGGAACAGGGCAGCCGCGTCACTACAGTCACGTGACTTCACGCTCGAGCCGGAAAATAAGACAATGCTGAATGAAGTCTTAATTCTTGCTATTTTTGGACCAAACTGTATTTTCGATGCTTCACCACAATCTTACTGACCCACTGATGTCACATGGACTACTTTGATGATGTTTTTATTACCTTTCTGGACATGGATACCGTACATAGATTTTTAATGAAGGGGACAGAAAGCGCTTGGAATAAATCTAACGTTAAAACATCTTAAACTGTTTTCCGAAGATGAACGGAGGTCTTCCGAGTTTAGAACGACATAAGTCATTAATTACATTATTTTCAGTTTTGGGCGAACTATACTTATTCAGGAGTCATGCTGTTCCCTGTGGGGGCGGAGGCGAAAACACAAGCTTATACAGTATGTAAATATACACAAAGACAATGACGCCCCCCGCTGCACGCTAGAATCTCCGGAAAAACAAGCCAATTTCAACCGCAAAATGTACGCTTTTAAATATACAAAAACTGCTATCTCAAACATGGAGAGGCTTATTCGTGATCTCAACTAACAGATTCTGCAATGAAACGAAAATCACAAATTTTGAAAAAAAACGTTGTTTCTCATTTTCTCGAAACTTGTGCTGCCGACTTGCGTCACTGGTTTCCGTGACGGGTCACATATGCAGCCTACAAATGCGACATCTGGAGGCTGCAGCCTTCCGATTGAGAAACAACCTCAGTTTACTTATCATTCTTCTGTGGAGTTTACGTATAGATAAAACGTTTTAGCTTTAAAGGTGCAGTGTGTAAATTTTAGCAGCATCCAGTGGTGAGGTTGCGAATTGCAACCAACGGCTCAGTCCACTGCTCACCCCTTATTTTGAAACGCATAGAGAAGCTACGGTAGCCGCCATTGGAAAAACATGTAATTGAAGGAGACAACTTAGTAAAAAAAGTTTGTCCATTAAGGGCGTCTGTAGAAACATGGTGGCACAAAATAGCATTCCACGTAAGGGGACCCTCTGTGTATGTAGATAAAAACGTCTCATTCTAAGGTAATAAAAACATAACGGGTCATTATAAAAAGGTCTTTATACACCCCTGATAATATAGTTTTGTATATTATTTAGCATTTCTGTCAAGAGATCCTTCTAAAAATTACACACTGCACCCTTAAGCAAACTCCACGGATGAATGATAAGAGAACTGAAAACAGCCATTTTTCAAATGGAAGGCTGCATCCTCCGGAGGTCGCATTTGCATGCTGCATTCTTCATCAAGACTGATTTATTTCAGTTAACCGAGCATTGCATTCCAGAAAGGGTTAGACAGTCTTTAACTCTTTACCCCTTATTGGAAGTTAACTCTTCAATTAAGAGAAAACGCTTCCTTGCCGATGACGAGTTTTTCAATCTGAACTCTTACCCAACCTATAAAACCTGGAAGTATTCCCTTATGGCAAACAGTTCAAACTCTTTGTATGTTTTGAGGATCGCTCTGAATTTGATCTCTATCAAAATTCCTTCACAAAAACGCAAATATTTCAGGTTTTTGCTTAAAAAGAGAAAAAAGCCATATTTGATAGGTGATAAAAAGAGACCAAATGAATGTAGGAGGAAACAGTTTTTTGGGGTCTGTTCTTTCATTTGATATATTGTATACTCAGCCTTTTTTTAAGTTGCCAGCCAGCATTTTTTGTGATTTTCACAAAAGTTTCATAAAATGCTTTCCAGGAAAATGTTCTTCTATAAATATACAAAAATACAAATATATGTACAAATTATAATATATAAATAGAAAACTTTGAGCAAAAAGCTGAAAATAAATTCATTTTTTTAAAGGTATTTTGTTAAAGATCAGATTCAGAACGATGATCAAAACATACACAGAGTTTAAAATTAATTTAATTAGTTTTTCTTCAGTTTTTTTTAATAAATTTCACACTAATGCATGACTTTTTGTGACCCCCCTGCAACACTTTTGTTTCTATATTTGTTTGTGTTGTAAGTTTTGGCAACACATTTTTGTATTTCTTTGTCTGGTGAGTATCTGCAGCGAACTTAGCAGTTATGTGTCTGAAACTGCTGTAGCATCTATTTACATATATATCTATTTGTGAGGTGGTGCAAATAAGTGGAGGCAGGACTAATTTGCATATTCATAGATCCATGTATACCGAGGCAAGGGTGTGGAGATAAAATCAAGCTGTTTTAAACAAAGAAATTACTGTCACAGGTAAAACTTTAATATATATGCTGTTATAACCCTCAAAGATAAGTTTTACCTAATCAAATGATCACCCCCCCTCACACACACACACACAATCTGATGGCACTAACCTGGAGGTGAGTGTTGTAGGTCTACAATTTGTGTGGAGTGTTATTGTGCAGAGTTATAAACAGTAACCTTACAAAGTACTCCTGTTACACACACACACAGATATTCATTTTTCAGTACGTGATATAAAGCATATTTTATTTTACAAAACATTTACAGTAGTTACAACTATATTCATTTCAAACAAAACTCATAAACATGTGCCATATTTAAAATTGTAGAAACAACCAAAATATACAAATAAACAAAATAAAATAAACAGAGTTCTGCTGGGTTAAAACACCTAGGGCCAGATTTACTAAACGCAAATTAGCACAAGAGCGCTATTCCAAAAAAGCACTGATGCAAGTGGTAATATCTGCCGGTTATTTAGTAAAAAAGTGCAAACTAAATAACGCAGGTGCAACAGCTGATTTTCATTATGACCAAGACAATCTACTAAGAGCAGCGCAAATTAGTTCAGGGTTACAAATAAGCTAAGCTGATGAGGTGCAGGTGATCTACTAACACCTGATGAGCTTGAGCTCAGCACCACAGACATCACAGCCAACAAAGCCAAGACTAGAGACACTGAAAAGAACTGGAGGACAAAAAGATGAAGGTTTAGGAGAAGTTTTGAAACACCTGTTATTGTGTGACTTCTCCTCTTTTATTTCCTCTAGCAAATAAAAAATAACATCACTTGGCAAGCATAATTTTTGAATAATATATTCCTCTCGCATTACAAATAAACTCATACTAGAGATCGACCAGTATATCTGTTTCCAGATATTTTCCCTGATATTTAAGCATTTTCCCATTATCAGATATCGGTTTGACCTATAAACACTGGCATCAACGCTGGCCTCTGCTATCAGCAACAATTGCAGACATTTCAAGCACAAAATGATTTAAGACGGCATTAAATAATGGCGCAAATACAGTAATATGACACGCGCAAACATTATAAATTGTGTTGTGTAAATAATCTCCTCCCATAAATTTTGCGTCTGAAAGGGAAACTTGTAGAAATGCATAAGCAATAAGATCAGTCGCAAAAATAACTACATCACACCTTTACAGCGCTAATAATCCACTTTAGTAAATCCTGACAGTTGTTATTTAACGACAAAATGATGCTTTACACTGACGCAAGCTGTTAGTTAATCTGACCCTAAGTGTGCTAAACATTTTCACAACTTTGCTAAAACTGCACCACGTGACGCTGTGAAGCTGTTGGTCAAAATAAAAAAAGCCAGTTGAATTCAACAATCATCAGAGAATCCAATCTTCATTACTTCACCTCCATCTTTGACTGATTGTCAGACATTTATGAGGTTCAGTTCAGATGCTTGAGTTCAGAGGTCAACAGCTCATGTATCTGTAACTGCTGAAGGGTCTGAAGAACTTATGATGGAGTGCAGCAGAGAGAGACAGACGACGCTCCGGTTCATATTCAAATAAACCCTCCAATAAATCAAAGAACTGATGATGATCTTCTGAATCACACAACACACACCTCTGACAAACGCACACACACACACACACACACACACACACACACACACACACACACACACACACACACACACACACACACACACACACACACACACACACACACACACACACACACACACACACACACACACACACACACACACACACACACAGAGACAGAAAGAAAGACACAGAAGTGAGACAGACTCTTTGCTCTGCTGTTTCGTGTGTGTGTGTGTGTGTGTGTGTGTGTGTGTGTGTGTGTGTGTGTGTGTGTGTGTGTGTGTGTGTGTGTGTGTGTGTGTGTGTGTGTGTGTGTGTGTGTGTGTGTGTGTGTGTACTCACTCTGAGGGGTCTGCAGTTTTCTCTCACATAACGTGCAGCTGATGTATCATCACTCCAGTGTAATCGACCTCTATTAAAGTATTTCTGCTTCCTGAGGTCAAAGGTCAATATTAAACTTACACTGACATCAATCAATCAATCAATCAATCAATCAATCTTCAGAGTGTTTACTGACCTTGTTTTCTGAATCATTCTAGAAGGAATTGGTCCGTGTACTCTCTCCATCATTGCCAGATGCTCTCTGTTATCATGAGTCTAAACAAACACATGAATCATTATCTACAGACGTTATGCAGCTAACAGTTGTCCTGCAAGAGACACAGTCACATCATCTTCATCATCATCATCATCATCATCATCATCATCATCATCATGACAGTGACAGGAGTACAGAACATATAGATCTGTATAAGAGACACACCTGAAAGAGTGGATATCCACTGTAGTATTCAAACAGAATACAGCCGATACTCCAGACATCACACGGCTGACTCCAGCCCAGCTCTACACACACACACAGACAGACACACAGACACACAGACACACAGACACACACACACACACACACACACACACACACACACACACACACACACACACACACACACACACACACAGAGCTTAGTTTTTCCCAAAATAAATGTGAATAGTTGCTTATACATTTTTGGAAATTTTTTAAGAAAGGAAATATTTTGATATTACAAAATTAAAGCATTATAATATCACATATCGCATTTTTAGCCAAGTTACACACTTCATTTTTCTTCAATATGCAGCCAGATTTCCAGTATGCACACATTGAGTATATTATATTTGTGTAGTATAGATATGAACTAAACCTGTATACAACCACAGAGATCTTCTCTTACCCAGAATGACCTCTGGTGCTCTGTAATGTCGGGTGGAAACAACAGTGCTGTGATGCTCGTGGTCAAACGTGGCACTGCCAAAGTCCACCACCCTCACATCAGTGTTCCTGACACATCGCTCATCTCTCTTCTGAAACATATACACACCCGACACACAAACTAGTTTCTCATGCGCTAATATTGTTGTGGGTAACTATGAGCACAATATTATGTTAAGTCAAACACTTCAGACGGATTGACTACACTGCTCACAAACACATGGATGTGACAACATGACTGCAACATTACAGATGCGTTTGAAGTAGTTGGCAAAACGTCTAAATGCTTATTGATATAAAAATAGTTTACCCAAAAGTGAAAATTAGGCCAAAATGCCATCCTATAGGTGTAGATGACTTCCTTTCTTTGGCAGGACACGTTATATTAAATAATATATAAAAATAATCAAAGTCCATCCATCCCCAGAAAAGATATTTTGACTCTTGTGATTTATTATTAAAGATGTCTTATGAAGCGAAATGAGAGGAAAGAATTCCTGTATTTAGGTATCAATACATCACGTTTCAACATAAATGCACCTAGATGTAAAATGGCGGCACACCGGCATCATGTTGGTTTGTAAGATGCTCACTGGTTCTTGTGACTGACTGCGCGTGTCATCACGACACATATGACGACTAATCACAAGAGACACGACAACCAACAAACCACAGTGAAGCCGGCATGCTGCCATTTTTGATCCAGATATGTTTACATTCAAACAACAGCCAGTATTTAATGGCATTAGACAGCTGGGAAGAGTCAGGATATGATTTAATATAACTCCAAATGTGTTTTTCTGAAAGAAAGTCTAAACTATTTGTTCAACAGCAATGACCAGGTAGGCAGCTGACCAATAAACTGCAATCATCTGACCTTCTTTAAGTTATATGTGACCGTGTATTCAGGATCCACAAACAAGATGTTCTCAGGTTTGAGGTCCGTGTGCGTCAGCTGGTTGTTGTGAAGAACTAAAAAACCAAAACAACCAAAAGATAATCACGACATCACGCCACAGGTGATCACAGCACAGGGGGAAGACAGACACAGTATTGATGAAATCATGCGACGCTGCAGTAAAGACACACGTGTGCTCACAGTTGACGGCGAGGCAGATCTGATAGGCCATGTGTCTGACCTGACTGATGGTGTACGGCTCGTAATGATTCTGCTTCATGAAGTCAAACGTGCTGACGGCCAGCAACTCAAAACTGATGCACGTGTGGCCGTGATAGTCGAACCAGTCGAACATCTGCACACACAAACTGACAGACAAACAGACACACAAACATACAACAATGATCTTGAGCATGCTGTGATGACTATAGGACTCATGAATATATTCTAGAAAAAAAACTACAGGATCACTTATGTATTTCAATGGAAAATAAGACATAACAGACATGTCAATGTGTCAGGACGTAAATCTGAAGCGCACTAGTCATAATAATATAAAAACATACTTCACTAACACTGACACATATGTCTTATGATCGGGATCTTTCTGTTTGATGTTCTCCAGAACATTGATCTCCAGACGAGCAGCTTCTCTGTATTTCTCCACATTCTTAATGATCTTCAGAGCGATGTGAGATCCTCCCCTAAAACACGCGGCATAAGAACACAAACAAACACCTGAGTGAGACCATCACAAATAAACATACGAATACAAATAAAAGCATGTGTCTGTGTGTTAGATTAACCTCTGATGGTCTATACACTCCACCACTTTCCCAAACGTTCCCTCTCCAAGTGTTTCCAAAATCTCATCTGAACACAAAAACACAAATAGAGAAAGCATGCTGAATCTCTGCAGGGTGAAGAAGTGTTTTACGCATAGTGTGTAGTACAGTATAGTGTGTAGTATGTATAGTGTGTAGTATGTATGGTGTGTAGTATGTACATTGTGTAGTATGTACATTGTATGTATATTGTGTAGTATGTTTATTGCGTAGTATGTATATTGTGTAGTATGTATATTGTGTAGTATGTACAGTGTGTAGTATGTACAGTGTGTAGTATGTACAGTGTGTAGTATGTATATTGTGTAGTATGCATATTGTGTAGTATGCATATTGTGTAGTATGCATATTGTGTAGTACAGTATGTACTGTAGAGAGACACACACATCTGTCCAGCAGCACATCACCCGGCCGATAGATCAGATGACTCTCCTCATCGTCTTTAACAGTCCACGACCTCACACGACCGTTACATCTCTAACCAGGCAAACACACAGAGAGAGAGAGAATTAGACAAATCCCCACTTATCATAAAAGTACACATTCTGGAAACATCTAAAACTCAGTGACCAAGAGTTGAGTAAATTCCCTCTCTTTGTAATTATTCTACTTTACACTTCACAAACTGTAGGGGAGAGCGATACACAAACTAACACTTTTGACTTTGTCTCTATCATTCAAAAAATATTTAAGTTAGATGAATCATTATTTTTACACAATCATTACACACATCTCTGCTACAAATGAACACTTAAAGTTTGTTTGTGGGTCCTACCGTTATCATACAATTACACAGAAAGTGACAGGAGTGCAAGCCTTACCCCATAGGTGGGCTTCATTGTAACAAACAGAGGGTTTGTTGTAACACCTATTAGAAAATTTAGTTTAAACAAATAATTCAAATCAAATTCTGTCTATTGTTTCTATATCTGCCTATAATAGATAGATATCAACACATTCATCCATACATCATTCTTCATCTAACCATCCGTCTATTATGGAGCAATGCATAGAAACAACTGTGGAATGATTTGACGGTTATGACACAAACTGTTGACTCTGTAGCTGTCTTTAGGACATTTAGTAAATAAATTTATTTCACGTGTCTGTTGAATGCTTTATTCTGATTGGTTGATAAATGTTCCATGGGTATGCATTATTTTTTGATAACCGCACACCAAACTTGTCAAATGTCTTAAAAATAGACACCAGAGCAATCTTTGTGGTAACCGTGGTATAAGCGGAATAATTGACTCTGGTCCTTTGAATTATCCTGTACTAATGAATTGTCCTAGTACTAACATCTCCAGCTCTCACCTAGTCTGTTCTTCACTAAAGCTTCTGTAAATCCCTCAAAAGCTTTTTATTTTATTTGATCTCATTAAGTTAATGTTTCTTTATTACAGTTACAGAATGATTACTGAAAACAAGTACAGACAGACAGACAGACAGACAGACAGACAGACAGACAGACAGACAGACAGACAGACAGACAGACAGACAGACAGACAGACAGAGTGAAGTACTTACAGACAGAGAGACAGACAGACAGACAGACAGACAGACAGACAGACAGACAGACAGACAGAGTGAAGTACTTACAGACAGACAGAGGCAGAAACAATCCAGGATGTTCTTAAATACAGAGTGTAACTCAGTTTTACCCATCATTACTACAGTAAAACACTCACATTAACAGCAGAGAGAGAAAGTGTGAGTGAGTGAGTGTGAAAGAGAGAGGGAGAGAGATTAGACGCAAGCTAATTATAAACCCTCCTCACGAGCCCCTTGGGAACGTCCTGAAACACCAATGAGACACCCATCAAAAAGTCTGAAGAGCCAAGACGGAGATTTCATTACACACACACACACACACACACACACACACACACACACACACACACACACACACACACACACACACACACACACACACACACACACACACGTCATTACCCTAAAAACAAACAAACAAACAAACACACACACACACACACACACACACGTCATTACCCTAAAAACAAACAAACAAACAAACAAACAAACACACACACACACACACACACACACACACACACACACACACACACACACAGGTCATTACCCTAAAAACAAACAAACAAACACACACACACACACACACACACACACACACACACACACACACACACACACACACACACACACACACACACACACACACACACACACACACACACACACACGTATGTCCTTAACCCAGAGTAAATGGTGAGTGTTTGTGACAGAACTGTAAAGTCAAATAATAACCAGCAGACAGCAGTAACAGCTAAGAAGAAGTTCAGGAGAATCTGTGAGTGTGTGGATGAATGAATGAAAGTGATATTCAGCAATCAATCTGCATGTGATGATGAACTAATGTCAACTCTTTCTGACAAAACATTAAGATGTCTTCAGTTACTTATATGAGCTTACACATGTCGAGTAAAAGTCAGTGTGTAAAAGTAGGGTTGCAAAGGGGTGGAAACTTTCCATTGGAACTTAATCCGGGGAATTGTAAAAATATTTCAAATTGGAAACACAATGGAAATATTTTGAAATTTAGGGACATTTATATAAACTATAGCATATACCAACATAAATTAAAGGGGCCATGGCATGAAAATCTGACTTTTTCCATGTTTAAGTGCTATGATTGGGTCCCCAGTGCTTCTATCAACCTAGAAAATTTTAAAAACATCAACCCAGTAACTTAGTTTTGATAAACCATTCTCTACAAGCACATGAAAAAATAGGTCGTTGAAATTTGGCTCTCCTTATGATGTCATAAGGAGCTCTTATTATAATACAGTTTTTCTGAATTGCTAAAACACTAAACCCCAATCTCTGAACCAAATTTATAGTGGCCTTAACCCATTTGTCAAATCATGCACTCTTTTTGCAAAATTCTAAACACAAACTTCTCACTAAAACACACATTTCACACTGCAATGCACTTGTTTTATAAATGCTAAACACAGGCAGGCAAGAGTTGAACACAACTAAAACACTGTTATCATCGAGTAAACACAACAACTCAAAATTCTACACACTTTTATCTAATGGTATTTTTTACCAATTGTGTGAATTGGAAACAGTCTGAGAGGCAGATGAAGAGTATGAGGAAGAAAAGGACACCAGAGACAATGCAATTGGCAAAATTTGCAGTTGGATTGCTGACTTTTTACAAAATACAAGTGCTGCTTACAGTAATATTGAAAAGTTAATATTACTTGCAGTACTTACAGTAAAGTATTGACTATTCACTGAACTAAACTTGTGTGATTACAGTAATAGAGATTTTTAACAGTATTTGTCAAGTGTGTTGTTATGTACAATAAACATGTATTTTTCTGTAAGCAGATCTCCTGGATGTTGTGTTTTCCATTTTTTAAGGTAGTGTCTAATGGATGCTTGTAGTGTTTTATATTATAGACTTATGTGTGTATGATTTGAAAGCTTAGTTTGATTTTGAGTACAAGTGAAATGGTTTTGAAGCAATTGTTTGATTTTGCTAGAAGAGTCAGGGGTTCTGTGAGTTTTGTTTAAAATTGGGATTTGTGTTTAAGGTTTTGAGAAAATGTGTGATGGTTTCAAAAAATGTGTTTTAGCAATTCAGAAAAACTGTAATACCACCCCTTAATCTGCACTATCCGACCACACCACTGCCATTTAGTGCAGAGAAAAGCACAATTGAGTTTTAATTGCAACAAACCACCATCATTGTGATCAGTGTTTGAATTTCTTCAGCTCATTTTGCATTTTAAAGGACACACCCAAAACAGCACATTTTTTAACACACCTATAAAGTGGCAATTTTAACATGCTATAATAAATTATTTATATGGTATTTTGAGCTAAAACTTCACATATGTGCTCTGGGGACACCAAAGATTTATTTGACATCTTAAAAAAGTCTTTTGCCATGGCCCCTTTAAAAGCAGACAGGCATGCAAGGTAATACAGATTTTGAAGGATCCTGATACTTACACATCATTATTTGATCAAAAACCCTTCAGAAATCATTCTAATATGAACACACAGCACAAGGAAGTTTTAAACAAATTAATGTAATTTACATGAATAAAGATGGAGATTTTCTTCAGATGTGACTGAAAAATGTGCAGGGGAGAAATTGAAGTAAAACTGCATTAAATCTTGTTGTTTTAAGCAAAATTATGATGCAGGGTTTGTTACTACATCATCAAATTCCTAGGCAGCATTTTTTTTCAAATTCCCAGATTATTCCCATGGCAAGTTTCCAGCCTTGAATATTCCTGGAGTTTTGCAGCCCTGATGAGATGAGAATCATTACCTCAACAGTGTACAGTGATTCTCTGACACTTTATCATTGATTTATTGGATCAGAAAAGGTTTGATGGTGTTAATGAAGTCCAATGGTGGAAATTAAAAACCCATGGTGCATGACAAAACTTGATACAGAAGAAGGCTGTTATCTCTAGTGATGTCAATACTTCAATGAACCCAGGGCGTCATAAAATCCTATGGTGTCACTTTTTTATTTTCCTCTAATAACTTCATTATATTTCAAACTATTCAAGTGATATAATTTGTTTGAGGTATTTTTTCGCAAATCCTGAATGTCCAGCTATCAAACAAAACATGGTTGTGTCACGTCGGTGTTTTGTTAATTTCCTGGGGTTGATTTTTCTCAGGTGTTATAACAGAAGTGTCAGAAATATTCGCATATTTACCGCTTTAGCATTGACGCTGAAGATGAGTTTACTGATGAACCCCCGCGTGCCCACCGCTGAGAAATGCGCGTGCACTGCAGTGCTTCCGCCGCGGAGCGCGTAGCGCACTCGTCATTTCTCCCGTTGTGACGCATCAAAGCGCGTGCACGAGGCCACAAATAAAATGAAAAAATGATCCTTAAAAGTAGCCAATCATTAAAATGACCAAAATGATTATTAGCTACGTAATGAGTAATTGACGTCGGGCGGTTGAATAAAAAAAATTCAAATAATTTAATAGACCAATTATCAATTATTCCACTTTTATGCTGCGTTTTATGCAACCTGTAACTCGTAAATCACGACTTCAAAACCACGACTCACGAGTACATCGATCTAGTACGAGTTCACGGGTGGGAAGTCACGGGTTTGACTGCCGTTCCAGTGCACTTTCACAGGTAGAAGGTTGTAAAAACACGGGTTACAGGCTGCCTGGAACGCATACTCCCAGTTCAGAGTCGTAAGTCGTGGTTTTGAAGTCGTAATTTACGTGTTCAAAAGCCTGCCTAGAACGCAGCATTATACCGCAGGTCTGTTGAATGCTTGATTCTGATTGGCTGAGAAATGTTCCATTAGTGTTGATTATTTTCTGTAAACGGCAAACACCTGTCAAATGTCTTCAAATAACCACCAGAGCAATATGTCTGTGGTAACTGTGGTACTTCGATCCTTTGAATTATTAGAAAATAATAATGCACAACACACGCGTAACTCCGCATTACCACCTTGGGTGTGCATTATTTTCTTATAATTCAACAGCCCGTCGTCAATTATTCCTTACGTACCACAGTTACCACAGACATTGCTCTGATGATTATTTGAAGACGTTTTGACAGGTCAGGTGTGCGGTTATTAAAAAATATTGCATACCTGTGGAACATTTCTCAACCAATCAGAATAAAGCAGTCAACAGGCCTGTGGTGTAATATTTAACAATGTAAGTAAGCATGTAAAATCCGTCACACATATAGCCTACATCTCAGGTTTAATGAAATTTCCACCTTAAGTTTACAGTGGTTTCGTCATTAAAAAAAAAAAAAAACACATAAAATAATTTCATTTTTTTTAACAAAAGCAAACTAAGAATTATACCAAAAAAAAGATAGTTTCTTGATAATCATTTATAAACACATAAACAATTAATTAAAGAAGTTCAGTTATGAAGAATAATTTACTGTTGAGTTACTGTAGATTAAAATGCAATTTCTGCACAGACAAACACGTTAAAAGTCTCTGCTAACTGTTTAACATTACTGACCAAAACACATTCATGTTGTCACATTAATTCAAAAATGGAAATCTACTATCTGTCTGCTAGTTATATTTATTAATTAAACTAAGGCCTAGTCCTGGTTTAATCTAATCCCTGTCCGGGAAACCACACATTGTGCAAGATATTAATTAGTCTTAATGTGGCATTGTATAGTAGTATGACTTAGGGTTATATTGTGTAGTTGCCAGTGTGGTTTTATTGTATTTACCCAACAACTAAAACAGATTACATCTTCATATCAATTGTCATTGTATGAATTACAAATTTTTTTGTGTCATTAATAGGACAAAACTGTTTTTGTGTCATTCACTACAACAACCAAGTGACTTTGTGCAACCCACCTGATCCAACTGTGTGAACCGACTCGCAGTTTGATAACCCCAGAGTTATAGTACAGGAAAATGAACTCATGGAGCAGACATCACAATCAAGAACGTTAGATAAAGTTATATCCATCTCTGATATCTACCTCAATCATCAAACTACAATTAATATTAATATTCAAATGAAAATATTCATCAAAGACTTTTTATTATTGACTTCATCCTTAGACAATCTTAAATCAAAACTGTACAATAAAAAGCTTTAATTGAAATTAAATAAAACATTGATATTTATTCTTATTAGCATGAACTGTAGGCCAGACAACACACAAAATAATGTCATCAGGAGAAACAACAGCTGAAGTGTCATTTAAAAACTTTTACAGATTCTCACAGCACGAAACACTATGTGTGTGTGTGTGTCTGTGTTTGTGTGTGTCTGTCTCTGTGTGTGTGTGTGTGCATTGGTAAGTCATTTCTCCTTTACCAAATCTTTGCATCTTCTCCTCCATTATAAAGTGTTATAACCCGTCCCATTCACTCAATTATTTACATGAAGGATTGCCTGTGCACCCATCAGCTGAACTGAAGCACATAATGATAATAAACAGATCACATTATCATGATGCAATGATGAAAACAAAGACAACTAAATAAACACGGTAACAGTAGGCAGTAGTTTATGGGAAACACACCTTTAACTGTCTTCAGAATTTCAACATCAGTAAGAATAATAATAAAAAAAAAACGTCCACCTGACTGACGGCCTTTTATTTACATGTTGGCTTTCTTTCAAACCTGCGTCAGTACAAAAGAAGCGGCCACACCCAGAGTCAGGACTCTCGCCGGGTAAACAGGTTGTGTGGCGGCATTAAACAGCAAACTGCCCTTTACCTGAAGGATTCTTCACATTTCATCTGCGTGCGGAGGTTTGCCTGCGTCTGACGCTGCATTTCCTGCACTTACGGGAGCAATGAAACTGACGGCAGGAACCTTTTCTTTGTTTTCTTTAATCACAGCGGTCTCATTCTCTGGCATTGACCCCTGTGGTACTGATCCATCTTCTGTCACCTGCAGAGTTTTTGATATCAGATTGTCCATCGTGTCTGATTGTCTATGATCTCCGTCCAATGAGAGCGGGTCGGAAATCATCGGCTCATCTCCCCCCACGTCCTCCGCCAGTGGGAGAGAAGCGACATCATTCAGGATATTTCTGGACATCACTGCAGAAAGAGAAACAATAACAGCATTAAAACACACAGACTCCAGTTACTGACTTCATTTCCTTGTTACAGAAGAAAACGTTCACGTCGAGTTCATTATTAAATTTACAGTCATTGTAATTTGACTCAGTCTCACCGGCGGATGGAGTGTAGCTGTCCTCTGCCGATCGCCATCTGAACGGACTATAGCTTGGGAATATGATCAGACCCAAAGAAAAGATGATGATCTGTGAAGAGAACACACACACACACACACTTAAGTTAATGCTGAAAAGAAAATATGTGTCTGATGTTAATGAGATCTGATCTGACCATGATGCACGTGCTCGTCTGCGCAGCTTTTGTGGCCGTTCGCTTAATCAAAGCCTGGAGTTTATTCAGCTGAGCGACCAGAGACCTGCCATCAAAAACACGTCACTGTTATTACAGTACACTGAGAGAAGATCAATAACATCAATCAAGAGTACAGATAAACTATGATATTACAAGTACTGCTTTAATGTTATTTACAAACATCAGAAGCTGAAAGATATGCTGGAGACACACCTAACAACTTGCTGAAACATTTTAACATTGGACTCAACACACTTAACAGAACTACCAATGCAGTCATTTTGACCCTTTTTAAAACTTGCAATGTCTTAACTTTGTTGAAATAAAGCTCATATAAATCCTATATAAATCATATAAATTCTGACTTTTCTTAATGTATGTGAATTTTATTCCAACATTTATTATTTTGATGAAAAACAAATATAACAGAGTATTTCTACCTTGAATGGCCATAGTGGTCAAATTGACCATACACATTACAGGTGTTGGATCTCCTCAGCGCTTTTCCCACCATTGAAGATGCGCAACTGTTGCCTATGGTAACATCAAATTTATTTTATTTTATTTTATAAAAGAATTAACAGAATACTGATCAACCTCGAAGTTGTATCTGTAATTAGCTACAGTAGCAGGTTGATAAACTAATACATTTGATATTGATTGAAATTTCATTTTTGTGTCATGATGTTTATTAGCTGTCCTAACATAACAACTAGTTTTTTTTATTCTGGATTTCATTGAAGGCTGCATAAGATTGTTTCTGATTCGTGTGGTCCAAACATTTCCAATAACGCCAGAGCGAAATGTATTGAATAAAGATGTAATATTTTCCAAACTTTACGTTTTGCTTTTATCTAACAAAATATTCTGCTTCAATCCATATTTGTTTGCATTTAGACTTGAAAAACTTTTTTCTCTCACTTGCTGGATGCAAATTGAGGAAAGTAAATTGAGGCACGCATTTTCATGTGCGGTGTGTAGCTTTAACACAATTATATCATAAAAAATATCATATGTATGCTGAAATTAACCCATATTTTTAATAAAACATGACCGTAGAAGCTTTGAATGCTATTGTCAGTTGTAGTAGTTCTAGTATTCTGGTAGTGTTAAAGACTGTTGCTTGCATAAATGATTTTTATCTTTTATTGTAAACGAAGACTTGTCATGATCAGGTGTTATGATCAACTTACTTTCATAATCTGTGTAAAATCATTAGGTGTGTCCCCAGCTTTAATCTCAACAAAATCCAAATGTAAAACATTGTCTCCTTATTGAAAGCAACGTCTATCTGACTTACATGTTGTGTTTCTCCAGCTGCTCTACGGTTCTCTGTAACTCAGTGTTTTGAACTGAACACGCAGCCACCCTAACACACAAACACACACGTGTTTACCAGATGACACACACACACACACACACACACACACACACACACACACACACACACACACACACACACACACACACACACACACACACACACACACACACACACACACACACACACACACACACACACACACACACACGTGTATATCAGATGAAAACACACACACACACACACACACACACACGTTTAATTAGAGGTCTTCACAGGTCCACTTGGATCTGAAAACACAAGGTTCGACCAGAGCGGGTTCGGGTCTAAAAGTTTCACGTGTGCCTCGGACACGGGTCAGGTATAATAACAGCATCGGGTCTCAGGTCATTTATAATGAATGTGTTTTTCATAGAACGGACGTGAGACGACTCAAACTACCTTATGTGTGTGCATCAAGTCCTTTTCCAACCCTCCTCTGTTAACCAAGAGCTTTTGTGGCATTGTGTGGCTGGCGATAGGTTAATTTTCATTGAGGCAGACCTGTCAATCAATTTTGGATGCACATTTTAGCCGTTACCTTGGTGTTGTCATCAAATCAAGTAAGGAATAATTGAGTGGCCATGTCTCCTTTTGTGTGCATTATATTTCAATAATTCAACGGCCCGGAGTCAATTATTTTGTTACCACACCTCAAGACATTGATCACATAATATATTTAAAGGGATTCCTCCAGTTTTTGTACTTAAATCATTATTGTAAGTAGGACTATTTCTTCTGCATCTCATCAAACGGCTCTTTTGCTTGTTCTAAAACGTTAAAGCTGGCAATGGAGGCTTGAGTCATTGATAGCATTATAATGCAGTTATTAGAAAGAGAGCGAGAGCGACAGAGACACACAGAGAGAGAGAGAGATTATGTGAATGAGGCTTCCTCTTAATGCGGTCAAGAGAGCTGCCTGGAACTATGTTCGCCATGCGCTTCCCAGAAAATAATTGCACACCTCAGAACATTCATCAGCCAATCAGATTCAAGCATTCAACGGACACGTAGTATAAATGAAAATAAATTAAGCGTCAGGCCAAATTGGATGTGAGGCCACCAGGATTTATTTTTGGTGCGTGCGGGCTGCAGACTGCACATGTCGGTGCCGTTTACATTCAGGTCCATAAAGATTGCCACGTGGTGGGGGTTGGACTCAGGTCTAATTTTCTCAGGTTTGTCTAGGGCCGTGTCAAAAAAATGTATGCATGTCGGGTTGAGTAAAAAGTGATTCGGGTCATTTCGGGTCGGGTACCTTTCTTTGGACCCAAGGAGACCTCTACGTTTAATGACACAAAATATAAGAGGTATTAATAATAACTGCTATAAGACGCCATCTCACCTGCTCTCCAGACCGTCTATATACTCTTTCCTCCTCCTCCGACTGTCCTGAGCAGACAGTTTGTTACGAATTTTTCTTCTTACTTTCTTCAGAATTCTCTCTTCGGCCTGTGAGATTTGAACAGTATTTGGTCAGTGCTTTATTCATGCACACACACACACACATATTTATTTATATATGCACACGTGACCTTAGTTAGCGGCAGATTATTGGGCAGTGAGATTCCCTCCTGATTCAGAAGCGTCTGTTCCTCGTCTGTCAGCTGAAGTTCAGGATAAACCTGAAGAGAAGATCTGAATCAACAGCACGTCTTCAGGAGAACATTCTCAAGCTCGTACAACATACACAAACATACTGATCTGTCATCTGAAAAACACTACCAAAGAGCTGTACGAGTTGTGGGTTTGTTGTGCGTCATCATCCTCTGTTTTGACAGGTGACACCAGCTCATTGACCACGCACGAATCTGACAACAACATCTGAGAGCTCCACTCGTCTGAAGAACCAATCAGACAAGATTATTACACTTGCTCAACATAATTTCATTAAGTCATGACAGCTCCAAACATCTCCTGACTGGAGAACGGTCACATGGCTCCTTTAAGACTCACAGAGATCACTATACTCACCCAGCTCTATGGAGATCACGTCCATGCGCGGCTCGGTGATAACGGCACCCAGACTGCTGATGTCATAAACCACCTGATAAACTGCAGACGCATCTTCATGGGAACACAGATCTTCAGACAGACTGATGTTGCTCTCTGATAAAGACTCCTGCACAGGTGCTGATGGGTAAACATCATTTGGATTTATGGCATTCAAAACCTCCTCAGATTCGCTGTCATTCAGACTCTGTAAGGCATTAAAGAGTGACATTTAGGATCAAATAAAGATGTGCTATACAACAGTTCAGTGAATCATTAGTTATACGAACACAGGAGGACTCACGCAGTGTTGTTCAGTGTTCCACACAGTGCGATTCTCCAACCCAGAATACAGCAAACCTGAGCATGAATCATCCACAAACACATGAGATCCTTCTAAGATCTCTCCTCCATCCTACAATGTCAACAAAATATAAGATTGCATTGACACAAATCTTAACACCCACACATAAATATATAAATATATAAATATATAAATATATATATATATATATATATATATATATATATATATACACACACACACACTTATTTATTTATTATTATATATAATTATTATATATATACTTATACACACACACACACACACACACACACACGTGTGTATTATATACATATTAAGGTGTATTCATCTCCTCTGATGGGCTGTCACTGTGTTATTGTTTTCAGAAGGCGGTCGTGGCCCAATGGTTTAAGAGTCGACTACTCGCTGGATGAGTTAAAGATGCTGTATGTCATACTGACAGCTATTTGTTGTACTTGTTACCAGTCTACCAGGTTTGCCAGACACTTACACGAGTGCAATTGACAATTAACTAGCTAATAATTTATATGTTTCCAATGATTTTATCGTTGCCATTTAAAATCAGCTTGTTTGTTTTTTAACAACTCAATCTGGCTTTCTCAATCTTGGTGTAATAAAACAGTATATACTTCTTATCAAGAGGTCTTTTAGATGAATGCCTACCCTACTGTAGGGTTTTTGGGAAGGGTGTCACCTCTCTGACCCAGATTATTTGCTTGCTTTCATATGAGTGCAATATACTGTGGATGTTGCAAACTAGCAACCGGGCTGTCAAGAGATAATCTACTGGGTAAATTGTCAGTGGGTGGGATAAGATGGACCAAAACAAAAACAGACAAAGAATAAAAACCAGAATGACTGGCTATAGTATTTTTGGAGAAACAGGTATATGAACTAAGCATGTTTCATCATATCAACGAACACATTACAGCACCTTTAAATGAAGAGGTCACATTTTGAGTATAGGTTAACATACTTGACAATCTTTCACTTTTAGTCAAATTTGTGCCAAATGAATGAATACAATAAAATGCAAATTTAACGAAATCAGAAACTTCCTCAGAGTAAACCACAGATATAAATACTGAAAGGAAACACTGAGGAATCCATGGCAGGGTGTCTGATTTAAAATTCTTACACTGTTAAACCAAATCTATATCCTTGTTCTGATTTCTAAAATAATAAATGTAGGGATTTTGGCACAATGACAACTAAACTAATGTAATAACAGAATTTGCATCCGTTGAAGTCTTTCACCACAGATAAAGGATTACAGAAAGCACACAACACCAACATGCAGAAGAAACCGAGTGCAGACATATAATCATTAAATGACATTAAAGACGAATGTATCTGTCTGTCTGACACGAGCTGCTCGTGTTGTTTTCCTACAGAATTTTACTTAACTTACTCTCTCGGTAGATGCGATGTTCCCGGACACGATATCGGCGTCTCGCATCCTTAACTCACGCGTGTTTGCTTTAAACTGTGATATTTAAATAAGATCACGGATTTTCCTCATCAGACCCGGATCTTCTGGATTTATTGATTCACATCCGCGTTTGGCGTTTGGGCGGAGCTTATAAACGACACTGGCCAATAGCACTCCGACTCTCCTTAAAGGGATAGTTCACCCCAAAATTAAAAATCTGTCATCATTTACTCACTTTTATGTTGTTACGAACCTGTATAAATGTATTTGTTCTGATGTACACGAAGGAAGATATTTTGAGAAATGTTTGTAAACAAACCAATCATCAGCCCCATTCACTTCCATTGTACAATAAAAGAATACTATGGAAGTGAACTGTGCTCATGAATAGTTTGGTTACAAACATTCCTCAAAATATCTGTCTTCGTGTTCATTAGAACAAATACATTTACACAGGTTTGTAACAACATGAGAATCGGAAAATGATGACAGATTTTTTTGGGGTGAACTATCTCTTTAAATCGTGTACCATGAATAAAAGTAATGATTTGCGTTATTATTATGTTTTTTTTTTATTTTCACTGTATATTAATTTTTTACAGCTGTTATTTTATCCAGAATCTATATTTAGGTGTAAATTATTATCTAGTACTGCTGAAACTGCATGTAGGGGTCACGTGCTATTTGTTACTTTTTTTGTTGCTGACGAAAATGGACAATTCAGTGACGTCTGGCTTAAAATTTCAGGGTTGTTTACAAAAATCCTATAAGGTGTGATTTGGGCCTACAAAATCACACCTTTCTCTGGATCACGAAAATAACATTCGCGGTTTATGTTCTGTAGTTATCAACCACAAAGAGCTTAATCTGCAGCAATAAAGTTTCCAAAAGTACCATTTTGTGCACGGTAATGCTAAAAGCAAGGCACACGCTTGCGACGTAACGTATACAGTAACAAAATTAAATTTTCTATATTATATAAATTTTAATAAGCCTCTTTAGCGCACCCTTAACGTGAAATATAAACTATTATATATCAAACACGTTTATAAAACTTGGTATATTCAAGTTCTCATCGATCTATTCTAGACTGTGAAGCCGTTTATGAGCGCCACCGTGCGGGGATGCGCTGTAATGTTAGCCTGACTGGTTAGCACACAGTAAAATAATTCTATGTTGCACTTTAATACAAGTTTAACCAATTTGAAAGTACTTTCTTAGTGATGAGTTGCTATAAATTATAAAAATGAAGCTTAGCTTAACTTTAGTTATTTTAACTTTATTCAACTCCTAACTGTCAAGAAAATAGAAATGAATTGCAATTAATTAAAGTTACACATTTAAACGCAACAAGGAATTTTCACAGTGCAGCTATATTTCAAACTGTTATGTCTGGATAGTTTGGACAAATTCTCTGATTCAACAGCGAGTCGAATCTTTTGATGAATCGGTTGAATTCAACTTATCACAGTTTGGTCGTTTCTCAATCAGAAGGCTGCAGCCAGCAGATGTCGCATTTCTTTCTAGGCTGCATACGTCATCAAGGCTGCCTTATTTCAGTACATTAACAATGATAAAGTTTACTATTATATTTAGTTAATCGTAAATTGTGTAATATGCTTATGAATTGCGAATGTAATTCACAGTTAACTTAAAATAATAAACCAGGCTTGATGACGTATGCAGCCTAGAAATGCGACCTCTGTAGGCTCCAGCCTTTTGATTGAGTAACGTCCTAAATCTAAACACTCGGACAACTGAATCACTCGCCGAAATGAATCAGATTCAGAGCAGTGAGTCACCGCTTCCCGAAAACAGGAATTGAACTCGAGCCCAATAAGTTACTGGAACAAACCTCAACGAAAAGCGTCGACTAAAGTCCGAATGTAAATAAAAAATATTTATGTCATGTAAATACAGATTTTTACTGATATTCGCCGTCAGTTGTGTGCATTGATGATTTAGTCTCGTTGAGTTTTCTTTGAAAAGCTCTTTGAAGCAGTCTGTATTAGACGAGTCCAGAGGACAACGAACTAAACTTAACTGTTCATTGGTAAGTACCTAAAGTAATAATGTTGACTGACCACTGTTTTAAGTCTCACATTATCTCCCGAAGTATGTTATGTTTTGTTTGTATGTTATTTTAGAAGTTTTGTGAAAGAGTTTGTTATTTTATAGACGACTGTCACGAGGCTCACGACCACACACATAATAAACAACATTGAGGATAGATGGGTGAATAGTAGATGGATGAATGGATTGAATGACCATTTAAGTGTATGTAGGTGATGATATTTTCATGTGTCTCTCAGGTGTGATGGAGACATCAGTGTGAGTCTGATGATGGACTCAGATCAGATCTCCGCAGGTTTGGATGGAGGTGTGCAGGTCTCTCGTGCTTTTGTACCTGAGCCCTATATCAGGCTGTCTGCTCTTACAGTGTTGTTCTGTGTGAGTCTATTATGTGGGTTCAGTCCGCTCTGGGTCATGAGACGAGCACTGCGCTTCACCTCAGATCCAGGTACAGTATGGTTAGGATTTCTTCAGCAGCGAGGCTGTATGGGATTCTCATCCGTGTGTTTCTGTGTTAAAGGTTCTCGTCGGCACAGAGTCTTGAGTCTGATGTCCAGCTTTGCCTGTGGGGTTTTTCTGGCGTCTGCACTGTTGGAGAGGCTTCCCGGCTACCTGGACGACATGACCCAGACATTCAGTCATTTTGGGGTAACGGTGAGTCTGAACAAGTTTGTTTTGTTGTTATACTGGAATATTACAGGTTATAATTATAGTCAGTTTTTTGCATTACTGAACAGAAAACATCCTTAGGGGCCATTCACACCAAACGCTTGAGAACGCAAGGAGTGCCTTTTTGTGGCACAGATTTTTATATTGGTAGGCAACCACAGAGGCAGCTGTCCTGTCAATCAAATATAGAAGCGTGAGCGCTCTTTTGCTTTTAACGGTCATATTAGCAGAAACTTTAAAAGAGGAGGCTTGCGCTGACCTTGATGGAGGGTGAGAGGTGAACAAACACACAGAAGACGGTGAGCGAGTGACTGCAGTCCGGTTGATCCAAACAACTGTAAACTTCTGTCACCACAACGGAAAGCTCGCCTTTCCCCTCATTCGATTGGACAAAGGAAAAACGCAAATGATGTTGTGTGCTTTTCCGCCTTGGTTGCTCCTTTAAAAAGTGCTCTGCAGCAGGCGGCAGAAACGCAAGGTGTTCAGCGAACATAAACAGCCCACAAAATGCTCACTGCCCACAGAAAATCATTTAAAACAGGCCCCTGCAACTGCCATAAAAGCGTTTGGTGTCATCGGCCTCTCAATGTGCGTTCACACCAGACATGGAAAAATCGCGCCATCGGTGCATAGTTGGAACGCTTGAACATTTTGAGTTAACTCGCTTCATTTGTGAAATTCAGACGTGAATATGCTCACTTTGCTGGCTTTAGCTAGCTTGTATATTGCTCAAATTGAGTAAAGAGCATTTATTTACAACTTACCAGATTGTCCAACCTCCTGAGTCACTTTCTTTCAAGCAAGGTTCTTTTTATTCCTGTTTACGAAGTGTTGCACAGCTCCAGGTGTCCACATACAGCGACAATGATTTTGTCCTCCATTGTTGTTTTGTATTTCTGCCTCAGCTCGCTACATCGTAATCACGTCGCTACTGGAGCAAGCTCCTGATTATCGTGTCTTTGCATTGACTTACAAGTGCTCTAAGCGAGTTCATGCGTTTTAGGCCATAAAACATTTTATGTTTCATACAGTAAACATCTCCTCAGTTTCTGCTAGCTGCATGTCCCCTGAACACACTGTAAAAAACGCGGTCTCTGTAGACAGCCCTGGCTCCGCAAACTGCAACAAAAACAAAGTGGTCCAACCTACCACCAGGAAACATAACAAACGTGTTCCAGCCAATAAACGACAAGAAGGATGTGGGAGTGGGGATTGGTCACGTTCATGACTCATTCAGAAAGCACAGAAGAGAGGAGGAGGAGTTGGCTACGCTCCGTTTTGTTTGACAACATTTCGAACGTCAACAAGAAGTGACGTCACACAGATTTTCTTAGAGCGCCTTTAACCTGTAAATCACTTGTGCTTAATGTAATATCATCCTGCTTATCACACATAACAGATAGATGACCATGTAATATTCATTAGAGTGTAAATGATGGTATTTATTTGCAATTATAGTGTAATTATATTTATGTAAAAAAATCTATATTAGCAAAAGCTTAATTAGCTGGGTTTCATTCAAATGTGAAGCGAATGGAAAAACAAACAAATGCGAATAAGATGCGTTTCCAACAAGTTGTTCAAGCAAAGACTGTGGTATTTAAGTCATGTGGGTTTAATGTTCGCTACGTCAGAATGTTTCTGCAAATGCATTTCCATCTCTTATTATTTGCATTTACTCTTTATCACACTAGTCAAAGACCACCACAACGTTTACCCACCTCAACTTTTTTTGTGAATGAAGGGATTTTTATCACTTGTTTTTGATGCGATACTTCAAAATGCACATAAAATCATGGTAATGGAAACATGGCTAACTTTCTAAAATGCTTTACTGTTTTGCACAAAGGCTTCAGGTTAATGATGATTCCACTGTTTTGGTTTGAGCTCATTATTTATCTATAGTTAATGTTTTTGTCTAAACAGCTTCATTTCCCCTTACCTGAGTTCATTCTGGCCATGGGGTTCCTGGTCGCCTTTGTGGTCGAACAAATTTTGCTGGCTTTCAGAGACCAACCGTGCGATCTGTCTTATGAGAAGGAAGCTCTGCTCGACTCTGGTCTTCAGCGTTGGGAACCAGATGCTCCTAAACATCTCTACCAACCTCCAGGCAAGGTCTCCTGCAGGAGACGACCATCAGGGATGGACGGATTCCGTTTTCCAGAGGATGCGAGATCACACACAGGTCTGCGAATCTTTCTTCTGTTGTTCAGTCTGTGTCCGCACGCCGTCTTTAAGGGGCTGACCGTAGCAGAGCAGCTGGGCAGGGAGCCTCATCTGGAGATCCTCTTGGCTTTGGCTCTCCACGAGGGAATCGTTGCCGTCAGCCTAGGTTTCCAACTGACTCGTTACGATCTCCGTCGTACAGTGGTGACCGCCTGTCTGTTTCTCTTCTCCGTCATGTGTCCAGCTGGGATCGGGCTTACCGTCGTCCTGACTGAGATGAAGCCGAGTCCTAAGCTCCAGCTCGTCCGCTATGCAGTAGAGGGTCTGACGTTGGGGATCTTCATCAATATCACAGTCATGGGATTGGTTTGGCAGGATCTGGGTTCTCCAAAGCATCGTATCCATAAAGTAGCATTTCTCCTTACAGGCTTTGCAGTCATTACCGGTGTTTTGTTCTTGAAAACATAAGGCTTATTTGTTATAGTAGCTGGGGCTTAAAGACCAACACTAACCAACTGAACCGTGAGGTTGTTCCTGTATTGTGCTTTGAATAGCTATTTCTATTAATGAATGACAGTCATTTATTCAGCGCGTTCCCCTCTTTGTCGATTTGACTCTGGCAGTAGGGGGACATCACTGTACAATCTAAAATCCCACATATGGGACGTACTCTCTGGGTATGGAAACACAGTCCTCAAACGGTTAACGCATCATTAGAAGATTGGTATCGGATGATCATCGCATTAAATTACTCAATCGGTTAAATTTGTCGATCTCATGAACCGATCTTTCTATTTACTTTTATCATCATAGAGCTCCTGAATGTAGCCGTAATTTGAGACAGGCAGCGTGAGCATTTTTTCAACCTGTTGCTCGTGTGCACATTTGGATTTCTCTCTCTGCCTTTAAAGAGAACTGTATATTTTCTAGGAGGGCGCTGCAGTCCTTACCGCGCGACACCTCTTCACATACCAATCAAATAGCGGACATTACATCTTCATGCCTAAAGTTTATTATTTGCATGTGTTTTGACAGTTTAAACTTTCAATTTACCTTATAGCTGCTCTTGTCTGTGGTGCGTACACTCAATGCACAGGCACAGCCTGTCATTCATCACGAGTACAAAGCAAGGATCTTTCTAATGTCTTAAAGATACAGTAACCTAATTCATTTATTAATAATATTAAAGAGAAAATCATTATCTGCTTTTGACTGAAGAACTGTTTTACTTTATAATAATGCATGTATATTTAATTCATACCCTGAAGACTGTGCAGTGTTTTATTTTTTTAAACACATAAGCCTTTTTATAGGCATATTAAATTGCTTTTTGTGGAATAAATATTTGTTGTGATTTTTTATTTGATTCTTTATTAAAACTATAATATACCTGATTTCTGCAAATAATATAACAAAGGCAACATGGAAAAAAGGTTAACAGTAACAATCATCAAAGAGCGCACATATCAGCTTGAAGAATCAGTATCGGGCATTGACGACAAGAAATCAGTAGTTTGTATCGGCTAAAAAATCCAGATCGGTGCATTCCTAATTATAATTATTGTACTGTTAGAGTTCTGACATGTAAGGGGAGGTCTGTAGTTGGTCTATGATGCTTTACAGTGAACAGGTTTGTCACATTAGAACTGTCCTGTAATCTGTTTTCCTTCTTTTTTGCCCTTCTGGAATTATTCATTCACAAGAGAACAGCCTGAATATCAGCATATCTGCATATATATGGACTCAAGTAGGGATGCACCGAATGTTCGGCAAATTAAATTATTTGATGACTTGATCCGTGCATTTCCTTTACGTGCATTCTTATATTCAAGCGTATCAAATATTTCATGCATAAGGCTTTATAATGTAGTTCCTGCACAGTTGGTTTAATTGTCATTTTAATATGAAAAATTTTCTTTGCAATCCTTTACTAATGTCATCATTTCAATTCATTGTTTACTGTTGCTCATATATCAGAAAGTTTGAGAACTTTTGGGAATTTTTAACATTTTTGCTGCAGTCTGAACTGTCTGTTCTGTCCTTACCAGCCATAGGTAAATCACTGTGTTCATCATTAACAGAGCAATACAGTTTATAACACACATATAAAAAAGATACAATCAAAAGTTTCATTGTATTGTGTTCCTGTTCTTTTTGTTTATAGATACACACTGCTCATCTGTATAAAAGTCACATTGTTTTAGCATTGTCATGTCAATAAATGTGTGGTACGTTACTGTGTGTGCCTGATAAAGTACTCTAGTACACTTCCATAATGTACTTAAAGTGCTTTATTATCACACATTAAATTTGTACTTAATATACTAAAAATTCTTCTTTAGTACTTTTTAAGATGTTCTTAAGATTAAGAACATTTAAGTGTACTTATATGTGTTGTTTTGAGACGCAATGAATATAACTAAAAGTGCTTTTAACATACTATCTCTGGATTAAAAAAAAAATATTTAGTTAACACAGTTTACTACAAGTGGTAATTCTTAGCACATTTTAGTTCATATTCATGGTGTCTCAAAATAGCACAGATTTAAATACACCAAGATGTTCTTAAAGGAATAGTTCACCCTTAAATTCTGTCATTATTTACACTCCCTTATGTTGTTATAAACCTGTGTAGGAGCCATTTTGTTGATGTCCACTAGGTGGCACTTGGTGACATATAATTAAGCACAAGTCTAATGACTGACAGGTGTGTAGTTGGGGAGGAAGCATACGGTTTTTTACCGTGACAACTGGTAGCGTGCGGGGAGATAAGTGACTTTGTTTGTCTTTGATGATATGGCGTTTTTGAAGATATGGATTATACATTGCTGTTCATGAAGAATGTTTTGGATGAAGCAATAAAGAGCTGTCTTTAATCTTATTCCTGACTGCATGGACCTTTTAATCACGCGTCAAAAGCCTTCTACATTCCCCAACGTTACAGCTTATTGGAAGCCGTAACATTAAGTAAAAAACCTGCTTTTCATGATTTGTGATCACGAAGACGCCACTTTATTGAAACGGAGCCTGGAACATTTTCAATGCTACGGATTTATTGCAAACAAGTCAGCTGTTCGTGGATACGTGATTGTGTGCAACATTGTGGATAAAGTTGGCTGTTCCCTTTGGATTCAAGTCATCGGGTAGATCGCTACAACAGAGGGACAGTCGATTTGCGTTGGATTAAAAGGTACCTAAATTGTTGCAACATAATGACAATGTACATGGTCTGCACACAAAATATATGCGTAATTCCAATGCATTGGTAGCAAATTGACTTTTCATATTTCTTGTTATGAACATTTTGTGTACTTTGTAACGATGGATGAACAGTGTTCGAACGCAGTGGAATCTGCTTTAACAAACAAGTGTTCTAATGAAAACGAGCCTGAAATGCAAAAAAGGACAATTAAGTTAACTCCAAAGGCTTTGGCTGAAAGGCTTGATTCATTGCAAAGTCTGAGAAAGGCTAAATTGAACAAAGCACACAGAATAATAGAGACAATGAAAAGGTTAATGCATGATGACAAAGAATATGAGTCTGAAGTACGAAATGTTTTTGAAAGCTTTAATGAGGTATGTTTACAGGCACGTGAAGCACATGAGTCTTTGTTGATTTTGTTACCTGATGATGAAAGTGAGAAACATGAGGTATGGTTTAAAGCAAAAATGATTGCAATCAATGAATTTATTGAATATGTGAATGTATGGTTGTCTAAACCTGTATTGTGTCAGAAAGAACCATCTGAAGGGGTTATAGATGTAAACAATGATGATGATGTTGTTCCAGAAGACAGTGTATCAAATGTGTCAAAGGTTGTCACTGCTTGTAGTAAGCGCAGTTCAAAAAGCAGCTCTTCTACTGTATCAGCCAGGGTACAGGCAGAAGCAGAAAGAGCTGCACTTGTGGCACGTGCTGCTGCTTTAAGAGCCAAACATGCTATTGAAGCACAACAGGAGGATCTAAGGAAAAGAATTGAACAACTGGAATTAGATGCTGAGATTGCTGCCTCAAATGCAAAAATTGCTGTTCTGAGTACAGTTGATGGTCATAGCAAATGTTCACATTCTGCTAGCTCACACTCAAAAGGGAGATGGAGAGCAAAGGATCAAACTTCAAGGAATGCAACTGAATGTGGAATTATTGATTCAACACGACCAAAGGTGCTAAACCCACAAGCTACTGAATATGTGCCAGTAAGTCAAATACCAACAAATACAGCTGGAGTTATCTGCAGTGTTACATTACCACCATCTCAGTCAACATTAATGCAGCAACAGCAAGGAACCAATACTCAGCAACAACACAATGTCTTTCAACACCATGACATTCATCATTTTGCACAACCATCAAGCAGCAACATGGTAACAGCTCAAGCCACAAGTCATTTGATATTACAAAATCAACCTCTGTATGAAATTCTGAAGAAACAGGAAGAGTTGACTGAATATTTGGTACACCAAGTTCAACCTAATACTCTTCCTAAGAGAGAAATCCCAATTTTTGATGGTAATCCTCTTCATTATGTTTCTTTTATAAGAGCATTTGAACATGGAGTGGAAGAGAAGACTTCCAACGAAAGAGATTGTTTATATTTTCTTGAACAGTTCACCACAGGACAACCAAAAGAACTGGTTCGTAGTTGCCAACATTTAGCACCGGAAACAGGTTACTCTTTAGCGAAACGTCTTCTGAAGGAGCAATTTGGTGATGAATATAAGGTAGCTACTGCTTATATGGAGAAAGCATTGGGATGGCCATCAATCAGAACGGAAGATGCACAAGGTTTAAATGCATATTCATTATTTCTACGTGCATGTTGCAACATTATTGATGATGTCTCATATATGCAAGAGCTAAACATGCCAAGCAACATGAGAACTGTGGTTATGAAACTACCTTTCAAATTGAGAGAACGATGGAGAGAAAGAGCATGTGAAATAATGGAATTGAAGAACTGCAGGGCCAAATTCTCTGATATTGTAGAGTTTACTGAACGTCAGGTAAAAATGGTGTCTGATCCTATATTTGGATGCATTCAGGATAAACATCAGTCTGTAGTGAAGACACCTGCTACTAAGACACCAAGGGGAAACAGCTTTGCTGCAAATGTTGTTGCTCAAATTCCAACAAAAAATGTACAGCAACAGGGAAATCAATTTGTACCTAAGACGAATGCTAAGAGAACTTGCTTGTTCTGTCTGGGAAATCATGTCCTTGAAAGGTGTTATGCTTTAAAGAAGAAGTCACAACGAGAAAGGATTGAATTCTTGAAAGCAAAAGGCATTTGTTTTGGTTGTTTGATGATAGGACACGTAAGTAAAGAATGTAAAAACCGCCTTGTTTGTGAAGTGTGTGAGCAAATGCATCCTACAGTTTTACACATACATCAAAATGCACCAGCTGTAAATCCATCTAAAGAAGATGCTGAAAGGAGAAGCAACCAAGTTTCTGCTCAAACTTGTGGACAAACAGGGGCCGGTAACGATAAATGCTTAATGCCAATCGTTCCAGTTCAAGTGAAATCAGTCAAAGGCGACAAATTGATTCAAACGTATGCATTCTTGGACCCAGGGAGTTCAGCCACATTCTGTTCTGAGAAGCTGATGAATGACCTGAACATCAGAGGAAAAAAGGTTAAAATTTTTCTGCGCACTATGGGTCAAGAGCAATCTGTGTCTTGTAATGCTGTGACAAACTTGGAGATAAGTGGTATAGGCAGTAATAATTTCTTTGCCCTTCCTGAAGTATACACACAAAGGGACATGCCTGTCAATTCTGACAATATTGTTACTCAAAAGGAGTTATCCAATTGGCCATATCTGGACAGAGTGAAAATTCCACACATTGAAGCTGATGTTGATTTACTGATTGGAGCTAATGCATCTCAAGTAATGGAACCTTGGGAAATAATTAATAGCCATGGTAATGGACCATATGCTTTTAGAACCCTAGTAGGATGGGTAGTCAGTGGACTTTCTGAAAGGAGTAATGACTGTGGGGATGAAATTGGTTCACCTTCTGTTACAGTCAACAGGATTTCAATCGGAAAGCTTGAGCACTTGCTTCACAATCAGTATAACCAGGACTTCAGTGAAAATCTTGTGGATAAGAATGAGATGTCTAGAGAAGATCTACAGTTTATGAAAATAATGAAGGACTCTGTCAAATTACAGCATGGTCACTATAGTTTGAAGCTACCATTTCGTAATGATGTCAAGTTACCTGACAATTTGTGTGTTGCCAAACAGCGCTGTAGTGGTTTGAAGAGGAAGTTGGAAAGGAATGAAAAACTTCATGAAGAATACACAAAGTTCATTGCTGATGTTCTGGAGAAAGGTTATGCAGAAATGGTGCCACCAGACCAGTTGAAGCGTGATGATGGAAAAGTCTGGTATGTTCCTCACCATGGAGTATTCCATTCAAAGAAAGGAACCCTAAGAGTGGTATTTGATTGTGGGGCAACATTCAAAGGAACATCATTGAACAATCAACTATTGCAAGGTCCCAACTTTACAAATTCACTTCTAGGAGTTTTGCTACGATTTAGACAGGAGCCCATAGCCTTGATGGCTGACATTCAAGCTATGTTTCACCAGGTCAGGGTGGCAGAAGAGGATGTAGATTTCCTTCGATTTCTGTGGTGGTCTGACGGAAACCTGAATCAAGAACTCACTACTTGCAGGATGATAGTTCATCCATTTGGAGCTGTGTCTTCTCCAAGCTGTGCTTGTTTTGCATTAAGGCGAACTGCTGAAGATAATCAATCATTTTTTCCATCTCAAGTAGTTGAAACAGTCTTTGATTGTTTCTATGTGGATGATTGTTTAAAGAGCATCTCTTCTGAGGGTGAAGCTATTGTTTTGATAAAGGATCTTATTGCCTTATGTCAGAAGGGTGGTTTCTGCCTGACTAAATGGATCAGTAATGATCGTAAAGTGTTGCAATCTATTCCAGAAGAACACCGAAGCAAAGACATTCGGTGCTTGGATCTTGACCGAGACAAATTACCAGTGGAAAGAACTTTGGGTCTTCAGTGGGATGCAGAAAATGATACATTTCAATTCAGGATGCAGTTGAAATCCCAACAATGTACAAGAAGGGGAATCTTGTCAGTTGTGAGCTCAGTATATGATCCTATGGGATTTATCGCTCCTTTAACATTGCCTGCCAAACTACTTCTACAGGAGATGTGTAGGCAGAGGTTGAGTTGGGATGAACAAATACCTCCGGGACTTCAGAGTCAGTGGACCCATTGGATTTCTGAATTGAACAAGATGGCACACTTTCAAGTAAATCGATGTTTCAAGCCTCCAGATTTTGGAGAGATAACTGATGCCTGCTTACATCATTTTTCAGATGCCTGTGAGAAGGGATATGGCACAGTTACTTACCTCAAAATGAAGAACAGAGATAAAGTGCATGTGTCATTTCTTCTTGGTAAAGCCAGGGTAGCACCCCTCAAGCAAGTGACCATTCCCCGTCTGGAATTAACAGCTGCTGTGCTTGCTGTTAAGGTAGATGAAATGTTGAAGAAGGAGTTAAAAATTCAGTTAGACAACTCTGTCTTTTGGACCGATAGCATGACTGTGCTCAAGTACATCAAGAATGAGGATAAACGTTTTAAGACTTTTGTTGCTAATAGAGTGTCATATGTAAGAGAGAGAACACTGCTTCAGCAATGGAGATATGTTTCCACAAAGGAAAATCCTGCAGATGATGCTTCCCGTGGAATGCAGATCAACACCTTTATACACAGCAAAAGATGGATTGAGGGTCCCAGTTTCCTTTGGAGAACAGACGACTATCAGATGTCTCCAATAGAGGAAAGCATAATTCCATCAGATGATCCAGAAGTCAAACAAGATATTAAGGTAAATGCTGTCATCCTGCAGGACAAACAAAATGCCACTAGCCAGTTCATCTCTTATTTTTCAGATTGGAAGAGACTTAAAGTTGCAATTGCTTGGATTCTTAAGTTGAAGAAGCTATTAAGGAAGTTATGTCTCAAAAGGAAGGAGTTATTGACTACAAATGGCACTGCACTTGGCACTTCTAAATCCTCCATGGATGCACAAATGAACATGTTCAAAACAACTCTGGATAAACAGTCATTGTCATTGGAAAATCTCTTAGAAGCTGAAATGGCTATTGTTTGTTTTAGTCAACAACAAAAATTCCAAGAAGAGATTGAAGCATTAAAATGTGGATCAAGTGGAGTCAGAAAAGGGAGCAGTCTATATAGGTTAGACCCTGTCCTGGATAATGACATCCTACGAGTTGGAGGGAGACTCCGTAAGGCAGCTATGCCTGTTCAAACTAAACATCCCATCATACTACACAAAGATCAGCACATTTCACGTCTTCTACTTCGTCATATTCATGAACAACTAGGTCATTGTGGGAGAAATCATATGCTGTCTAAACTGAGACAAAACTACTGGATTACAAATGCTAATGCGGCTGCTAGAAAGGTAATTTCTAAATGTGTAGTCTGCAAGCGTTTCAGAGGAATGGCAAGTGAGCAAAAGATGGCTGATCTTCCCCTTGAACGAATAACTCCTGATCATCCACCATTCACAAATGTTGGAGTAGATTATTTTGGCCCCATCGAAGTCAAAAGAGGTCGTACTAATGTAAAACGCTACGGAGTCATCTTTACATGTATGGCAAGTAGAGCAGTGCACCTCGAGGTGGCTTATTCACTAGACACTGATGGATGTATAAATGCTTTAAGGAGATTCATTTCTCGAAGAGGTCAAGTTGTACACATCAGATCAGACAATGGGACTAATTTTATTGGTGCCAACAGAGAACTAAAGGAAGCTATCTCTGCATGGAATATTCACCGAATTGAAAGGGAATTACTTCAAGCAGGAGTTCAGTGGAATTTTAATCCACCATCAGGTTCCCATTTTGGAGGCGCATGGGAGCGCATTATTCGTATGGTCAGGAATATTCTATGTTCTGTACTTCGCCAGCAGACTTTGGATGATGAATCCTTCCATACTATTCTGTGTGAAGTGGAATCTATTTTAAATGACCGTCCTATTACAAAGTTATCTGACGACCCCAACGATCTTGAAGCTTTAACTCCGAACCATCTTCTACTCATGAAAGGCAAGCCTGCTTTACCACCTGGTCTGTTTGAAAAGGCAGACATGTACGTAAAAAGAAGATGGAAGCAGGTACAATATATAGCTGATCTTTTTTGGAAAAGATGGCTGCGTGAGTATCTACCTCTTCTACAAGGGCGTCAAAAGTGGACAAAGGAAAGACCAAGTCTTAAGCCTGGGGACATTGTACTTTTACTGGACCAAGCTGCCCCACGTGGTTCATGGCCACTTGGCAGAGTACTGGAAACTTTTCCAGACGAAAAGGGACTTGTGCGTACAGTTAAGATTAAAACCAAGAGCAGTGTTCTAGAAAGGCCTATAAGAAAACTGTGTCTTCTTTTAGATTCTAATGACTGATTTGAATGGTGTGTAGCCATATACTGTTTTTGTAAAAGGTCATGAATTTGAAAGTAATTCATAATTAAAATGTCTCCTTTATGTGAGTTTGTAATTATTATGTTATGCTTCCATAATTAATTAAGGGGCCGGTGTGTAGGAGCCATTTTGTTGATGTCCACTAGGTGGCACTTGGTGACATATAATTAAGCACAAGTCTAATGACTGACAGGTGTGTAGTTGGGGAGGAAGCATACGGTTTTTTACCGTGACAACTGGTAGCGTGCGGGGAGATAAGTGACTTTGTTTGTCTTTGATGATATGGCGTTTTTGAAGATATGGATTATACATTGCTGTTCATGAAGAATGTTTTGGATGAAGCAATAAAGAGCTGTCTTTAATCTTATTCCTGACTGCATGGACCTTTTAATCACGCGTCAAAAGCCTTCTACATTCCCCAACGTTACAGCTTATTGGAAGCCGTAACAAACCTGTATAAATGTCTTTGTTCTGATCAACACAAATGAAGATATTTTGAGGAATGTTTGTAATCAAGCCTTTCATGAACCCCATCCTCACTTCTATGGTTTTCTTTTTTTCTACTATGGAAGTAAATGCAGAGCCGGCCTTAAGCATCTGGTGGCCCGTTTCAATAACTAATAGGAGGCCCTACCCACATAAAACATAAGCATAATAGAGCAAAAAGCAAGGATTCCTGTTGGTTTGCATCAATGGTATATTATTTTATTACGTGCACTTTTAGCTTAGACAGCTCAAAAGAAATGATCCAACCTTATTTAATTACAACTATACAATTATAGTTGCCTCGCCCTTTCATGGACGCTAAATTCTCTGCTTAATTGATTTGCGCAGTATATTTTCAGCTGTCTGGGCTGACTTTAAAAAAAAAAACATCTCAAACATCCCCTCAACTTGAATTATTTAACAAAAGCAAACAAGACAAGTGTCTGACTGACACTGAACCGAACTTATAAATAAGGATGGGCTCCGCGTTTTTTCAGCACCGTAGACAGCTCACCTGGCGGCGAGCGTAGATTTCACCTAAACCTTATTAGAAATCCACCTTTCTGTGTTTGGGTGCTGAGAATTCCCTGATAAGTTTATCTTTGTCCAGCGATTTTGTCACCTCGTGCTCAATAAAAATCTGAACGAGAGCTGACGGCATCTATGTTCAATAGGCTATTATAAAAACAGTTTACATTGTTATGCGGGAGCAAAACAAAAATAGACGATTTCCAAGCCACTGTAAAAAAAAAATCACCCCTCATTTATCTAAAGTTCTTGGTCATTATGTTCATTTAATGGAACATTGTGTGGATGTTGCGTTAGAGGAAAATGCACAAAATATATTAAAGGCAGTCAGTAAATGCACACAGATGTTATACACATATTTTAAATACAATTAAATACTGCATTAAGGTTAGTATAAAATCCAATAATATTATTTAAAAAAAACCCATTGAAATCAGTCCCTAAAATAATGTATTATTAAAAACCTGGAATCGCACTTGCACAGACAAGCCTGATGAGAGAGAGCATGGTCGAATTCAAAACTGCGTTTTTGCGCCCTTGAAGGTCACTTCGGGAAGGGAGCCGCCTAAACTTTCACTCCAGATAAAATGAAAATGACGTTGCTTTCATTGCTCTATTCTCCAAGTGTATTTTAGCGGTCACAGTCACGCAATGAGACACAATTGCGCAACTCTCTGCACAGCTCTGATATTTGAAGGGAATAAATAGGGCATATAGCGATGAGTACTTCAAATTGATATTCTCTCCATTTGTGACGGAAAATTTGTCGGAATGAATACGACAGGTAACACATTTAAGAAATGTCGGTTTTCACAAAAATAAGGCTATTAAGCTCTCGTCTAGTGATCCCGATGCTAAAGAATAATTAAACCTCTAGAATTATCCACATGTGCACGTTTTCTTAGAGTTTTTATGAAGCACTGTGATGCTGCTGTAAAAGATTCTACATTGATTTATAAAAATGAAAGAAATTACTTTTAAAAATAATTTAAATGACATATAATAAATATTAATGCAGTTCTATATTTTTTTATAAAATACATTCATTTCATATTAATAATCCGATTTCTACAGGCTAAAGCGCGTATGAACGTCCGAGAGAAAATAAAGAGCAGAAATTAATTGATTTAAAATGAAAGATATGTGATTGCTTAACATCCACAGGCACTGACAATGTGAGCTCCCCCGTGCAGGAATCATAGCCCCACGTTCAAACATTCTTGCGCCGGGCTGGGGCCCTCCTTTAGGGCGGGGCCCGTTTCAATTGAAACGGTTGAAACATAGCTAAGGCCGCCTCTGAGTAAATGGGGCTCATAGTGGATTTTGAGTGGGTGTGTGTTTGTGTGTGTAACGTCTCGCTCGTGCCACTAGAGGTCTCAGCTGTCTCTCTCTTTCTCTGTCAGTCAGATAGACAGTCACTCAGTCAGTGTGTGTGTTTGTGTGTTTTCGGGTCTGCATGTGAGTTCAGGTTCGTTCATCATGTCCTCCGCGGGTACTGCAGGAGCTTGCGGGCCCGGACCGACACCGGGACCGAATCACGGCGCGTCAAACCCGCGAAAATTCAGCGAGAAGATCGCGCTGCACACACAGAGACAGGCGGAGGAGACCGCGGCGTTTCAAGAGGTCATGATGGACCTCACATCCACACGGGTAACTCACACATACATCAACACACGGTCACCGGTCCCGAGCTCTTTCAAAATGCCATAAACGTGTCTTTCTCCGGAGTGCGGGATCGCGCGCCGTGGCCGGTGGGCGGCGAGAGTACGCACGAGCAGATAGTTAGCATGCTAGCTAACGGAAGCTAATGAAATAACAGAGATTTGATGAAGACTACCAATTATAAATAATGTAGTGAAGTTAGATAAACGAGCGATGTTATTAAAACCATTATAAGAGTAAACCCGAGTAAATTTGTGTTTAATGTTTGCGTGATTGATGAGACTGATGATTGACAGGAAGCGATTAGCTACACACATACATTAGCATGAACTCACAGATTAATCTCCACATATAATTAATATTTATCGCGGTGAATCGGGATTTAGCTCTACGGAAATTATGTAAAATCACCGATGTATGGACTTGAATAATAAATGCCTTTCAGCAAGTCTCATGGTAGTTGAGATTTAATTCATCTGATGTCAGTCACACTTGAAGTGTAAATTATATCGTGACAATATAAGAGATTTGAGACACGTGACGTGTCATCGTTTAGGTTTTCTGTACATTGCGATGAGAAGTTCATGATCACCGCTAAACTGTCATGACATTCATAGATGATGTATTGTTGTGTTGTTAGTAGGCTTGCACGCAATACCGTAACATCGCTCGCGTGAATATCGCTGTTGTTTACGATAATATTGTCTGATTCTTTTTTTATGTACTGCAATAGTAAAACATGTCTATGAGTGATCGATGCTGTTGGTTATATCATTTTTTAGTTTTAAAATAACATCATTTAAATTGATTTTAACGTAAAGCAATAACATACAACATTATAACAATATAGCATTATTCAGCAAGTTATTGCATTAACCATGTTTTTTGTGTAGTTTTTGGCATATTGATTACCATTGGCAAAACTATGGCTTTGCTACAGTAACGTTAACTCTTTATACTGTTGTCTTTATACTTAACTTCAAGTTTTGCTTATGAATAATAACAGACTTGTGACATTATTCATTAGTTAATAAGTAGATAATAAATGTTGATAAACTGATCAGTTACAGTTGAAGGTTTTATAAGTATTTATTTAGTCACGTGACTGAATGCTGTTTGAAATATAATCATTAGCATTAGAGATATTGTGAAGTATGTTGTAACGCAAGGATCCAAACACAGCTTTATCAAATATAAGCACACAAATGAAGCTACCTGCATTACAGTGTTCAACGTGAAACATAAGGGTAGATAAACACAATGAGGTACAAACCACACATAAGAACAGCAGTACTTATGTTATGACATAGACTCTACATGATTTCATATAAATCTGTGTCTTAAACGCACTGTAAATCACTTTGAATGCAAACATTTAAATATTTAGCAACAAGACACTCCTTCGGTCATATTTCTCAGTAGAAATACATTACTATAGTAATCATCAGTGATGGCCGGTGACTTATTTTTTGAGGGCGCACGAAGCGAAGCTTGTCACAACATCATGTGTGTGGCTCGTCATGTCAAAACATGGTTTGGTGTGTCATGTGAACCTATGTGCATCATGTGTCATACGCTTCAAAGGGGTTTGTGATAAAGGAGACGCTCACGTTTGCTAGGTACTCGCTTAATCTCATGTGTAATCAGAGTTTCGTGTTAAGTTAGTGAGTGTTTTGTAAACATGAGCGGCTCTTTTATCATAAACCCTTTCAACGCGTCTGTAGCAGGCATGTATTTTGGCACATAGGTTCACGTGACGCAAGGAAAACATATTTTAAATTCGCGCCCCTTGGAAGTTAAGACCACGGCCGCCACTGGTAATCATGTAACAAAAAACTATGTGGACTATTGAATTATGGGAAATTACATGGCAGTAATTCAGAAAACCCATGTGCCTGCACGCGCACACATATATCTTATTGTTTATCTCAAGGTGTTTTTAGGTCTATTTCTAAGAAGTTGTGAGAAGATCTGAAACTCACTGTGTTCACTACAAACAGAAAGTCTCATAGAGTTTACATACGACACTTTTCTCCTATGAACCTGTTTATAACTTCATGACACACACAACATAACACAGGCACACTGTCAGTTCATTTCTATATCTATGATTATAACTGATGATCTGATATGAGAGACAGAGACAATTCTGTATTGTGTGTAGTAAAATGTCAGTTTTGTATGTTACGCAGAATGAAACTGATCGCAGGTGTTAAAACTATGTGTTTAGTGTTTGTGAAGAAGTGCTGTTTCTAATGAACATTAACTGTGTCGCTAAAGAACCGCCGCTTAACTTGAATGTTTCATTTTCAGATTCAGGCACAGAAGGTCCGATTATCCAGAAGCCAGGGTCCGTATTACGGCGGATCTTTGCCCAACGTAAACCAGATTGGCAGGAACCCATCAGAAATGCAGGTGTGTGTCTGTACTGGAGTGTTATAGTTCTCCTTCAGGGCGCGTGTGTTTGTGTTTCTCTGCTGGGATTGGATTATTTTAAACCTGGATATGTGTGTTTGTGTTTCTCCAGGGCTCGTTTCAGGCTCCCCTGGATGCCAATCGCTCCACACGACATCATGGTCTGGTAGAGAGAGTCCACAGAGACAAGCGCTTCATCTCCCCCATCAGACCCTACCAGAGACATGTATCCTTTTGTTCAACAGTCAAGTGAAGTAAAAACATCAATAATCATTGTATTTCTTAAAAAAAAAAGATTATATTCTTACTGTAAAGCTGGGGAAACACTCTTAACTACTAAGATTGTAAGACTGGACTCAATACACTTAAAAAATCTTTTTGTTAACTTGGCCAGATTTTAGTCTTTGGCAGACCTAAAGACTCAACACAACACACTTAACAACTGGACATCTGTCCATCTTTGTAATGATATAGGTGAGCTTTCCTCAATGTTATGGCCCTGTTTTATCAGCACTTATTCGCCCATGCACAGCTAGTGCTTAACCCTGGAGAACCCAGGAAAATCCAAAAACCCATTCATTCTGTTGAACAAATTTGACCCCGTGGGTTCTCCAGGGTTGAAGGAAAACATCACTGTTTTTCAATATTTTATTATGTTCTTACCTTAACTTAGACAAATTAATACATCCCTCTCTTTTTTCAATGCGTGCACTTAAACTTTGTACAGCGCATCGTGAATGTGTTAGCATTTAGCCTAGCCCCATTCATTCCTTAGGATCCAAACAGGGATGAATTTAGAAGCCACCAAACACTTCCATGTTTTCCCTGTTTAAAGACATGAGTAGTTATACCAGCAAGTGTGGTGGCACAAAATAAAACATAAAAATGAGAACTATATTGTATGGCTTGAAGAGCAGTTAGTTTGCAGCACTTGGACCTATGGCACAATAACATTGATGAAAGTTTGAGCGAGAGCGGGAGTAGTCAGGAGTGATGATGTTACTGCACGCCGAGGTTAAGATTAATTGTATGCATTGAAAAAAGAGAGGTATGTTTTAATTTGTCCAAGTTGAGGCAAGAAAATAGTAAAATATTGAAAAACTATGGTGTTGTCTTTATATGAGTTGTTGTTTTGCCAACACGAATACATTTTATTGCTTTTAGTCTTAATAGGTTAAGCCTAATAAACACTACTGTACCTGTAAGTCTCTGTATTTAAAGTTAATTAAAAAAGAAATCACTCCCCATTTCAGCCTAACTTCTGTTTAAAAAAGATGAATCCATACTTGCATATATAGATTAATTTTATTTTAATTTACTTCAATAAAAATCCTCTGCTATTTGAAGTCACTTTAAGGTTTATCATGGAGTTTAGATTTCCTGAACAACAGGTTTTTTGATACATGCTACACATCATTTTCTTTCATGGACCCAAGTAGCCTTGGCCACCTCACGTATTAAATTTTAGTTCTGCCACTGCCTGCCGAATCACATTTTATACAGTACTGTATGTCTCTCTTACATGACACACCTCTCACCCAATGATCAGAGTCAGGTGTGTTTGATAAAAGAGACATAAAGCAGTGGGTCACCAGGACCAGGATTGAAAACCACTAAAACGAATCACTGGCTGATTGAAACAGATTTGTAGAAACCTTTACAGCACTTTTGGGAGTACTTCGACTCGGCCCAGTAACACCCTCCCTCTCCCATTATGAGAGTGAGAAGGGGAGCGGACTTTTCAGGCGAGTTGAAGTACTCCCAAAAGTGCTGTTCCGCCATACAATATAGTTCCTCTTTTAAATCCGCTTAGAAAAGCGCTACGTTTTATTTTGTACCACCAAACTTGCTCGTGTAACTACTCGTCTTAAATAGGAAAAACGTTGATGTGTTTGGTCACTTCTAACTTTATCTCTGAGTGGTACCATTGAATGAATGGGGCTAAGCTAAATGCTATCGAAGTATCGTAGCGCGCCCCAGCGCTTACGTGCACGCACACAGATGATAGAGGGATGTATCAACTCTTCTTAGTTAAGGTAATAACATATTTTAATATTGAAAATGAGTAGACTATTCCTTTAAGAAGCACAAAGACTGACTTCATGTTTAATACTCCAGACACACACACACATAGTTCACAAATCACTCAAACCTTCTTCAGATCGCAGGAATGTGATTGGGTTTAGTGTTGTGCAGATCTTCTCTGTGTAGATACGGTTCATGTTCCTGACCTCTGACCTCAGATGGACAGCTCTCACAGCGGCTCTGTGTATCTGTCTCCGCCCCCTGACCCCAGCTGGAGAAGGTAACGTGCTCGCTGGTTGTATTTTACCTTTATGTCTACAGTCGCTTGCTTGCTAATAGTATGGTTAGGGCTGGACGGTATGAAGGTATATGTGTGCGCGCCAGGACCTACGAGCCAAAGCTGGAGGAGGAGCTTATTATTTAAGAGGTTTGCCATCTGTGCTTTAGGTTTCTAATTAAATAGCGGTGTATAAATGATTACTGTGGAATAAAATGACTCTTAAGCAAATTTTTGGTCATACCGCCCATCCCTACTCTACACATGCTGACAGATCTACTCTTGCTCTGCTGAAGTCTGTCTCTGAAGATCTTCGCCTTTATTTTGGTCTTTGGTTCTGTTCTAGTCCAGATGCCCCACATCACTCATTCTTTTGGTACTAAAATCTTCTTCTTGTCTGATGGTTGTTTTCTGCGTCAGGTGTGACATCATCTGCTTTCAACAAGTGAAGATGATCAGTCAAGAATCTTCTTAAAATGTTAAGCTTAAGATGGGCACTGTACTAACACACGCACACACACGCAGGGATTCTGTTGCTTTTTTCCAGCTGTATTTCTGATGTTAGTTTTGTCCATGTTTAACTTCTCAACATCTTAACGGCTCAACGCTTCTACTGACCCATCAGCTCTGCCCAACGTTCTTTGAATCTCCTTCTCTTCTCCTCTGGTCGCTTTATTTCTCTTGGATCTGGAATTAATCGACATTTTTCTGTCAATCATGAAGGAACTGGAACAGTAACTTTTCCATGGACAAGAGCCAGATATTCCATCAGCTTCCTACCACAGCTCTCAACAGGTGATCCACAGTACCACTTTCTCTCTCTCTCTCTCTCTCTCTCTCTCTCTCTCTCTCTCTCTCTCTCTCTCTCTCTCTCTCTCTCTCTCTCTCTCTCTCTCTCTCTCTCTCTCTCTCTCTCTCTCTCTCTCTCTCTCTCTCTCTCTTTGAATAAAGGTGGGAATGAAGAACCGGTTCTCCAGATTTGTTCATTTTAAAAGCATTACTGGAGCTGTTTGAGTGTCATGATGTTTGTTTCAGTTCACAGTGCTTGAGCGTCTGCATTGTCCTGCTGGTGTGGAGTTTTATTTAAAGTGTTGAGTTTGAGAATTGACACTCTTTCTATGGTAAAATCATCATAGCACACCTTAACATTATCTCTTAATCTCTCTCTCTCTTTCTCTCGCTCTCTCCCTCTGGTCTGCAGAACAAACTCAGACTCAGCGCTCCACACCAGTGTTATGAATCCACCTGCTGGTGACTCATTCAGTGGAGGACAGATGTTCACTCCGCAGGGCAGACGTGGTGGTCAGTGACACACACACACACACACACATACACGCACACAAACACACATAGTTGTGTGTCAGTTCTGATGAGGTTCTGTTGAATTCATGCAGTGTTCTCGTATCCTGTTCCTCCCATTGAAGAGAACGGTCCTGATGAAGGAGCTCTCCTGAAACCATGGGACTCCAGAAAGGTGCAGTACTTTTCAAACGTCATTTAAAAAAAATAAAAAATACCTGTCTAAACTGGCATTACAGAGAAGATCTCCGTCCACATTATACACAACAATAAACAACTTGTAAAAGAGTTTATAGTCTCTAGTAAAGCTTTATCTCTTGCACATATGTGTGTTTACAAAAACAATGCTTGACAGTGGCTTTATAAACTCCAGATGAGTGTATAGAAAATATAACTATACTGTGTTAGTATATAAAACAATCATGTGTGTGTGTTGTGTTTGTTGACCTTTTTAGCTTTTGCTGTTATCTTCAAGACCAAAATCCTGTGAGGTGCCTGGAATCACGTGAGTTTAACAGATCAATCAAACATCTATTGACTTCCCGTCCCAATTCCCTTACTGTATCCTATGCCAGGGCTAGTAGACTTGCGACCCGCAGGACAAATACAGCCCTCCAAACATCTTAATCTGGAACGCCAGTCATCTTTGTCTGATTTAATATCAGCGTGGTTACTTTTACCTTTACACTGTACATGACAAATGATGGCCGATAAACCGGAAAGAGAGTCAGAAAGGGACAGCATGGGGTACCAACTATCTGTGGGTGCATACTTATAAGATCCAAATTAACTTTATTACACTGCATGTGACACGCTGACGGGAAGTGATGTAATTCAGTGTTTTCCATTCAAAACACTGTGTGTGAAATGTATTAATCCTTTTTGTGTAACTTTATCAGTAACACTTTAAAAATGATTCATTACTGATAAGTAAATTATTAAGTATAAATATATGCTTTATTAAAAGCTCTTGTGCTGGAATGAACTTCTCTCCCATGTTGACACAGATTTAGGATTAAACAGAAATTTCATTGACTGTCACTAGGGGGCGAACTCTGACAGTCACATCCGAATGTTGTGTACAGTGGAAAGATGATTTTGTTAATATATCTTTAAAATATAAACAAATGAAAACATGAAGTGCAATTTTAGTCATTAGAAGAAGACTGGCTATATGTTGTGAATACTTGAAATATAACAATTTATGAAAGTTAAACATTGATAAACAAAAGAAGTTTAAGAGCTGAACTTACGTTACTATACAAAAATACATGTGTTGATTATTTACACTTGCACTTTTTTTGTGCAATGTTCAGAGTTGAATTATTAACATTTGTCTCTTGCAATGTTAAACTGGTTGTCAGTAATCGAAGGTAAAATCCTGGATACAAGATGTGTGCATTTTTGAAAATGCATGTTTTTTAATATATGACCTATAACAAAAACAACATAAGTTATAACATATATAATAATAATAATAATAATAATACTTTAAAATAGGTTAAAATAGGGATAAAAGTTTGGCCCGCATCACATTTATAAAATCTGTCCCTCGAAGAAGAGTACTTGAAGACCTCTCTCCTATGCCCTAGAAGTATGTACTGTATTTGTTATGTTGAAGTATATTTAAGTTGAAAGACATACTAAATCTAATCTGGATTAGTAGATAGTAGTAATAGTATGAGAATTGGGACGTGTAATCAGCTTTCACTCTTTATTTCCAAACTATATGATGACCTTTATTCTCTTCATCTTTTGTGTTGTTTTGAACTGTATTGTGTGTAGTTGTGTTTATCTGAACCAAATAGACAGATCTGACACTAGGGTTGTGTTCGTAGACGATACTATTGACGATAGTCAGACATGTGCCAGATAGCGGGCCTTCCTAACGATAGTTGGCATGTTTGCTTGTTATAGTTTTAAATTATCATCATCATAGTTTCACATTAATATGTGCATGCTTTTCCTCGCATTAGAGGGTTTGTGGCCTTGACTTTATGTATTCACTGTCATGTCTAATCGCTCACTAATTCTTACTGTACTTTGTTTGTAGTGTCTATCCCTCTCCAGACCAGCAGGGCGGCTCCCCTCACGCATCCACAGTGTTAAATACGGGCGGCTCACTGCCAGATCTGTCCAGCTTGCATTTCCCGTCACCGCTTCCCACGCCGCTAGATCCCGATGAGCCCGGTTACCCGTCTCTCAGCGGTGGCAGCAGCACGGGTAACCTGACCTCCACCCTTACTCAACTGGGCATCAACACCCACAACACCTTCCATTCTCAAGGTGCGTGCAGACACATTCTGTTTGCTTCATGAAAAGTTTTGTACAAAAAATGTAAAAGAAAGCAATATTATATTTTATTTAGTATCTTTTTCACATTTACATTATATACATGTAGAAGACGCTTTTATCCAAAACAACTTTTAAATGACATTTCTTGATTTAAATCAGTATTGATGAAGTGCTGGACACCTGACTGATATTGTTCACTTTTGCCCACAAGTCTTTTCCACATTTGTCTATAAGTATTAAAGTATACGCCTTCAGATCAAAAGATGTTTTTGAATAATCAAGTTAACATTTTTACTGCTGTTATTATAATGAGACACACATGAAGCTGAGTATAAATGAGTAAGGTATACAAACAGATGACTCAACAGTACTTCCACTGACCAATCACAATCAAGTATTCCAAAGGCTATGTCATATATGTATTTATTCAACATATTTAACACATTTGTGGTGTTCTTTGTTTTCGTGAAAATGTTTTTTTTGTCTGTAGGTTTGTTGCCATCTCTGCAGGGTACGCTGAGTAACCCCTCCCTCCAGTCATCGCTTAGCAACCCCAACATCCAGTCATCTCTCAGCAGTTACTCGTTCCCCAACTCACTCAGCTCCGCCTCCCTGCAGTCGTCTCTCAGCAACCCTTCCCTCCAGTCCTCGTTAAGCTCCTCCCCTTCAATGAGGTCATCGCTCAGCAATCAGTCATTGCGGTCTTCTCTCAGTAACTCCTCCCTCAGCAGCCAGTCCCTCCAATCGGCAGCCAGTAACAGTTACGGCGGCGGACCGTGCGGCTCGCTCGGACCCGGACAGTCGCAGCAGAGCACGTCGCCCCGCAGGCGAGCGCTGCCGCCCCCTGTGAGTCTTCCCTCGGATAACCGCAGACATCACCCCAAACAGTTCTCGCCTACTCCCTCATCCACCCTAACCAGCATCACGCAGGTAAACTTGTGCTGAAATCATAACGAAACAAGTTTACAACTAAAAAAAGCAATCCCATGTTAAACTGTCTGTCTGTCTTTCAGGGTGTACCTCTTGACACCAGTAAGCTGCAGGGGGATCAGAGATTGTCGCAGTATTCTTACGGGCAGCCGCAACAGGTTCAGAAGGGTCTCGGTTCTGCGCAGACAGACAGTCACGCGTATGCGCAAACCACGCAGCTTCACCTGCACAACATGCAGAATCTGCAGAAGACGCACAACTTTAATATGCAGCCGAAGCAGAACCCCATGAGTTATGGGTCAGCAGACATGATGCACACGGGCGTCTCAGTGGAGCAGCAGTCCGATCAGCAGATCAGTCAGTCGCTCAGCAATGAACTGGACTTTTATAGTGTAAGTGCTGAGCAGCTCAATAAGGATTTATTGTTTTGACCATCAGCTCCTCTTTCCATCACAAAGTCCCGAAGGAAAATATATTCACTAATCAGAGTGGAGTATTTTACCCGATCTTCTGCCGTGTAGAGTTCTGGTTGTTCTGGATTCTGTATGACGATGATGAAGTTAAATCAGATCTAACAGCGATTGTAAAATGTTGTGGTTAAACTCTTAATTGATGCTTAATTGATGTGAGTCTCTGTTGTCCTGCAGGATACCTTGTTTCTCAACTCTCTGCTGGACGACCCGTACCTCACCCTGCAGTTAACTGGCCGACAGAACCAGAACCTCAATCAACAGGTCTCTCATACACAAACACCCCCATTATCACGTTGTTATTGATGTTACGGTTGTCTTGATTGTGATGAAACTCTTTTTTTTACCTTGGGCAGATGGGTGATGTTGGTTCTGGTGCCACAGTGAAGGGTCAGGAGAGTTCCTATCATAACCAGCAGGGGGCACTGGAGACCACAGGACCACAGCTGCTCACTCAAAACCAGTGTCAGAGTTACACAGATGGACAACACCCCGGGTCCAACATGATCCTGACAGGTGAGTTGGTGCTGATTGGCTGATGTTAATGACCACATGTTATCACCGCACTTAGGTAGAGTTTGAGTTTAGACGGAGAACGTCTGTTTGTGTCCTCAGGAGATTCTTCATCAGGACTGTCTAAAGAGATCACCAACGCCCTTGCAGGTGTACCAGGCTTCGAAATGGACCCGTTTTCCTCTGAAGACACGCTGCGGATGGACCCGCTGGCGCTGGATGGTCTTGGCATGCTGACAGACGGAGACCTGATGCTGGCCGACCCAGCGGTGGAGGACTCCTTCCGTTCCGATCACCTGAAATAAGGACTGGGGTGTTTGGAGAGTGTTTGTGAATATGTGTTCATGTGGCATCTCCTCTGTGTGGTCAGGAACAGCAAGGCGCTCGTGCGTGCGTGGATGTGTGTGTGTGTGTGTGTGTGTGTAAAGTGAGTGCATGCTAACTAAATCGCTCAAGCACATGCACCTAAACTGTGAGCATTTCTTCCTTTAATTTGCTGTGTTTTTTAGATCTGTGTTTCAGACCCAACGGGTTCAGTCACTGACATCACAGTCAGCGCCGTGCACAGAGAGCCATTGCCCCTCTCGCCAACCACCAACACCGCTCAAAGTGTTTTGATACCGCTCCGCTAAAGATCCACTGATTTCGATAATCCACTTCATGTTTTCCCGCCTTCTTCGCAGCATCTTTCACAATCGTTGTCCTCTCCGACAGTTCCCGAAATGAGTTGCATTAACAGGTGGATTCATTACATTACCTAGGTTGACCATACGTGCCATTCTTCCCAAACTCGTCCTGGCCAGGATTTCGGTGCGTTTTCCGGAAGTCGTATTTGTTGACCACATACGCCATTCAGTTAAACATAAAACATACAATTGTAGTTTCATTCTTACTTTAAAATGTAACGGTTGCTTTTCTGTAATAATAATAATAATCCTCTATGATGTATGCGGTCGACAAATACGACTTCTGGAAGACGCACCGAAATCCTGGCCAGGAGGGGTTTGGGAAGAGTGCCACATTTGGTCACCCTACATTACCTCAACTGTTGATCCGCTGAATGAGCAATTTGGTCATTTGTTTATGTATTTCTCTCGGTAATGATTTGCTCTTGGTCTTCTAATGCTGTGTTAACACCAACAGTGTTTGAGGCGTTAAAGTCACGTCTACATTTGCGCATCTAAAGCGAAGTAGACACGCGGAAAAAGCAAGCATTTGACCCGCGTCAGAGGCAAAATCCGCTTCTTGTGGGAGGGGCAAGTGCTATGCGGTTCTCTGTTTGCAAGATGGCTGATGTTGATTGTGCATTTATCAAGAGAGTTTGTATTTGGTCACCTTACTATAGGGGGAAAATAAATGCTGCAGGTCGATAAACGTCACGTGAGTCGTGAAATGTGTATTACAACTTACCAGGTTGCCCGATTTCCTCACTGGCACTCTTCCAAGCGAGGTCCTTTTTATTCCTGTCTCTATAGAAATAAGAACGTGTGTCGTATAGCTCCGGGTGACTGCTCACAGACAATATCAAGCCTTCATGGGCAGAGGAAATTCACAGAATTTAATCAGATGCATTTTCTTACTTTAGTATAACAGTGGTGGGGGTTCATTCCCAGTTTAACATTGTGGCTCGATCAAAATATTGATGTGTCGCTCGAGGTGATTCTGTCTGTCTGTCTGTCTGTCCTGGGTAAACTGGGACAGGGCAGGATGAGTGTTAGGAAATAATCCATAGCCATGTTTGATATATCATCATCATCATACTACCATACTAGTAGTGTGTAAATTATCTGTATGCATGAAACACTCAGTATGGTGTATATGAGCATGGTGTGTTGAATACTGTATCCCATAATGCAATGCGTTCAACTTAACCTACCATTTCCAGTGTGATAAATGAACGGTTATATAAACTGTCTTTTGTAAATTGATCAGACTGCCAAAAGTTGCAAATATATTTTACACAAATATAAAATGACAACTGGACACCACTTGCAACTTTAAACGATGTGATCATATTTATAAAGCGTGTAGAATTGAGCTGTTTTTATGATTTATTGTGGGATAATGCCTCATTTAAAGAGCAGTATGCAGTATATACTGCACGGTATGAAGTATGTAGTGAACTGATTGATTTCATTTCAAACACAGCTGGCACCTTGATGAGGTACCTGTAGTGAGACGAGATGAAACGGATGAATGTGTCTCAGCATCAGTGTGTGTTCTCCTGGCTGGTTTCCTCTTTTTGTGTTTTTGAAATGACCAAATATTTGTATGTGTGTATATATATATATATATATATATATATTTGTATGTGTATTGACTCTGCTTTTTGTTTGTGTGTCTGATACAATCATGTGATCAGGTTTACTGGAATCCTCTCATCTGCACTTGCCGCTTGTATTTGCACGAATATTCTCTCGAGCAAGGCCATATTTAATAGACATGATATTTTTTTGTAAGTAAATAATGTGCACTGTAAGATTTATTTTTAAAGAGAGTTGCTATATGTGCATACGTGTATTTGCATTTGAAAAGAAGCAATTTTATATATAAAGGAAGAAAAGCTGCAGGTTTGTGTTTTGGATGTTTGGTTTATGGTTGGGTCAAACCTATCACATGTCATTTAATTCAGCTCTTAAAGATCAAAAACATCTTGTGTGAACTGAACACAAGAGGAGAAAGTGTATTTCTGGCCTTGTTATTGTTTCAGTACCCCGCTGCCTTTGTGTTGTGTGTGTTTGAGTTTGTGTTTTGATTCATCAGCAGTATGTTGTATATGATGTTTGACCGTCTGCTGTGCTGCACAAATGATTTCTGCAGGAATTGGGCTTTAAATCCCACAGTGCCTCAACTTTCTTTGGGAAATCAGAACGTTTCTGGAGCTCAAGTGTGGGATTTTAGATTTGGGTTCAATGGGATTTGTGATGTTAAACTCGGCGCAGGACGCTGCTGGTAAAACATGGAGTTATGAGCTTCACTTTACATTTGATTATTTCCAAATTTTAAATCAGATGCATTTTATATGGAGGAATATATCAATAACTAACATATAGCATAAAATAATCCATGTGTTTTCATCAAAATACTTTAGTCCTTCTAGCCCCTTTAATAAAGATGAAATGATAACCTAACTCTGCATGTAAGCGCGGGACACGAGTGTGTTTTTAATATATTTTAATGTAAAGTTTATATGCTGTTTCACATCTGCTACTGCATTGCACTGTTTAAAATAAAGCTGTTGAACAGCTACAGACTCTTATATCCCCAAAATGACTCAACTTTGACCTTCTGTTATGAATGCTTTAGCTTGTCATGATGGTAACTTGGCCCAGCTTTTGTCTTGGTCAAATATGAAAGGAAACAAAAAGATTTCTATTTTATGATGTACTTTTACAGTTGTTGTTTAATTTTTGTTATGTCAATAACCAGGGAATGCCAGTTGTAAGTTGTAAATATGTTCCTAAAGCATATTATCTTCTAACAGAAAATTTTTTTAAGACTGTATCCTCACCATATTTTACAGAAAAATAAAGAGTTTAGATGAATGGATGTGTGTCAGACTCTTTAAACAGGTGACTGTGTTCAGTCCAGATTACCATAACACACTGTATACATGACTAATATTTAACAATACTATTCTAGTCTTTTCACTATTCTTACCTTTATTCTATCCTATAACTTTGTTTAATGTTCCTATGTAACCTAATGATTTTTTCATTCACTTTACTCACATCTGATAAACGTGGGTAGTGTTGTGGTTCTTGTGGGTTAATCTATAAGCTATCACATCAAGTCAGTTCAGGATTCCTGACTTGTATTAAACCAATTTGCATCACCTTAATAATAACTGATAAATATGAGATTTTTTTTTTTTTTAAATGTTAAGAGTTTCTTGTGTACTTTAGTACCTTTACACTGTGGTGGAAATTTAGAAAATGTCATATTCATTGCTTTTCTGCAAAGCTTTTATTCAAAGGGGTCATATGATGAGATTTTTTAAAGATGTAAAATAAGTCTTCAGTGTCCACAGAGTGCTTATGTGAAGTTTTAGCTTAAAATACCGCACAAATAATTTAGTATAACATGTTAAAATTGCCACTTTGTAAGTGTGAGCAATAATGTGTGTGTCCTTTAACATGCAAATGAGCTGATGAAATGCAAACACTGATCGCCATAATGGTGGTTTGTTAAAATTGAAACTCAATTGTGCTATCAATTATTTTCTCTTTGTCTATGCACTAAATCAGTGGTTCTCAAACGTTATTCCTGGAGGCCCACTGCCCTGCACATTTTGTATGTCTCCCTTATTTAACACATCTGATTCAAATCATCAGCTCATTAGAAGAGAACTGAATGAACTGAACTGAGTCTGTCAGACAAAAGAGACATACAAAATGTGCAGGGCAGTGGGCCTCCAGGAATAACGTTAAGAACCACTGCACTAAATGGCAGTGCCGTGGCTGGATATTATAATAAGATCCCCTTCTGACATCACAATGGGAGCCAAATTTCAATTAGCTATTTTTCACATGCTTGCAGATAACGGTTTACCAAAACGAAGTTTCTGGGTTGATAGAAGCACTGGAAACCCTATTATAGTACGTAAACATTAAAAAAGTCAGATTTTTTAATGATATGCCCTGCTGAAAACAACAACATCAAACCAGCATGGGAATTATGCTGGTCTATGCTGGTTAAGCTGGTGGTCACCAGCATACCAGCACCAAAACGCAACATATGCTGGTATGACCAGCATGGGATGCTGGTGCTAATGCTGGTTTAGCTGGTGCCAATGCTGGTTTGGTGCTGGTTTAGCTGGTGCTAATGCTGGTGCTGGTTTAGCTGGTGTTCACTAGCAAACCAGCACCAAAACACAACATATGCTGGTCTTGCTGGTATGCTGTTTTTTCAGCAGGGTGACCACTTTAAAACTGATACACCAAAGCCTGATAAAATCATATGTGTATACGTATACACCATTTTTTTTAAATGATATAAAAAAACTATAAAAAGGTGAAGTGGTTATGTTTGTCTAAGTCAAAGACATGACAGAAAAAGACACTTTCACAATGAAAATTCTTAATTCACATTTCATGTTCAAAACGTCAAAGGCAAATAAGCCAAATCAATGGTTGCCGTTTCACAGTTTCTTATAACAACTGAACTAATATATTTCAAGTCTGTACTATCTAGATTTTAGTTAACTAAACGACGAAACGTTTTCGTACTCCACGAAAGTCGTAAACATTTGAAATCGGTTGAGAAATATTGTGCGTTTAATGAAGATGCATCTCCTCTTTCACTTTAGTGTTTCTAGTTGTAATTCTCCTCCGGGCCGACAGGCGTCAGGTCGCACGTCGAGTCGTGTCGCTTTTGCAGCTGCGCGCTGTGGGAGTTTGTGTGAGCTCAGTCTGTGATGGCGACCGCAGGTTCGATCCGTGCAGTTACAGACCGAACCGACTGACAGCGCGACAGCAAGATCTGAGGCTTCAGAATGAGATGAGACCTGAACCGAAGCGACCTGATCTGAGCCGAGCCGCTGCGGTGAGTCCCGAACCGTTCAGAGCTCGTGACATCACGGCGTCATTCAACGCAACTGTTTAAAGGCTGCGTTTCCCGAAACCTTCTCAACGCTACGTCGTTCTGAAGTTAAACTTTAAGCTGTACCTGCTAACTAATACGTATTTTCCCGAAACATTCTTAGTTAAGTTAACCTTCTGTAAGTCAATCGTTCGTAAGGTTAGTTATTGTGAAGCACTCTTAGCTCTTTACATGATCACTGTTGACAGCTCACTCCGCTAGTGGCCACCACAACTGAGCCAAACGCGCCTTTACATTTCACTCTATAGAAATCTCTTTCTGACACACAGCTGTCCACAGACACATTTATCTCAAATATTTACTCACCTGGTTACCATAAAAGCTGCAATTCTTAAAAGAAATCAAATTCGCGTGCAAATTCAGCAGATTTTTGACCTAAGCAGCCCCTAAAATACAGCTGCGTGCTGTCGGCTCTCCTCTTCTGCTGCGGTTAATAACTGTTGACGATATATTTTACCTTTATTGAGTAAGTTAGCTCATTCAATAACTGATTTACACCAATAATGTGATTCATTCAGCTGCTGGTTTTGGAGTAAATGAAGACACTATGGCACATTTATTAGGATCATATCAATTAGGGGTTCCCTCAAGATTCATAAATAGAAATATAGGGAAACGCTTTCTTTTTTTAGTAGCCTATTCTTATTTCTCTTGTGATGAATGAAGTTTAATTGCAATAATTTCATACATTATAGTGAGGCTGCCCGATAATGGCAAAAATCATAAATGTTAATTGCGATTATTAATGTAAAAATGAAAACCAGAGGCAATCCAAACGGTTATATTTGAGGGAGACAGACAGGTGCACCTCCAGAAATGAGCCCATGAAGCTGCGCTGTAAAGGATCTGCCGCCTTATCCGCTGTCAAAACACAATAAACTTGTGAAAGAATGAAGAACATTTTCTTTCTTTTCTTTATAGTGTAATGTTGAAACAAACCAAGTGACTTTGTGCGACCCACCTTATTTCCCTATGCGACCCACTTGTTGGATATTAACCAATTCAGCACCATCATCATGGACAGCACCTGCTAACGTTGTACGTAAGAAAGAAAAGGTGTAGTTCGGGAAACATGTCGCCTAGAAAAGGTATCACTGTAGTCAAGGCACATCGCTTCAGTCAAGGCATATCTTTTCATTCAAGGTATATTGGTCCAGTCAAGGCATGCCACTATAGTCAAGGTATACCGGTTCAGTCAAGGCGCATCACTTTAGTCAAAGCGTACCGTTGCAGCAAAGGTATATATCGCTTCAGTTAAGGTATACCTTTAAAAGACAATGTTGGCGGGAAATGCAGCCCAAATCATGAATGAAATGTTTCAGAGGGTAATACTACAGTCTTCACATTATATGATACTGCGGTAAAAAAACAAAGTCTCCTGTTATTTTCTCTGTCAGTTGTGTTTGTGTACATTCACACATTGTTTTTGTGTTATCATGTAATAGTTTGAGGTATCCGAGTATGAAATGAGTCGTAGCTGCTGAGTACAGATCTCATATTAAACCATTGAGAAATCCACATTAGTTCTTCATGTCCACAGGAAAACATGGTGATTTAGGTTAGTACTTTTTTTCTACCAAAGTTGAATATTACTTGACAGCAGGTCTCAGATCAGATCAAATAAGACGCGGTCCTTTATATCTATCCATCGAACAGATGCTTTTATCATTCCTAACAATGCATTTACTTTGTGTTTCCTGGAGATGAGATTGTCAGTGATGATTTGTGAATTTATTCACATCTTAACTTATCTGATGGTTTTAGATTCTGATCTCTGGTCAGTGTTGGTTCTTTGTTTAAGTTGATGTTTGTCTCAGTTACAGTACTGGTGGTGATCAGTATCTGCTGTGTAATATTATCTGAAGTGATTGTGTTTTAGATGAATGCAATGCAGATGTGTTTGAGGAAGTGAAAAGTGCTTAGAATGATCTCAAGTGTGCAGTGACAGGAAATGATGAGAAAAAGGAAGTCGATTTCTCCTTCATGAGCGTGTTAAACTATTGAAGCATCTCAAGTGTAACACATATCATTTGTTCTTTATATATAGTGTCATACATTCATTCATGTGTTCAGACTCTATTAGTCAATATAATATAATAAACAGAAAGTAAGTGGTGTGTATATATAGTATGAAGTATGCAGGTGTTTTATTGCGGATGTGGTTTAGTGTACGGTTAAAAACTTCATCCTTTGAGTTTCAGTTCGTTTCTTTAACCATAAATAATCAGAGCGAGTGTTATCAGACCTCTTTACAGAGCCGCTGACTGACTGTGGCTGTGATCTATGTTATCTTTTTATTTCTGGTCTTATTTGTTTTTTAACTCTGCTGTTATTGACGCATTAGCACATTAATATGAGTATTTCACAACTAAAGAGTCATTGAATGAGAGTGAAAGGATCTGTGTGTGTGAGACAGAACGTCTTTGTGATGCAGAGATGCTGGTGTGAGTGTCACATACACACATGAGAAAGAATTGGTGTTGTGTTTGTCCTGTGGAGAAACTGATGATGAATGTGATGATGATGATGATGTCAGGTTTGTCCTCTAGAGACCACAGTGACACGTGTGATGTAGACACACTCATTCATATGTCATATACTCAATATAAAGTAAACATTGATTCATATATGAAAGTGATTTATTAAGATTACATCACAGTCACTGCTGCACGTCTCAGACCTCAGGGAGATTTGATGAGAAACTTGCTGATCATCAAAATACAGTGAAGGTCAACATCAGGAAACATTTATCACCTGTGTCCTGTACAATGACCTCTACCCTCTATGTGTGTGTGTGTGCGTGTGTGTGTGTGTGTGTGTGTGTGTGTGTGTGTGTGTGTGTGTGTGTGTGTGTGTGTGTGTGTGTGTGTAGGTAGGTGTGTGTCTGTTTGTAGGAAACGTACTGATGGTGTGCACATCCTGTGTGTAAGGTGACATTAGGGTACACAGACACACACACACACACACACACACACACACACACACACAGTTTCCACCCATAATGCACAGTAACCTATAAACAATCTGATATAATTATGTAGGTGATGATATTTGTGTGTAAGTTGTAACACTTTCTGTTTGTTTTACACACTGATGTGAGTGAATGTGAAGAGCAGATCTAGGGCTGGGTGATTTTCACGGTTTTTCTTTTTTTTTTCAATTAATTTGAATGTAAGTTTTAAAGCGATTTTATTGAAATGGGGTAATGGAGATTTTGAATGGAAGTTTGTTACAGTCAAAGTGAAAGTGCAGATGTCATCTGATTATATAGCGGAGTTAAACTGCATTGAAAATAAAACGGCAGCCACCCAGGAAAGATTTCTGAAACTCCAAAACCTATTAGGTGAAATTCTTATTTCATGAGGTTTTGTTTAGTGTACGCTGTGGGAGAAGTGAAATTCGTAATCCCTCTTCTCCCTCCTGCGTTTGCGGTCTGTCCCTCAGCTCCACTCTTTAAAAGCAACAAACAAAAGTCCAGATGACTGAAACCATGACCTAAACCTGACGTGGCACCTGCTGAATTATAGCTGCATATGAAACATGTCTGCGCAGACTGTAGTGCTCGTCTAAATGAAATGCTCACAATACAGTAAATGGCCTATACAAAAAGTTTGTGATGTCGTTGTTGACAAGGTGAACAGGTGAATGTATGATTCACAAACTAATAATGATGACTCATTTGAACAGATTCATGAACAGATAGCATATATTATCTAAGTTATTGATTGTAAAATCTAATCAAATTTTAAACAAATCATAGTGCAATCTTGAAACAGTAAAATGTTCTGAAAAAACAATCTATAATACATTTTTTACAACATCTCCCAGCCCATGTCAGACATCTGTGACATCTGTGTGTGTTTGTGCAGTGTTGTGTAGACCAGCGTTATGTCCGACGAGAGATGCCCTCAGCTGGTGGATTATTTCGTGGTGGCCGGTCTTGCGGGTGAGTCTTGTCCGGTGGATGAAGATGGTCGTGAGAGGGGCGTGCGAGCGTTGCAGCCCGTCACAGATCTGGCCGTGATCGCCCGTGGGCTCGGGGAGGAAGTTCCTGAGGGCTTCACCTGCATTGAGAAGACACAAGGAGGCCATCCGGCAGAACTGAGCGCTGGCTTACTGAACAACCCACACATGTTCCTCTGTTACAGACGCGGGCACGACAAACCACCCATCATTGAGCTCGGGTGAGACGCCGGCTGTCTGTCACATAGACTTGTGAACTAAAATCATTCTCTGTAAGGCTGCTGTAAATATCAGTCTGAACTGTTTTTAAAGTTTCTCACTCTTATTTCTGATATTTGGTGGTTTTGGTGTTATGTTTCATAACTGTTTTATAACTATGTTATGTTGTATTATTATGTTTTTTTAATCACTCCTTTGGTTATGTTTAGCATTCTGTATGAAGGGAAAGACCCCATCAAACAGGGATGGCATTTGATCGAGACGACCCCGTACAGCCGCTCAGCCAGCCTCAGTTCTAGTGGTCCCACCACTCACCGGACGTTCCTGATGTACCGGAGGGCACCGGACTCACAGGCTCTGAACACTCTGGGTGTGACGGAGATCTCGCTGCTCATGCCCAGCAAGGGTGAAGCGGCACCACACACCTACTGCAGAGTCGACAAGAACCTCAACACTGGCATGGTGCAGACCTCACTCATTCATTTACAGATTCACTCATTCATTTATTTACAGATTCACTCATATAAAGATTCATTTAAAGATTCACTCATGCATTCATTTACAGATTTACTCATTTACAGATTCTCTTATTCATTCATTTACAGATTTACTCATTTACAGATTCACTCATTCATTCATTTACATATTCACTCATTCATTCATTTACAGATTCACTCATTCATTCATTTACAGATTCACTTATGCATTAATTTATAGATTTACTCATTTAAAGATTCACAAGTTTACTGATTCATTAATTTACAGATTCATTCATTTAAAGATTCCCTCATTTACCGATTCATTCATTTACAGATTCACTCACTTACTGATTCATTCATTTACAGACTCACTCATTCATTCATTTACTGATTCACTCATTTTAAGATTCACTCATTTACTGATTCATTTACAGATTCACTAATTTACTGATTAATTCATTTACAGATTCACTCGTTCATTTATTTACAGATTCACTCATTTACCGATTCATTCATTTACAGATTCACTCATTCATTCATTTACAGATTTACTAATTTAAAGATTCACTCATTTACAGATTTACTCATTTAAGATTCACTCGTTCATTCATTTACAGATTCACTCATTTACCAATTCATTCATTTACAGATTCACTCATTCATTCATTTACAGATTCACTCATTCATTCATTTACAGATTCAATCATTTACAGATTTATTCTATCTCACTCTCTGTCTCTTAGTGTCTCTTTTTACCATCATTGTTCTTTCACTTCTGTTTTTCTGCTTTCACTTGCTCTTATTCTGTGTTATTTATGGTGTTTTGATCATTTATTTTGATGTGTGTGTTTGTGTGTTGTGTTGTGTTGTGTTGCAGTGGGGTCCAGCGCTGTATCTGTGCTACAAGCGTTCAGTGGCTAAAGCAAACGCACTAGCGTATGAAGCAGGTGAGTGTAATCCAGATACACACATACACAAATATGTTGTGTTTGTAGCTGCAATGTGTATTGTATTGTGTTGTGTTGTAGGTCTGATCAGTCGGTACCCAGAGGAGGATCTAGAATCGTTTCCATTACCGGACTCTGTGCCGGTTTTCTGTCTCCCGATGGGCGTAACTGTAGAGAGCTGGCCGCTCAACACCAAGTATCAGCTGCCCGTCTTCTCTACATTTGTCCTGACGAGTGCTTCTGGAGATAAGGTCTCAAAACAACAACCAATCACAGCTCATGTGTCATTCAATGATTGTTAATGGGCAGGAGTGTTGTTCATCTTGTGTCCGTTCACATGCACCTGCTGATCTCTGTGTCTGTGTTTCAGGTGTATGGGGCAGCGCTCCAGTTTTATGAGGTGTATCCGCGTGAGTCTCTGTCTGAGAGACAGTCTGTTCATCTGGGGCTGCTCAGCGTGGTGGACCGGCGGCCAATCACCAACCGCAGTCTTCAGGTGAAGAAGAGCATCTGTGTGCTGTCTCACTGGCCGTTCTTCAGCGTCTTCCAGAAGTTTCTCACCTTCATATACAGATACTCCATCTCAGGACCTCACGTGCTGCCGCTGGAGAAGTGAGTAGAGCCGATGTTTACAGTAATAATCATTCACATTTACATCACTGACAGTCAGATTTACCTGCTAGAAGCTAACAATCAGGCTGTTTACACTTGCTATTAAGATGCGTTTGATCACTAGTCGATGACGTTAAATACTGCTTTGAGCTCATTCAGTGGTAGTCGAAATTGACCGGATTGCTTTTTTGGTGTAGATGCTCATGTGGTTGAATGTGTTTGAACAGCCACATAAGACCGCCTACTCTTTATCTATTGATCTAATGTGTGATGCACAATGTCTTTACATCGGTCCTAACTTCTAGTGCGAACACTCCGCTTCCTGTCACACAACCATCTTGTGTGTGTGCATTATTTTTTTATAATTAATTGGTCCGTCATCAATTATTTCTTACATAGCAACCGTCTGCCGGTACATAATCCCGTTTTAAGATAAGACAAGACGTTCAAATGTCACAAACATTGGTTTAATCATTTGTAAATATAATGACATTGACATTTGACAGATCAGGTGTGTGTTATAGAAAAATAATCAACACCTGTGGAACATTTCTCAACCAATCAGAATAAAGTATTTAACAGACCTGTGGTATAACTGGGAATAAAAACCTTTGAATGTCACCACTGCCAATCAAAATCCAGCATCTTAGAGTGCTGTGTAATAATACCTGGTGTAAACAGAGCCAAACAAATTCAAACAGGTTTATTAATAATGGTGGGACAGATTTAATAAGCACTGTGTAAATATTCTCTCTCTCTCTCTCTCTCTCTCTCTCTCTCTCTCTCTCTCTCTCTCTCTCTCTCTCTCTCTCTCTCTCTCTCTCTCTCTCTCTCTCTCTCTCTCTCTCTCTCTCTCTCTCTCTCTCTCTCTCTCTCTCTCTCTCTCTCTCTCTCTCTCTCTCTCTCTCTCTCTCTCTCTCTCTCTCTGTAGACATATATCAAGTTTCATGCACAATGTGCCGTTCCCCTCAGCTCAGCGTCCTCGTATCCTGGTGCAGGTCTGATAACTCTGATGTTGTGTTGAGTTCTGTTGTGTGTCAGTATGTGGATGTTGTGTCATTAAACCCTGACGCTTCCCCTGCAGGCGTCGACCGCACAGATGCAGTAAGACACTTCCTGAGGGTAACAGGGGGAGGGGGGGACTTTACAGATCTGATCTAGAAGACAATAATCAACAATAATCCTGTGATTCAATCTCATCTCAGTCATTCATTCAATTCAACATTGATTTCTTAATTTGGTGCTGGGTAGAAAACACAATCATGAATCATGAGGTGATGGACAAAATCTGTCTTGATGTGCGTGCGTGTGCGTGCGTGTACATGTGAGAGTGTATTTCAAGTGTGTGTATTTACTTTGTTTGTGTTTTGTAGCTCTCTCCATACGATAATCTACTGCTCTGTCAGCCTGTGTCATCTCCACTGCCACTGAGGTGAGACACACACTGTCTGTCTGTCTGTCTGATACACAAACTGTCTGTCTGTCTGTCTGATACACAAACTGTCTGTCTGTCTGTCTGTCTGATACACAAACTGTCTGTCTGTCTGTCTGTCTGATACACAAACTGTTTGTCTGATACACAAACTGTCTGTCTGTCTGTCTGTCTGTTACACAAACTGTCTGTCTGTCTGTCTGTCTGTCTGATACACAAACTGTCTGTCTGTTTGTCTGTCTGTCTGTCTGATACACAAACTGTTTGTCTGATACACAAACTGTCTGTCTGTTTGTCTGTCTGTCTGTCTGATACACAAACTGTTTGTCTGATACACAAACTGTCTGTCTGTCTGTCTATCTGATACACAAACTGTCTGCCACACAGTGTTTGTGAACTCTGCTTCACTGTGATTAATGTCTGTGTTTGTGCATATTCTTGCTGATATTTGATTTGCTGCTGTGTCATAAGTCTTTATTCTGATTGGCCGGTGTATTTTTTCCTCTCTGTCCTCAGTGGTGCCAGCTTTGTGAAGTTACTGCAGAATTTAGGACCGGAGAACGCATGTACGCTGCTGCTGGCCGTCCTCATTGAACACAAGCTGCTGCTTCATTCTTTACGGCCTGACGTGCTGACGTCCGTCAGTGAGGCGTTGGTGTTGGTGAGCTCTCATTGGCCCGTCACACCTGTTGATGAATGATGGTTTATTCCAGAGCTCCGCTTTCTCTTACATCCACGTTTGGTTTCCTCTGAATCCTGCAGATGGCGTTTCCTCTGCGCTGGCAATGCCCGTATATCCCACTGTGTCCACTGCGCATGGCAGACGTTCTCTGTGCCCCGATGCCCTTCATAGTGGGCGTCCACTCCAGTTACTTTGACCTGTACGACCCGCCGGCTGACGTGGTGTGTGTGGATCTCGACACTAACACCATTTTCCAGTGAGTTTAATCCGTTCAGATGTCTTTAATGAAACTCTTGTTAGGTCTGTAAGTAACTGTGAGCTGAATCTCTCAGGTGTGAAGATAAGAAACCACTCACCTGGAGATCTTTGCCAAGGAAACAAGGGAAAGCTCTGCTGAGTTCCCTGAGTAACCTGCACAAAACCCTGGAGAGCAGTGAGTGACATCACACATCACATGATCTCTACAGCAGCTAAACTTCCTGTTCATCTCTCTCTCTCTCTCTCTCCCTCTCTCAGTTTATACTCCTGGTCAGGAGGAGGCGACGCTGGAGTTCTTGTTGACGGATTACGATCTGATTTATGGCCGTCAGAAGCAGCTGGAGTTGGAGATTCAGGAGGCGTTTCTGCGCTTCATGAGCTGTTTGTTGAAAGGCTACAGGTCTTTTCTTCTGCCCATCACACAAGCGCCATCAGACAGAACCACAGACTGCAGTTCACTGTTCAACCTGCAGGGTGCGCTCAAGACCTTTACACTGTTATCATACTCCAAACCTGTACCAGTGATTTTCTTCCGTGGTATAAAGCAGATGTTGAAAATGGCAAATAGTTTGCAGCATTAATGATAACAATCTTGACTGTTTTGCGCAGGTTTCCTGAAATCTCGTGAGCGTACGCAGCAGAAGTTTTACACGCAGCTCACTAAGACTCAGATGTTCTCTCAGTTTGTAGAAGAATGTTCATTTGTCAGCGACAGACACACCAGCCTCGAGTTCTTTGATGAATGCGTACAGAAGGTGCGTGTGTGCATGTGACCACAGCAGCCAATCAGATTCTTTGTTTTATTATGTCTTCCATACTACAGTCAGCCTGCTCGCTCTCTTTATCTGTCTCTGACTGTCTCTCTCTCTCTCTCTCTCTCAGGTGGATGTAGAGAAACCTGATGTAGTGAGGTTGATAGATCTGGATGAATCTCACAGTGGTGAACACACCGTGTTTATTATGCCTCCAGAAGAACCACAGGAAGCTGACGGCTCAGAGTGTCCAGCTCACTACAGGTCAATTCACTTCACCTCAGTGATGTTTTCATTATATGATATCAAATAGATGACTAGACATTGTTACCTTAGTGTCTCTGTGTGCGCGCAGCTATGACACGTTCCCTATCCTGCTGTCGGATTTGTTCGATCGGCCACAGGATCAGCTGCGGACTCCTGCTAAAGGCAGCCCTCCCAGTAGCCCCGCCCCCCGCCGTACCAAACAGGTGCCGCAGCTCAGTGCAGAAACACGATTCAGATTTCCAGAGATTGTCACGTGATCGCTGATGTCGTTCTCTGTTCTCTTCAGGAAATAAAGCTGGCACAGAAGAAGGCCCAGAAATATTCAGCAGTTCCAGACATGTGGTCCAAATGTCTGCTGGGTCACTGCTACGGTCTCTGGTTCATCTACCTGCCCACGTTTGTTAAAGCTGAAAGCACTAAAGTACGAGCACTGCATACAGCATACGAGGTCCTTAAACACATGGAGACACGGAAGGTGGTGCTACCTGATGAAGTAAGACATGTGGACACACACACAGATGCACAGATGCACACAGTTACACAGACGCATGCACGCACACACACACACACACAGAGGCACACACAGACGCACACACACAGATGCACGCAGTTACACAGACGCATGCACGCACACACACAGAGGCACGCATGCACGCGTGCACACACACACACGCACAAACATGCACATACACACATGCATGCATGCACACACCACACATACACACACACACATATATAGAGGCATACACACACATACACATACACACATGCACACACACACATGCATGCACGCACACACCACACATACACACACACACACACACACACACACACACACATAGAGGCATGCACACACACCGGGGGGCGCACACACAGATGCATGCACACACATACACACACACACACACACACACACACACACACACACACACACACACACACACACACAGAGGCACGCACACACGCAGTTACACAGATGCATGCACGCACACACACACACAGAGGCACGCATGCACGCGCGCACACGCATGCACGCGCGCACACATGCACATACACACATGCATGCATGCACACACCACACATACACACACACGCACACACATGCACGCACACACCACACATACACACACACACATAGAGGCATGCACACACACAGAGGCGCACACACAGATGCATGCACACACATACACACACACCACACACACACACAGAGGCACGCACACACACATGCACGCACGCCCACACACACACACATCCAGCATCCTCTGGATGTCACATTTGTCTACTGGCTTCATCATCAAGTTTTCTGATGTCTGGTCTTAATTCAGAAGAATGTAAGAATGAAACTGCAGTGATTATTCTTATGGGTAAAAAAAGAGAACATTTATGATGTTTGTGGCCATCATAGAAGGACGCAGCCTTCAAATATGACTCAGCTTAAGTCTGAGTTTCAGTGGCTCTGTATACACCTGGTATTGCCATGCGTTTGGTTGATCGGATAACAAGTCAATGAAGCTAAATACAGGTGTAAACAAAGTGAATCATCTGGTCTGATTCAGTGATTCATTCTGTGATTCAGTTCAGTGTCTTGTGTAATCAGATTGATATGTCATGAAAAAAACCCAACTAATGGAAGAGTTGTTAGATTACAAATTATCACCTAAAAAAACTACAGTACAGCACTACACATACAATGCTTATAGGGTCATTACTCGGTTAAAATAATGTTTGGATTGTTTAGTTTGTGTTGTGTAATTGTGTAACATGTATCAGGAGGTATATCAGTCCATTAATAACATGATGATGATGATGATGTGTTAGTGAGAACAACATGTGAAGACTCAAACTTGTCTTTATAGATATTTAAGTGTTTTAATCTTTATTTACTCTCACAGAGAGATTTATTAAAAACAGTTTAATAAGTGTCTTCCCAACTGTGATGTTTAATGAATTGTGATTGTTTTTGTCTGTCAGGTGTGTTATCGGATCCTCATGCAGTTGTGTGGTCAGTACGGTCAGCCCATCCTCGCTGTCAGGGTTCTGTTAGAGATGAAGAAAGCAGGAATCATTCCCAACACCATCACATATGGATACTACAATAAAGTGAGAGACTGTCTGTCGTCTTATCTTCATTATTTCATACACACTGCTTAAAGGAGCTGCATTCACATATTTGACTTTACTCAATAAAGAAAAATTGGATATACACTAGTCAACATTGTTAGGGGATCAAAAACATTCATCAAAGTTGTCTTTAGACAAGAACGGGTGATGGGTATTGGTTTTGAGACAACTTTTAGGAAAGGTTTTCTTTTGATCCACTTCAAATGTTGACTAGTATATTTGTAAATATGTTAAGATCACTGTTTGAGAATGCTGTACTCAGTTCTTCTCTTTTTAAACTGTGTCTGAATGTCTCTTTTTGTTTGGATCTGTATGATCCCACCCACTGCCAATTTATCCAATAGTGTATTTCCACAGCTCGGTTGCTAGTTATTGTGGTTGCTTAAATGAGACCGCAATGGCCCATAAACGTGACCTCCGGTGGACGCAACCTCCAAAATGATCCGAAAATTGAGTTTTAAAAAACCACGTGACCGGGTGTGTAATTTGCAGACGACAAAAAAACATTGCAAACATAAAAATGAGCAGATAAACTTTAGTTGCACTCCTGCATGTGTCTGGCAACCTGAGAAGGGGGGCGGGGGGGGGATGTCTCTGATACTTTAAATTTAGACTGCGGTCCAGACATTGACGTTACGTACAGCTCCTTTAAACTTTACAGGCAATAACAATTACCATGAATCAGTTCACATGTCTTTATGTATTGAATTGTGTTCCTGATTTAATTTTGCCGTCTGTAGGCCGTTCTGGAGAGTAAGTGGCCCTCCACCAATCAGGGTGGTCGTCTTCGCTGGGCGAAGCTTCGTAACGTGATATTGGCTGTCGCTCAGTTCCGGCAGCCAATCAAAGAGCAGCAGAGAAACATGTCTCTCTGTACCCCGTCAGGTCTGAAACTTTTTTTTATCGCTACGTGATTGACAGCTGAAGTTATGACACTGGGTGTTTCTTAATGTCTGTGTTTCTGTTTTAAGGAGACATGCTGTCAAAGCCCCGCCCCTATTCTGCTCTGGTTCGCCAGTCCAGCTGGAGTGGTTTGAGTGAAAGCTCGAGTCACGAATCACTGATGAGTCTGGCTAAGAGTAACAGTATGAGCAGCATGCAGGCGTCAACCAACAGTGAGTGACAGATGATCCTAACCTAGAAAGACTTTATCTTAAAAAAAAAAAAAACTACTTTCTCTTTTTATTCTCGCTCTAGATTTTGTGTTTTAATGTAGTTTAGAGTCTTAATGTGGTGTTGTGTGATAATAATGTGTGTTGTTGCTGTAATGATTATTATGTAAAGATGTAAGGAATAATTGATGACGGGTCATTGAATTATTTGAAAATAATGCACACCCAAGATGATTATGTCGTTACACCGCGGGTGTGCATTCTTTTCAAATAAATCAAAGGACCAGAGTCAATTATTCCTCTTATACCACGGTTACCACAAACATTGCTCTGGTGCTTATTTTTAAGACATTTGAAAAGTTAGGTGTGCGGTTATCGAAAAATAATGCATACCCATGGAACATTTCTCAACCAATCAGAAAACAGCATTCAACAGACACGTGGAGTTTAATGAAGTCTGATTTCTTTAACCAGAAAGCAAAGTCTGTACGAAAGCTGAACCTCAGCCCGTGGGTGCCGATGGCTCCGCCTCCCGTAAACCTCCCGCTGGTCGTCGTGACACGCTTAACCCTCCTGCGCCTGTCCTGGTGCGTCGCAGTGACGTCTGTCTGTCCACCTTCTATAAAGACTGCGCAGAGACGACAGACACAAACCACAGGAACAGCAGGTATTACAGAAGAACTTTATCATCACCTCATGCCTGTGAAGATTATAAAAAATTGAAGTGAACTTTTGAATTTCAGACTTTTGTGAAATGTGCTTTCTTTTTGATGATTGCTCCTCCCTCATGCATGACTGGACATTTAAGAGGTCATGTGATTCTTTTATTTTTGTGATGTTTCACTGATATTTATGTATTTTGGGGGGACCTACAAACACTAGACCTTAGGTGTCCCATAGTGGTCTAATTCACCCTATGTTGTGTTAATAATGATCAGTGTGTTGTGTGTTTCTGATGGTTATCTTCTTTGGTGTCCAGCAGGTCGGTGGAAGTAAAGGAAACTCTAAACAGGAGGTCAGTTGATGAAAACTACAATAACGTTTCTTCTCCAAGCCGCGGATTGGCCAGTAAACTGCAGCAGCTCCTCACTCCTACACGAAACCGAGCGTCGGTACGGCGGGCCGCTAGCGTGGATGACCGACGGCCGGGAGCCAGCGGATCCTCTCGACGGACCTTAGAGCAGAAACCCTCACGAAAAATCCAGATGCCTGAAAGTCTGCTGAAGGCAAAAGAACGACTTTATAACGCCACTTCTGAGGTTAACAAACCATCATTTAAAATAATACTGTAATAAATCAGCAGAGAAAATACAGACATTTCACTGACCTGTCTGTCTGTCTGTCTGTCTGTCTGTCTGTGTTTAGAGCTCGCTGTCTGTGAGCAGTGATATTGACATGACTGACATTCAACCACTGGCTGTTCCTCTCAGGAGGTCCTGGGATTCAGCACAGGAAGGGGTGGGCATTGAGGTAAATATATTCCTGGCTGTATCTTCACTTGAGTTTCACTTTCAGTAGTTTGTAGGTAGAGATGTAATGCTTACCAGGTTAATGGTTAACCCCAATAAAAATGTCCAACGGTTAGTATTACCACGTCATTTTTTAATTACCGTTTAATGGTGCCAGTGTCACGGCTCTCAAACTCCTGTCCAGCATCAACAATTTTAAGCAATACCGTAAAACAAACACATTTACTCACGTTTGCTCTCATGTCTATGTGATGACAGTGCTTCACTGACTGAATTTAAATCCAAAACATTTTCACATTTATTGATAACTGTGGTGATTTTTGTCACTATAATCGTCATGTAAAACGTTTATACCGTTTCATCTCTGTTTTTAGGATCGGTGCACAACACAAGCAATTCTTACGTATTTAAAGTGTAGTGATTTTATTGCTATTATTGAGTATTGTGTGCTTCAGCTATGATGTGTGTGTGTGTGTTGTTCAGGTGTTGATGTCCAGCTGTTCATTGTGTCGCACCTGTAATTCTCTTGTCTATGATGAGGAGATTATGGCCGGCTGGTCGTCTGATGACTCCAATCTCAACAGCACCTGTCCATATTGTATGGCATCATTTGTCCCGCTGCTCAATGCAGAAATCTGTGATCTGGGTCCAGTCTGCAGGTGTTCAAACATTTAGCGTTGACATTTAATTTTACTTTTGCTAAGACAAGCTTGTTTCATAGAAATATAAAATAAAGTCAATTACAGATATATATTTAGATGTTAAAGTGTTGATGTATTGTTTTGATGTGTTGTAGTGTGGAGCGCATTTCTCTGAGTGTAGATGGTGAGCTTGATAACGGCGTGAGATCGTCACCTGCTGGTCGGGAGGACACACAGCAGCACGTGTGTAACGGCATCAGAGAGACAGACTCGGAGAACAGCAGCCAATCAGAGCGCAGCAGTCCAATAGTGAGAGCTTTATTCATCCAGAGATTCACTTCACAGATGAACACACGATTCATTTATTCATATGTGTGTGTTTACGCAGGTGTCATCAGTGGGCGGAGCCCCGCAGGTGACCGTGGCGTATCTGAGCCCGCTGGTGTTGCGTAAAGAGACAGAGAGTCTGCTGGAGAACGAAGGGGAGGCTGTTCTCTCTCAGGTCCAGCTGCTGGACAGTCACCCTATACTCTTCTGGAATCTTGTGTGGTATTTCACCCGACTCGGACTCCCCAGTAACCTGCCACAGCTGCTGAGAGAATCTCCTCTGACAGCACACTTTACACAGGTCTGACACACACACAGAGATACACAAACACGCACACACACACACACACACACACACACACACACACACACACGAGATACACAAACACAGATACACAAACGCACACACAACTTATAATTTTGTCATTCGGTGTCTCTGTGTATTTTCAGGTTTCAGAGGGCTGTTCAGTGCGTGTTAGGTTACTTTGGGACACTTTGACCCCTGACCCTGATCAGTGGCCTCCTCTCTATATACTCTGGAGAAAACACAGTGAGTAACATTAAGCTGACACATTCACCTGCATACTAACTCATGGGATTCTTCCTGTCTGAATCATGGGCGAACGCCACATTCATCTCTAAATAAAAGCTTATAGATCACTTAAACTGAGTAGAGTAGTTAACTAGTAGTCTTGCTTCAGTATCTTACACTGGTTCTCCTGCTGGAAATCAAGATGATTTCTGTGAATTTGAACACGATGATGATGATGGGCCGATATCTTCATCTCACTGTATTGCTATCAGGCTGTAAAATCACAAGTTTTAGTTCATTAACATTTTAGCACCAAATTGGTCTTTTAAATAAAACAAATATGACAGAGATGGTCATGTGTAATAAAAGAGTGATTCTGCTGCACAGCAACAAACCAGCTAGCATGTACTCAAAACTGGCTCATTTTTCAGCAATGCTTTAACTAGTTTGACCAACCAGAAACCTTCTTCCTAAACACACTTTCCTATCCTTTACTGATCCTGTAGTTTGAGCCTCATTAGTTCAGACTTCATTCCCAAAGGTGTCGAAAAGAAATGCATTTCCTCTTCCTGTCCTCTAGGTGGCGCACCCATGCGCTCTTTCAGCTGGCGACATCATAACCACCCCTTCGGGTTAAACTTCCTGGAGGAAGTGTTGCGCTGGATCGGTATGAACGAGGTACACAAGGCCATTGCGCTCTTCCTGGATACCGTTGCTAAGCATCCAGACACTCCCTGGATACAGAGGTGAGCCGCTAGAAATGAGGAAGATGGAAAGATTGATTTGTAGATGAAATAATGACTCATTCTGTTTGTGTTGTGTGACGTCTGCAGGAGTTTGTACAGAGAGATGTTGTTCCTCACACTGGCTGCTATGGGTAAAGATCATGTGGGTGAGTCTGTCATCATCATCATCATCATCAGTTTATACCTACAGCCAAACAACACAGAGTCTAGGGCTGCAATGACCAATTGATCAAATTTATAAAAATCCATAATGAAATTAGTCATCAAGTAATTTCATTATCGGTTTGTGACGTCACATGACAGCTGCGCGGACACGCGTCTGCTTCAAACAGCTAGAACTGTCCGCTTATAATTAAAGAAAGCCGTCTTTATACTCAGGGTTCCCACGGGTCCTTGAAATCCTTGAAAGTTTGTGAATCTGGGAGAAATAATTCAAGGCCCTGGGAAGTTTTTGAAAATATACATACATAGATACAGGTCATTAAAGTGCTTGAATCTATTTTATGCAACAAGTTTTCTGGAAAACAAATCCATATTATTCCCTGTGTATTTTTATATCATACAAATTCTAGACTTTTTATGCACACGTGCTAAACTGTTCACTTTAAATGCTTATATCTTCTGTATGTGAATGTTGATACTAGGGTTGCTCATATCAGTTAATTTTCCTGACCGACAACCGTAGCTTCTAAATCGAACATTTACCGTTAACTTATAAGATTTTAATATGAAATTGTCATTGAGTAAAAATACAGTTGATGTTTGTCTGTGAACTAGTAAAAACAAAAGATTTAATTTGAACATCCAAACAGCAGCGACAGATCAACAACAGAACCAGGATTCATACATTATCAGATATTCACGCAACATACCTTGTTAAAAAGCACGCGATCGGTCCAGTGGATTAATATCCAAATGGCAGATTGTCTCCGTTTCATCTACCACAGTGGTCATTTCAAAGCAGGATACTTTTCAGAAAGTTTTGCTTTTGCGTCGTCTTTCTCCGTTTGTGCAAAAAGATAGATGTTTATGGACAGAGTCAGAGGCCATCAGCGAATGTCTGTCCTGATGTGCGCGAGACGGACCGCGTCATCTTGCGCGGACACGCGCGCGTCTCCGTTCAGCTTCCAAACACGCATACAAATGATTTCTCATACAAATGACTTTATCAGACCGTCAGGGCAGCAATAATTTGTGTCATTTACGGGACATTCACAAATTAAAGATAGGAAAGTGTTGAAATGTCTGTCGGCTCATGACGACACGCACCATGTATTAACAATTTTTTTTTATTTTAACTGATAATGTTAATCGTTCATAAATTCTTACCTTCGGTTAACGGTTAAACGGTCAATGTGAGCATCCCTAGTTGATACCAAAATGCTTTTTTGCATAGTTATGTTTGACACATGAAAACGTCTCGGGTTACATATGTAATTGTTGTTCCCTGAGAAGGGAACGAGACGCTGTGTCTCCCTTGCCATACTTCCTGCGTCCCTGTAACGCCATCTTTGGCAATATTTCAGATAGTGATATACTTCCTGCATCACCCTGTCTTTGTCTTTAAGCCTCATCATTGGTTGAATTTGATATACACATTCAGACGCACTTACCCCTGGAGGCGTCCCCAAATTGTACACATAGTGACGCAGCGCGAGTTCCCTCAAAAGGGAACTGTAACAATGTATCTTAAAAGGTAACACAATGTTACCTTGATCTCACTTTAAATGTGTCCCCACATTTAGTCTTTTAATTTGAGGGTATTGGACCTGGAAAGTCCTTGAAAGGTCCTTGAATTTGAAGTTAACTAAAGTGTGGGAACCCTGATATATTTTGAATTGGGCTTTTTTAGACAGTTTCTGTTAAACGGTTAGATATTGGTGGATTTTATTCATTAGTTGGCCGTTGGGTTGGTTTTGCATCTGGCAACCCTGACAGGACAATAATGAAAGCAAAACCACAAACGAATGCTGGTTAATAAAGCTTTAATTTTGTCCTTTAATATAAGTGAGTTTGTATTATAATTTTTGTAGGGTTTTCATAAAAAAAATTTAAAACCACAAACTAATCATCTGTTTTAAAGTAAAGGAGAAATGAAGGTTTTTAATACTGTAACAAGGCATGGATATCACTTTCATATCATAATGGCTTATTTATTTACTTAATAATGATACTCTCATGGGGTGGTTTCCCGGACAGGGATTAGACTAGTCCTAGATTAAAATAAATGTAAGAGCTGTCCAAACGGAAACCAACTTGCACTGACATATCTTAACATACATCAGTGCCCTTTGTTTTGCCTCAAAATGCACACAAGTAATGTTTTCAGTATGGCATGTTGGTTAAACTAGGTATATTTCCTAATTAAACTAAGGCCTAGTCCTGGTTTAAGATAATCCCTGTCCATGAATTCACCCCATAAAGATCTAAAGTTGAAGATTAAAAAAAGTTTATTAATCATGGCTAAATTTCCTCACCAGCACATCCCTGAAGACTCAATTTGTTTAGTTTGATTATGTTTTTTTGACATTAAAAGATATTTAAATATTTAAAAGCTGCACAAGTTTTTTATTTAAGGCTTAAAATATCAAATTTTAAGATTATATTAGTAAAACTTAGTAAAAGTGTGGCTTTAAAAGTACACTTACACATTAAAACCCCTAATTTAGTGCTTTATTTACCTATAAAAAGTGATATATTTATGTTGTCTTATTAGTCAATCAATCAGTAAGGAAAAACTGACGATGGGCCGTTGAATTATTGGAGAATAATGCACACCCAAGGTGGTGATGCAGCACGAAGCGGAGTGCCTTTACACCACAGGTGTGCATTATTTTCAAATAATGCAAAAGACCGGAGTCGGTTATTCCTCTTATACCACGATTACCACAAACATTGATCTGGTGCCTATTTTAAAACATTTAAAAGGTCAGGTGAGCGACTTACAGAAAAATAATCAACACTCATGGAACATTTCTCAGCCATTCAGAATAATGCATTCAACAGACCCGTGGTATAAGAAAAAATAAACATCTATTTAATGGATCATAAAAATAAAAGTTAGTTGCAGCCCAAACAGAGGCACACATTATTTCATCATTCTTATATGAACAACCTACAAGTTTGACCCTAAAGACACATGACCCTAAAGCTTATCTTACTTGAGCAGATTCATCTGAATGAAAGTCTTTCACATTTTTCCCCAAATGCTAACAAGTTTGTGCTCATTAGACTAAAGCAATGAATAGATGAAGTTTAATCTATGTGGATATAATATTAAATGCTCTCTCTCTTTCTCTCTCTGTGATGTGCAGCTATGTTTGATAAGCGATATAAGGCCGCATATGTGCGGTTGAGCGGCTCTCTGGGTCGAGATGAGCTCAGGAGAAAGAGAGTTCAACCTCCGAGTCCTAAAGCTGTGGACTGCAGACGCTGCTTTCTGTTGCCGCTGGAGTGCTGATGAGCGTCGTCACGCACCTTTGTCCTTTTATGTCTTGCTGTTTGCACCTCCTCACGCTCCCTCCTTCACCTCCTGCCTGCGCACGCAGCGCTGCGACTCCGGCGGGGAGACCTGCGTCCCTGTGCTCTTCTGTGCATTATAGGAACCTAAAAACTGCTTCTGTATCCCACAATGCCATGCAACTGACACCCAGCCTAAGCCTCAGATACTTAGGAGGAGGAGGGTGGGACATTTTAATAGGATAGACTAAACCACAGAACCCATCAACATTAACCTCTTTATTTCTGTTTACTAGTATTGTGAAGGTGTAAAATGAGTCTGAACTAACAAGAGAACGAAAAGCAGAGGAACTCCTCTTTAAGCAGATGGATTTATTGTTTCTCACTGTGTCTTAATCAGGTGAAAGTGACACAACAACTCTTAAATCATCTGACTGAAGCGCGACACGAGACGTTTCATTGGTTGTTTTGTTTTTGTTTCTGCAGTGTCATGATCCTCCCACTGTGATATCTGATTGGTTCAAAATCACATCTGATTAGGACACAGTGACTTAAACTCTGAAATCATTTGTGTGTGTGTCTGTGTTTTTGTTCAATGTTTTAAACTTGATGTTTTAGTGGTTTTAGGGGAAGTTTTCAATGTGGGAGAAGTTTATATCTGAATGAATCTGTCCAGAAGCTCTGCTGTAATGATGATGATGATGATGATGATGATGATGATCAATTTCTTTCTGCTGTTCTGCTTTAAAATTAAAAAGCCAGCAGCTGTAGTGTGCACTCCTAAGGGAAGCGCAGCAAACCTCAATTCAGCATCATGCCAGAGTCAGTTTACCCCTGAATCTAAAGAAATCAATGAGATTCAGCTTTATTCATGGTTTTTTTTTAGGATTATTGGGACATTTTGCTGTTGAATGTTATTTTCATGACAACTAAAAAATAATTTGTATCATTGTCGTTTACATTTATTTTACTCTTCTCTTCTAAATGAGAAAAGTCCTTTTTCCATTTAGATTTTGCAAGGGATAAGGGATCGTCATGAAAATAATCATATTGCAAAGTCTTAATACTGATAAATGTTATTGTCATTGAGTTTTGAGCCGAACAGCAGGAAGAAATGTCTTCATCATGTCCTTTAATCGTCTGTTTCTAGTTCTTCATGCATGTCTTCATATATTTTCATATAGATTTCGGTCATGTATATCAGAGCTCTGGGGTTATGACGCACATCTCACGCTCTGCATTCTGGTCTGTTTCTGTTGAATGTTTATCTGTGAGTTTCATTCTGCAGGCTTTGTTTTCAAAACTCATTACAGTGACAATAGGATTTATGGCACATAAACTAGTCTTAATTTTATTGATGGGAAATCTGAAACAGATTTGTTTTAATGACATCACAGTAAATGATGTAAGAGGAAAATTGTTTTTGTTTTTTTTGTCATTCACTGCAATAAACTGTAGAACAGCAAACGTCGCTGAAGCATGTCATGAGGGAAGTTAAGTTTATAAAGATTAAGAGAAAAGATAGATTATAAAGCTCTATTTAAGTTTTAATGCGTTTGCTGTGGTAATTTATATTGAAGTGAGTTTTGTTGTTGTTGTTGTTGTTGTTGTTGTTTTTTAAGAAAAGAGATTAATGACCCTGAAGCATCAGTGTCTGTCTCTTCTTTATTTGATGTGTGAGTTTTGTGCTCGGGTAATAATTTGAACCAAACAAACACCAACTTCACCTAAAAAAATCTATATTATAACTACAGCCATGTGATGTTTCCATTTAAAATATATCACACAAGGTCTCTAGTCTATGATTTCTGAGGTTTGTGTGTGTTTAACAGTATATTCTGTATTTCACTATGTTAAATGTAGTGAACCTGTTAAAAACTGGCTTATTTTTTCAAGTAATTTATAATACAATCAATAAATGGTTTATATAATGACCAAAAAAGTCTTTTAAAGCCCAAATAAATAATATTAAGGGGTGGTTTCCTTCACAGGGATTAGCTTAGGCCAGGAAATATAACTAGTTTTAACAAACATGTCTTACTAAAACATTACTTGTGTGCATTTTGAGGCAAAACAAAGGGCACTGATGTATTTTAAGATCTGTCAGTGCAAGTTGTTTTCAGTTTGGACAGCTCTTACATTAATTCTAGTCTAGGACTAGTCTAATCCCGGTCCGGGAAACCACCCCTAAATGTTTAAGTTAAGGTGTAGACTTTTACTATGTGGAATATTAAAAACTCAACCTTTTAGTTGTCTTTTAAAGCATTATTAAAAACAATGCAAAACAAAGTTGTGAGAAATGTTTCATCTTGTGATTGTTACTCCAACAAACAAAGACATCACATTCTTAAATCAAATCAAAGTTTATTTATAAAGCACTTCAAGTAAAAACAGCAGGTGTTCATCTGTACATACAATATCAAATAAAATATAGAACTAAAAAAGCATAAAACACAATAAAAATCAGATAAAAACAGTCCTAATCAGTAAAAGACACCTAAAATACTCCTAATGGCCTTCAAAGGCTTACAAGAGTTTTGTGTTAAAATGAAATGAATCTCTATACTTTAAGAGGATCATATAAACACACCTGTACTGCTCTTTAAACACATACTGTGAGATGCACCTGCTGCAATCAGTCTCTGCTGCTCTCTGATTGGCTGAAGCTGCGGGGTTTCGCCCCTGCTAAACTCACACGCGCGTCGGTCTGTGTGTCAAACAAACACGCGTCAGACGCGGTCAGGTGCACACGCGCTCAGCGCTGGAATATTAACCCGTGAGAGAGATTTTAAGATTTTATATGTCTGACTTGAAAGTTTCTGACATGAGAAAATAAAACTTTAACTCATCTGAACTCAATTTAACACCGGGAGAAATGATGACGACACTGACGCGTCTGCTGCTCTGCGTTATAATCGCAGGTAAGATTTTAATCTCACTTTATTTAAAGTCTATGCGTGTTTAATTTGATCTTATTGTATTTATTTACGCAGTTTAGTGTTTCTGAAGAGCTTTATTGTCTTATTTTATTGAAAGCGCTCTGATGCGAAATATTGATCTTAGATTTATTGAATCTTCTGTTAATTCAGAGTTCATTTCACCTCAGTAAGCTCAAATATTGACTGTGATTTAGATCTGTGTTGTATGTGAAAGCAAATCATTTTCTCTCTTCTCTAAAAGAATTTTCATCATTTTTGTATAAAGTTAAACGTAGTCGTGATGTTTTAAAGTCTCGCATATGAAGCTTTAAATAACAGTTAAATACCCTGCTGAAAAAACAATAAAACAATTACAGAAAATTCTAATGGTTTCCATTAAAATACCAATAGGAACCATTAGATTTTACCATTAAAACCACTACACTGTAGTGTGTTTTGGGCCATATTCCATTAGTAGCCTACCAATAAAATTCCCAATAAAGCCAATAGAATTTTCTGTAATGGTTTTATTGTTTTTTTTAGCAGGGTGGTTTGTGATTTTATTGTAGAATAGGTTGTTGTTATTATTTACTGGTGTACGTTTGGGTCAGATCGTCTCTTGTTTGGTTTATTCTGAGCTGAATGAGTTGAAGTTCATGCACATCAGAATACAGCAGACAGACTTGAGCCAGACATTGACCCTGACCTTTGACCCTTGACACTCATTTTCATATGACTGGGGCTTTAGGGGTGAGGTCAGACTGAGGGGGGAGGTTTGGGGGGTTAATCCTTCAGCAGCTGACACACACACACACACACACACACACACACACACACACACACACACACACACACATATATCTGCCGACTGGCCACGCAGGGTTCAGTAGGTTAATCCAAAAGATCTACACTGTGTGTGTGTGTGTGTGTGTGTGTGTGTGTGTGTGTGTGTGTGTGTGTGTGTGTGTGTGTGTGTGTGTGTGCGCGCGCGCGCGTGCGCGACAGGCTGGATCATCCACACGTGATCTCTTGGACTGATTCATTTTGCTAATTAGAATCTATTCACCACTGTGGGAACTGATCTGATTCATGAATATGGTAATGTGTTAGTGGTTAATGAGATCCAGACTGCTCACACACAGCCGTATATTCAGATTACATACAGAAGATGACAAACACATGTATGTAATAGTAAAGAATGATTATAATAAAGAGATCAGTTTAATATAGCTTAAAATGACAGTTTAAGCAAACAGACTTTAGCTAAAGTGAGATTGAGTTATTGATGACATTGAATGAGTTTGGATCTCTGATGTCCTGCTGAGATTCTCTATAGAGTCTGTATCACACATCTCTATCATCCTATTACAAGAATATCTCTATCAGTACTCTGTAGTAGTTTCTGATGTCATCATCATCCATGGTACCACTAAATGTTTACTGTGGTAACTTTGCATTATATTTGATAACCGAGCTTTTGTTCAAAAGATAATCAAAACAATTTCTTCTGTATTACTGCTAAAAAGTGTTGCATACTTTCAAGTTTGTGTAAAAGATGAAACTCAGTCATGTTGTAGTTGTGGTAAATAAATGCGGTTCTGGTTCTGACCAGCAGATGTCATGTAATGATGTATTTCACACTAAAGTTTATACGAGCAGTGAAGTTCACGGGCACTCCAGAAGACAAAGAGTATTTGAATGAATCTCTCATGACCTTTAGGGTCTGAGGTCACAGTCTGTCGCTCTCTGAACTCCTTCATTAAAAACACCCGGAGGGGAGGTGAATTTATCCTCTGTTTACTGCTGAAGATGGTCTGCTATTGTGTGAAGGGGAATACAGCTGCAGTCTGTGAATCTAATTTAACAAAGAGACCAAACCCCCCCCTCCAAAAAAAACCCAAACTGTTTTTAAAAGTACTCATGCAAATAAGAAGTTGCTGGTCTGTGGCATCGACCCACAGGAACATTTCAATCCTCAGACGTCTTTTGTAGCTTATTTCTAAGACATTCAGGAGATTCTTCCAGGGAAAGTGTGTTGTTCCAAAAATAACACAGACGTGTCTAGTTAAGGACAACACACTAAATGTTTTGTCCTTAACTAGAGACATGTGTTGTTTTAACACAATACATTAAAAGGGTGAAAAAGAACTTCATTAGGATATTAAGTGAAGATCATGTTACGTGAAGAGAGTTTGTAAACTTCCTACAGTAAATATATCAAAGCTGTATTTAAAGTTGTCCAAATGAAGTCACACGTAGCCACACATATTACTGATATAATAAAAGGCGATTTTCTCGATATTTTGATTTTTTTTCCCTCAGCTTCCAGATTTTCAGATGGTTGTATCTTGGCCAAATATTGTCCGATCCTAACAAAGCATACATGAATGAAAAGCTTATTTAGTTGTGATGATTTCAATTTTAAAGAGTTGCCCCTTATGATTGGTTTTGTGGTTCAGTGTCACATAGTCTAGTGTCTTCATATCCAACACAACTTCATATCAACGAGCAACAATGTGTGTGAAAGTTTAGTAGAGAGGCGATGTTACAGATATTTATTTCATATGTACGTTCAGATTTATTTATAAAGTGCTTTTCACAGTTTTGCATTGTAGCAAATCAAATGTATGGTACAGACCAAACTAGTGCCCTCCATAAGTACTGGGACACTAAAGACAAAACCACTCTGTTTGCTGTGAAGATGAGAAATTTGTAAAATGAAAATGAGGCAAAAGTACAGAGCGTCACATTTCAACACATACATGCTTTACCACCAGAGAACAACAACCTTTCATCCTGACACATCGCATGTCTGTTAAACTCCATTCACACAACACTTTGGTCCCAGACAATTTCTGTAAAATTGTCAGCGAGGCTTCTGTGTGAACACAAACGTGTCCCGTAAATGTGCCGGGATCGCTCCCGTAAAGAGGATCTAGAGACATTGCTGTAATATTTATGGAAAGCATTCTGTGTGAACAAGAGGCAGAAACAATCCCATAAGGCGTACCGTAGTGAGGACGCATGTAATATCACAACAAGAAGTTATGGTTCAGCTCTTTGACACAGGGATTTAAACAAAGATCAACATTCACAACGAGCAAATGTCGGCAAACTGGACTGAGATCAGGGAGCTCAACACTATCAGAGATCAATGTGACAGAACAGAGCATCACACGCTCTTTATGATCTTATCATAAACAAACATGCACACGTGTGGTTTCTGGAAAGAGAAATCATGGAAAAATGGTAAACTTCAGACGCTGTGAAAAAAAACTACCAAGTGCAGAACTTTAAATACATCACGTGTCTTTACGCGATCTTTACTGTATGTGTGAATGCACGCACAGATTCCAGAAAATCATTGGCAGTGAATGAACCAAAAATCGAACAATCCCGGATGTATTTTCTGTGTATTTTCCGTAATCTCTGTGTGAAAATGGGTTTAGACTCGGTGGTCAAACTGATACTACACAATCACTGCTTATCTTATGTGAAGGATTAATGCATCAGGACACAGCTCATCACTTAACACTAGACTCAATATCATCACATTAGTAGTGAAATAAAATACAAACGGGTTGATCCATTGATAGTGTATGTTAACAAAATATCTGTGATTCTTCTCATATTCACGTTTTAATGTAGACCTTTCCACAGCTAACAGAGCAATTTGGTCTTTACTGTATAGACGGTTTCATCAGTAACAACATAAACAAGCGGCTTTCGTGGAACACGCATAACTTCAAAGTCCTTTTAAAGTAGTTTATTTATATAACAAGCAAAATAAACAACACACATTGTTTACCTAGGAAACCAAAACTTGTTATTTTCGATGAGGTATTTGTTTAAGAGTTCAGTTTAAGCAACTAGTCAGACCATAAAAAATAGAAACCAGAAGTTAAATTCAGTCCAGATGTGTAATCGCGTCACTGCATGTGCGTCCGATGAAACCGTTTATATCTAGAAAATGAAATCTATCAGATTATCAAAATGATGTATTTAAAAGTGATGTAGATAAACTACTGCAAAAAATCAGATGGTGACATTCACATCACTATCAGTAAGAATGTGCATTAGATTTTTTAAGGTATACTAACATTAAAATAGTTGCGTGTAGTATTGTAATTAAAAAACATTTATTTCAATGTGCTATTATTTGATTATCAGATTGTCATGAGGTGTATATTAATGATGCTAACTGTAAAAATAAATGCATGTAAAAAGATGACCTAATTGACAAAATCAATATGAACTTTTTAGCCAGTTAGAATAAAAAATGACCGCTGTAATATCAATTATAAATATATAAAAAAAATTAAGCTATGATGTAGAATAATAATATTATAAAATGTAAATGAAATGTATGTTTGGTAAGAAAAAGATAGCAAAGCGACTATAAGGTGAAGTCTGGATTATATTACGAGAGATTTGCAAACCATAAGCCATAATATCAGTAACTATTTTCTAAATAATTGAACTTTGACCCCTTTCACGCAGCATGTAAATCATAACCCATCTGTGTGATGCTTAAGAATCTAATGAACACAATGTGATGTTGAGAGATGCAGACGGTCAGCTGTGGATGTCCCAGACACCAGACGCCGTACAGAAGTGCAGAAGTTTGAATGTTGGACACGAGCTCAAGTTCAAGTGCGTCTGCCGTGTTTTGTTATGTTTGTGTTTAGCAGCTGCGGGAGGGCGGCGTTCGGTGGGATTTTGAGTGATGCTGTGGCATGGGAAAGTCACCCTGAGTCTCCTGTGAAAGAGAGATGGGGCGGAGGAGGGGCAGATGGCTCTTCAGACAGGGGCAGAAATGATGGGATGCAGGGGCAGGGGCAGTTATGGAGGGTGGGGCGGCCCTGCATTGTGTCTCTGTTTGGGCCTGATGGAGGGATTTTGTGTCTGTGTTTGTGTGAATGCTGCTCAAAGACGAATCAATCACTCTTGAGAAAGTCAAGTTTAAGTTCAACACAGATGAATCGCTCTCAACAAAGCCTGAGAAACAGAAGCTCAGACGACACGTCCACACCGAAAACACAACAACAAATACTCTTGCAATAATACAACTTTTGTTTTTTTTTAAATCACAAGATTTAAGTTTGTGCATTTGTCAGATGCTTTTATCCAAAGTGACTTCCAGTCCATCACAAGAAATACATTTCTATCAGTATGTGCATCTGTGACCGGTTTAATGTCATGTTTATGCAGATAAATGTGTATTCATATAGTTTGTGATGTACTAAGACTGCTCATTGTGCTGTGTTGTTTTGGATATTGGTGTGCTGCTGATTTCCCATTAGACTTTTTAACTCACTAACCTAGTTAAACTCAACCTTTCACACTGATCTCATTTGACCATCCAGTATCTGCTGTGTTCTTCTGATGCTGGTGTGTTAGGATGTGTTTGTGTTGCACCTGTTTATTTCTTTGTGTTACACTGTTAACCTTCATCAAGGTTTCATCGTCTCTAACGATACATCATCATCATCATCAACAACCTTCTCTTCATCACCACCATCATCAACCTCCTCCTCTTCATCATCTTCATCACCATCATCAACCTCATCTTCACCATCTCTAATGATACATAATCCTACATCATCATCAAACTCCTCTTCATCATCATCAACCTCATCTTCATCATCTCTAATGATACATAATCCTACATCATCATCAACCTTCTCTTCATCACCATCATCAACCTCCTCTTAATCGTCATCATCATCAACCTCCTCTTCATCATCAACATACTCCTCATCATTGAACTCATCGTCTTCATCATCTCTAATGATACATAATGCTACTTCATCATCAACCTCCTCTTCATCATCATCATCAACCTCCTCCTCTTCATCAGCATTCGTAAGCATCATGTTCTCTCAGATGATTTACTTGGACTGTGTTCTGCACCATCATGATCTGATCTTCTTCTGTTCTCCAGGTTTGGGCGAAGCTTCTGAATTGGCCTTCATCACAGAACCTAGTGATGTCATCGCTGTGAGGGACCGCCCCCTCATGCTGGATTGTAAAGTAGAAGGGGAGGGGCCTATCACGATCACCTGGCGACGGAACGGTGTACCTGTAACTCTGGGTGTGCGAGCGGCCGTGCTGGAGAACGGGACTCTATTGATCCAGAACTTCCAGAAGCGGCGTGGCGGCGACGAGAGTGATGCGGGCGAGTACGACTGTGCGGCACAGAACCGATACGGTCTGCTCATCAGCCGCAAGGCACACGTCCAGCTCGCGTGTGAGTGATGCCAAAGACAACACGACTCTGTCATATCTCAACTATTTCTCACCCCAAAGAGATTCATTCATGAGCAATTATAGCAATTATACATTCATTTTGTAGCTTTACTAGACTACATCTATTATTAATTGAGTGACCTGTGGTTGATCAGTGATGAAACAGCAGATGGCACAGTAATGCTTGGAAGACTGAACTAAGCAGTAAAGCACTCTGATTGGTCACTCTTTAGATCATGTGATGTGCTCAGTTAACATTGATCACCTGTATGGTGGTTCAGATCTGTAAACACATTCATAAAACCTTCCTGGTTTCTCTCACTCAGCACTTCCCAAGTTTCACACACACCCGGAGTCAGTGAGTGTGGATGAAGGAGGCGTCGCACGATTTCACTGCGCTGTGAGCGGCGTTCCTGAAGCCAACATCACCTGGGAAAGAAACGGAACAACAATTGACAACAATGATGACAGGTAACACACACACACAATCACACACACTGTGTAGTGTTTTTCCAGCAGCTCTGTAAACCTGTGGTTGTGTTGTGTTCAGGTATACACTTCTGCCCAATGGTATTCTTCACATCACAGGAGTGCGTCAGTCTGACAGCGGCTTCTATCGCTGCAACGCTAAAAACATAGCAAACACACGCTACAGTCATGATGCCCAGCTGTCAGTCAAAGGTAGAGATGAAGTCCATCCGTCTGTCTGATTGAAGATATCTCACACATGAGCATCTCTGAATCCTGTCTGTCTGTCTGTGTTTCAGTGGCAGGTAATCGTCTGTATAAGGATCCAGTTATTCTCTCTGGACCAAAGAATCTGACTCTGAATGTTCATCAGACGGCCATACTGGAGTGTATTGCCACTGGTAACCCACGGCCCATTGTGTCCTGGAGCAGACAGGGTAAAAGCTCAAACACTGAACTCACTGTACCCATGATACCATGGTAAAGTGTCATTGGCACTAACACTGCTCTATTGTGTCAGACGGGCGCTCTATAGGTGTGGAAGGCATTGAAGTGTTGGGCACAGGAAACCTGATCATCTCAGATGTGTCACTGCAACATTCTGGTGTCTATGTTTGTTCTGCAAACCGACCCGGAACCAGAATGAGAAGAACCGCAGTGGGAAGACTGGTGGTGCAAGGTACACACACACACACACACACACACACTGTGACACTTTGAGGTTTTACTGTGACCTATGACCCCCACCAAAATCTACAGTAGATTCAATGGAGAGAGAGAGAATGTTAGTGTGTTGTGTTAAGAGCGTTTGTGTGTTGTGTGTGTGCGCGCTTGTGTGTTGTGTTGAGTATGTATGTGTGTTGAGTGCATCTGTGTTGTGTTGAGTGTTTTTGTTTGTTGTGTGCACTCTTGTGTTGCGTTGAGTGCGTTTGTGTGTTGCGTTTAGTATGTTTCTGTGTTGAGTATGTTTGTGTTTAGTATTTATGTCTGTTGTGTGCACTTGTGTGTTGCGTTGAGTGTGTTTGTGTATTGTGTTGAGTATGTTTGTGTGTTTTGTTGAGTTTGTTTGTTTGTGTGTTGTGTTGAGTGTGTTTGTGTGTTGCATGAGTGCATTGTGTTTGTGTGTTGTGTTGAGAATGTTTGTGTGTTGCGTTGAGTGCAGTTGTGTTGTGTTGAGCGTGTTTGTGTGTTGTATGGTTTATTGTGGCTGGGACAGCAGAATAATGAAAGAGGAAAAAGTGAAGGGGGAGGAATAATTGTGTGTGATTGACTGATCACCTCTGACCTCTGACCTGCAGGAAATGATGCGTGAGGCTGTGATTGGGTGAGGGGTGTAGATTGATGTAGATGGGGGTGGGGTTGTTTTTAGTAAGTGAGTTTAAACAGCAGACTAACATGTTTAACCCACACTGATTCATCTAAGAGATCAATAACTGGAGGAGAAACATTTACTGAAACCAGCAGTGAAGAGTTTCATTCTGATGATCAGTTATTCGTCTATCTTTCAGTGATGCTTTGTTCTTGTGTCTCATTGCCTGTAGTTGTGTAGAATATGGAGAATAATAAATGAACCCAGATCAGGTCTTTTATCAACCTAAAGAGATTTATTTTTAGATGATAACCAGCTGGATGTACATTACGCTTCTACTTAACACATGAGTAAATATAAACTATTAATCTGTTTTATTGGAGTGATGTATTAAGTTGTGTGTATTATAATCATATAATATATATGTTACTGTAACAGTAATGGGTTGCAGCTGTGATGTCGGATGAGAACCGGACCTCCAGACTTAGCCTGGTTTTCTCACAGGGGTTCTTTGCTTTTCTGTGTTTTCTTTGTTTCTATTTCATGTAAAGCTGCTTTGGAATAATAAACAATTATGAAAAGTGATATATAAAAAAATATAATCTGACTCCATCATGTCTGTCTCTGTCTCAGCTCCTCCAGAGTTCCTGCAGTGGCCGCAGTCGATATCAAAGGCCGTAGGCAGCAGTGCGGTGTTCACGTGTCAGGCGCAGGGCGTTCCTGAGCCCCATCTCATCTGGCTGAAGAACGGCAAGATCCTCACACCTGGAGATAACGTCAAACTCACCAACAACAACAGGTAAATAATCATCCACTGATGTCATGAAGCTCTTCTGTGCTGTCCGTGTGTTTGTTTAATGATGTTTCTGTCTTCAGCACGCTGGCGGTGACGCGGATCACAGCGCAGGATGAAGCCATTTATCAGTGTATAGCAGAAAACAGTGCAGGAACAAACCAGGCCAGCGCTCGACTCGCCGTCACTCCGTCCATTAATCTACCAGAAGCTCCGCAGGATCTCACAGCCACACCGCTCTCAACCACCTCGCTGTTGATCCGCTGGAATCGACCCGAACCTCACGTCAGCAACGGGATCATCGGATACGTGCTGCATATCCGCAGACTCGGAGGTGAGACGGACAGATCGAGTTTCTCACAATGTTTGATATCCGTCTGCTCTCTGCTTGAGATTGATGTTTGTGTCCTTCAGATCCTGACAGCCGTGAGCTTCAGGAGGCCGTAACCCAAGAGACGTTTCAGCACGAGTTTAATAATCTTGAACCCGCCACCACTTTCTCCATCTATGTGAAGGCGTATTCACCGCTGGGCGCCAGTCAACAGTCTCGCACCATCATCACTACAACACTGGGAGGAGGTACAGTAAGATACTAGACACATGAAGAGATCCTCTTACCATGATACCAGACAGTAAACACAGACAGAAGTATCTTCAGTAAAAGATTAAACCACAAAACATCATCAATGTAAAAACAAAGTAGAATGAAACATACCGAGACGCTCCGCTGAGAAATCCACTTAGTGTTCATAGTTTACATGAATGCAAAGATAAAGTTAAACAACATACACTAAATGTTTCTAACTATATTTTTGCACTTCCCACAGTTCCCAGTATGCCCAGTTTCTTCACAAAGGTTCTGAACAGTACGGCCATGCAGGTCTTCTGGGATCTGCCGAGTAAAGCCGGTCGAGTGGAGGGATATAAACTCTCTTATCGCATCTTACCACAACAAGAGTTTGGACCTGAAGAGCGGTTCCCCAGTCACATAAACACACACACCATCTCTAATCTGGGTTAGTAAACACACACACGCACACACGCACACACACACACACAGACGCACACACACAGACGCACGCTCAGTGACATGTTGTTTTCTCTCGTAACAGAAGCTGCAGCTGTGTATGAAATTCAGCTCATAGCGTTTAATGGAAACGGTGACAGCATCAGCAACAAACGTCTCGTCTCATTGGCTGAGACTGAAAAGAGCGGGAAAGATACAGCAGGTAACTCAACAGTGAATCCCTCTCAGATGTTCACAATACTCTACGGTTAGATTATATCTTATAAAACATCAGAGAAATACACAAACATTTAAAGGAGCATTTCACCCGTAGAAACATTCATCTTTATTGAAAGTGGATCATATTTGTAGTTGAAATGTAGTATTTGACAGAGAAAATGGGTGTTTGCAGTCTCACCCGCTCTACAAAGATATTGGACTTCCTTCTTTCAATGATGCAAAATGATGATTTTTATATCATTGAAAGAAGGAAGTGCAACGCTGAAATCTGTATTTCTCCTGTATCAGCGGCAACTGAGGAAATGATGCACGACCATTCAAAAACATGACTGGGGTTCTAACTATACAAGGCTTAATGCAAATGGGTGAAGTGTCCCTTTAAAGGGGACATATCATGAAAATGTTCAAGTGATATAATTGGGTCCCCAGTGCTTCTATCAACCCACTAACTTAGTTTTGATAAACCAGTCTCTGCAAGCATGTGAAAAAATAGCTCATTAAAATTTGCCTCACGTGATGTCATAAGGGGATCTTATTTTAATAATACCGCCCCTTAATCTGCACTATCCAACCACGGCACTGTCACAACTATAATAAATAAATCTATATGGGATTTTGAGGTTAACTTCACAACTTTATGGACACAAAAGATTTATTTGACATCTTTAAAAAGTATTGTGAAATGTCCTCTTTAATCATTTACTAAAGATTAACAATGATGAAGAGTATACAGTAATGCAACATACTACCGTTTAAACCTTGATCAATGCTGTGTTTCATTTAAACAGTCTTTACCACAGTTAATTAGAAGGTAACAGATGTAAGCAGTTGTGTTGTGTGATCAGCAGGTCAGAGTTTGTGTAACTGTCGGCAGGACGCTGACGGGTCTGTCAGTGGTATTGTGGTCGGGATTCACATCGGTGTGGCCTGTATTATATTCTGTGCTCTCTTTCTCATGTTCGGATATCGTCACAGGTACGTCTGTCTCAGTTCTCAGAACTGTAAATTACTGCCACACGTGATGAATGTTTTGACATTTATGTTTGTGTTTGTGTAGTTTCTTCTGTCAGAAAGGTTCTCAGGGAACCTGGAGTCTCTCAGTAGGACAAAGTGTTTCACACAGAGACTCAACGGTTAAAGAGACCACAGTCTGTACTACTGACGCTATTGAACTAATGCCACAGGTAACACACAAATGAATTGTGTTTATATAAATTGTGTGTATGTTATTTCTGTAAGTGCATGTGTGCTTATGTTAATGTACCACCAGAGGGCGTTGTTGCAATGCTTCTGGGCTTTTGACATAAATGTATGTTTTTCTGAATTGTAGTGTTGTTGTGTCTCTCAGGGTGTGTCAGCAGAGCATCAGGCGGGTGAGACTCAGTGTCGTGTTGAGATTGAACCTCATTGTTCAGTGGTCAGCAGCACAGGTGTGAGCACAGGTACAGGGTGAAGAGACCTCAACCCAAACCCCTCTCCAGTCACAAACACACACTCATCTATTAAACACAGCAAAGATTTAAATGATGAATCTGAGAGAGTTTATTAATATCTCAGCTTGATGATGCATTCAATGAGTGTGTGTTTGTGATTGGACGTCTGTAATTCAGCACATGTGTGCAGCTACAGACCCCGCCCCCTTTCCTTAAACTCCTCCTCTTCACCAAAACTCTCAACATCCAAAGACTCTGGACTGAGCCGCCCGTGCTGCTGCTGAAGCCTCTACCTCAACCCAACACACGGCCAGGGATCTTCTGATCTGATGTCAGCGGCCGGATGAGACTGAACGTTCAGGTTCAGATGATTCCTGCTGTCGCCTCCTCTGGTGACTGAAATGTGTTTTCCTCCTCTGGTGCTCTGTGAAAAGAGAGACGTCCAAAGAACTTGTGCTTCTCTTTTCTTTCAAACACACACTGCTGTTTTCTTTCATGTAAGCTGATCATTTACCAAAGTGAAACACTCGCCGAATAGATGACACCTCTTTATTATAATAACCTCACAGATTCTAATATAGAAATGAAAACTAATAAGTATGGGGATATATTTTCATATTGTAAAAGCAGAAGAGATGAACTGCTTCTTTATTAATGTTGCCGAAGCTGAAATTGCCAAATAGCGGTTAGTGCTCGTGTTTATAAGACCAAATACCTCGAATGTGTTCAATGACACCAGTTTCTCATGACACACACCAACAAACATGATGCCCGTGCGTGCGTGTGTGTGTGTGTGTGTGTGTGTGTGTGTGTGTGTGTGTGTGTGTATTTTATGGTTGAACGCACACATACATAAGATTGACTTTTTACTGTTTGAATTCTTACCAAAATCCTGTTCTTGCATTCACATAGATGAGTTTATATGACTGCGTTCACACACTGAAGAGTGCCGACCGTATTCTGGTGCCGTGTGAACCCAGCCATTTAAACTCTTCTAGGACTCTGATTCTTGTTGAACAAAGAAACAAAACAACAAGATTAGAAAATGAGGCCAAACTTTTAGACAAAAACGTGAATAAAACGTCTGTTCTCTTGCAGAACTTTTCTTTCATTAATATTCCCACTGATGAAAAATTGTTTTTCTCTTACATTTGGGAAGTTTTGCCAAAACAAATTTATATAATGTTATTCTTATTGTCCAATTTGTATTGTTTTATTCCTTTAATTTTATATTCTCACTTTTTCTGTAGAATAAAAATATTAGAAATTTGAGAGTTTTAAAGCAGACAGAATGTTGGTGCATGTTTTCCATTGTGACGTTTCAGTGTTATTTACCACGAGTAACTTAAACCTCAGCATTACAACATTAAAATACCTGGATGCTTGTTGTAAATATGGCTGATCTGATCTCAGTTTGCTGCTTTAAAGGAAAACATCACAGTTTTTCAATATTTTATGATGTTCTTCCCTCAACTAAGACGAATGAATACATAGCTATCTTTTTAAATGCGTGCACTTTATCTTTGTACAGCGTGTTGTGAATGTGTTAGCATTTAGCCTAGCCCCATTCATTCCTTAGGATCCAAACAGGGATGAATTTAGAAACCAAACACTTCCATGTTTTCCCTATTTAAAGACTGTTGTATGTGTAGTTACACCACCAGCAAGTATGGTGGCACAAAATAAAACGTGAAATGAGAAAAATAAGAACTATTTTTTTTTATTGCATGTTCACTGAACATGACAAAAAAATGTGAACTATATTGTATTGTGTAAGAGCAGTTAGTTTGCAGCACTTTGACGTCTGCGCAGTAACATCATCACTCCTGACTACTCTCCATCTCGCTCTAACTTCCGTCAATTAACCAACGGGACTTTTTCACTTCTACCTGTGCTACTAGCAAGCAGTAAGAAAACGTTTACAATGGCCGACATTACAGATGATGACGACGACTACTTAATAGCAGACCCTGAGCCATTGGTAAAAGTAGACTTTAAGAGTTGGGTGATGATCCAATTTTTTAGCATTTGTACTGGAGTCGTCGTATCCATGTTCAAAGCAGCTAGCCATACTTTATGCCGTTTGTGGTAAATTGGAATTCTGTGAAACATGGCGGTGCTAAACTTTCTGCTTGTTATCACAACCCTTTACAATGAACGTAATCATCATGATTATTCACAAGCTATCTTTTTTCTACTACTTCCTGACTGATATTTCACTGAGTCTGCTCAAACTACCACCGATACTGGTTATATTGAGGGAAATTTGAGCAAGGGGCAGGGGTGCTGCAAACTAACTGCTCTTCTGCCATACAATATAGTTCTCATTTTTTATCTGCTTAAAAATCGCCACGTTTTTGTGTGCCACCATACTTACTTGTGTAACTACTCATGTAACAGTTTTTAAACAGGGAAAACATGGAAGTGTTTGGTGGCTTTTAAATACATCCCTGTTTGGATCCTAAGGAATGAATGGGGCTAGGCTAAATGCTAACACATTCACGACACGCTTGACAAAGTTTAAGTGCACGTATTGAAAAAAAATGACGGATGTATTCATTCATCTAAGTTGAGGTAAGAACATAGTTAAATATTGAAAAACGGTTGTGTTTTCCTTTAACTGAGGATGTTTTTGATATTGACTGATGGCTCAACATGTCTGTTGTTTAGAAGAGATTGTCAGATTAGTGAAATAGATGAAATAGATTCAAATGCTTGTACCAATGAGAAAAGTGATGCTTTAACTTTTGGATTTTTCTTTTCTCTTAAACTCCTCCAGTGTCCGAACCAAACGCTTCTGTAGCTTTAACCTGTCGTTCTTAACCTGACACATTATGAGAATAAGATTATGTAAGATTAAATGATAGCTGTAAGGGTTTTACTCTCCAGCTCCGAGTGGAAATGTGTTTGTGAGCTGAATTCCCATCCTCTGTATTTCTTTTCTTAGTTGCTTGTTACCTTTGTGCCAAATAAAACAGCATTAAGTAGAAACCTCTGTTTCTTTATTTTATGATTTTATTGATGTGAATAATTTTCTTAAGTGTGCTATACAACAGAAAAATGCTGCATTGCATCCCATAATGCAAAGCGTCTGATCTTCAATGAGGGTGAATAAATGAGCTGTGTGTGTTTATATGGTCTGTAGAGTTTAGGTTGGACACATGTAATGTAATTTGACCTGAAAGAGGAAACTTTATCTCTTCATCAATGCAAACGCTTCACACAGCGCTCAATTTGACCTCGATGTTAAATATATAAGGTCCAGGTGAACGATGTTTCTAACTGCAGCGCACACAAGGCAAAATCTCACAAGTCCTGTTTAATGAGAAATAGTTTTTGTATTACAGGGAGGCAAAGGAGAATTTTGTAGGGTAAATGTTGCAATGCCGAAAATCATAGACAGTTTAATGTCCTGTCAGTATTATCAACTCTTATCACATGACCTGAGTGACAGACATAGTTTAATTCAGTGCGTTCACCATGAAATTAGGCTAATCCCTGTTTACACCTGAGATTAAAAAAGCATTCACGAATGGATGACTACAGATGTAAAAGGGGTGTTAAACATTTTGATCACATTCAGTGGTAGTCGATAACGCATTCAACCAGATTGCTTTTGTGATGTAGATGCTCATGTGCTGGAAATGTGTTTGAACAACCAGAAGAAACCACCTACTCTTCACCTATAGGTCTAGTGTGTGATGTACTGAGCACAATGTTTTTATATCGGTCCTGACTTCTAATGCGACAACACGGCGTTCAGCGCGGTCTTTAGGGTTTTACTGAAGTTGCTGTTCTCCGCATCTTTCAGTTTTGTTTAATTTTGCGAGCGTATGAAAGTTGTGTGAGCTGTTTGATAGAAACATCTCATCTGTGCTGTTTGTGTGTTTAATTGGTCACTTCAGTCACAGCAGATGATATATTAGTGTCACAATATAGTAACTGATAGTAAACTTGAGATTGACCGGTTCATCCATTTATTCTCAATATAACTTTTCATTTAGAAGACTCACATGCGTCAGTGAACATCTCATCTGGAAACTGCAGTAATTTGCATCAAATATTAATAATAGATTCAGTTATATGTCTATACCATAGATTCAGTTTAATTTGAAAGGAAGATAAACACTGATGATGTATTGTGCTTACTGTAGAATATAATAACTGATGCACGCAGATCAACAAACAAAACAAATACAATGTGATGAACAGAAAACAAATGAGTTTTTATGAGCACACACACCGGGCTGTTTTAATAAGAGAAACCCGCTGTGAAATCTGCAGAGCTTTTCTAAATCTGCTCTGAGCTCTTTTATAAACTGAATTCTTTCAGAAGAACTGAATGCATGTAAACCTGCAGCGCTGTTGGACTCTGAGAGCCGGCCTGTAGGTTAAAGTGGCTTCTGCTGCTCATGAGGTTTTGTATCATTCACTTACTAGAAGCTTTTAAAACAATTACATCTTTATAATACTTGACTGCTTTACAGGTGTCCTCACCCAGACTGATCACAGGTTCATCACAGACTCTTCTATTTAACACCATATTTTCACACTGGCTTGTAAACATCATTTACTGGCCATCAGGTAGCTTCATTTTATTCTCCACAACTCAAACCTTAGGTGCCGTTCACGCCGGTGGGTCAGACCTGCGCTCTTCATGCTGGGCCGAGAGCCGATCCAGAGACCGAGGGCATTCGGGGGGCGTGCGACAGCGCCAGCAGCGGGCCAGGTCAGCGCGGAAGGAAGGAGTGTAAAGACCGTAGATGATTGGATCACAGCAGGTGTTCAGGTTACCAAAGATGAAGAGCAGGTGATGGACGTACTCGGGCGTGACCTTCAACATCTCTGGCTGGAACCAGTACCAGATGCCTAGCAGATAGTACGGCGTCCAGCACACCACAAATGACAGGACGATGATGATGGTCATCTTCAGTGTCTTCATCCTGGCCTTTGGGATCATATCGGTTCTGCTGCGTCTGAGAGAGAATTCTCCCACTGCAGAAATAAAGACATCATCAGTACGATAGCGTGTCATGATGTGTGGTGCTCATGTTGGTTATAAAGGTTTGAATCTCCAGACATGACCTCAATCAGAGCTTGGTTTCATCTCACTAATACATCAAAGTAAAAAGTTTGTGCTTAAGCCTGTGAGAAGATTTACATTTGTTACATTGCTTTGTTTAATGTCTTTAACATGGGAAATTAAAACTTTTCAAAATGCTCAAAATCTGAGGTGAATAAACATTGTGATTTATTATAATGAATTGTTCTAATTGGATTAATAGCCCTAATTTATTCTAATCTTTAAATACAGTGAAATGTCCTTCATTAACACCGCAATGTTTTCAGAGACAGTGCACATTTAACACAAACTTCTCAGAAATATGAGATCTCATGTGGTGCTCTTTGGAAGGATGTGTGTAAGTGTGAAGTCCTGAAGATCTTAGCAGAGCCCTGAGGGAGAAAAACTGATCTGTGCTCATTCACCACAGTAATCCATCAGACTGTTGTTACTGTAAACATGTGACTGTAAGCCCAGCGCTGTTATTAAACTCTTAATAGTGTCAGCATGAGGATTGGTATCAACACCTCTCTTCTCAACTTTCTTGTACTTATCATACTGGAAACATTTAGCTTTCTTCCTTTATATACAGTAAATTATATGGGCATGTGCATCTGCGGGATGTATGCAGCTGTGGAATGGATGTGGGTGTTTAGCTTCGGGATGAATGCAGGGCATGTGGAGATGCGGGACGAATGCGGGGCGTGTGCAGCTGCGGGATGGATTAGGGTGTTCAGCTGCGGGACGAATGCGTGTGTTCAGCTGCGGGATAGATGCGGGTGTTCAGCTGCGGAATGAATGCGTGTGTTCAGCTGCGGGATAGATGCGGGTGTTCAGCTGCGGGATAGATGCGGGTGTTCAGCTGCGGGATAGATGCGTGTGTTCAGCTGCGGGATAGATGCGGGTGTTCAGCTGCGGGATAGATGCGTGTGTTCAGCTGCGGGATAGATGCGGGTGTTCAGCTGCGGGATAGATGCGGGTGTTCAGCTGCGGAATGAATGCGTGTGTTCAGCTGCGGGATAGATGCGGGTGTTCAGCTGCGGGATAGATGCGGGTGTTCAGCTGCGGGATAGATGCGTGTGTTCAGCTGCGGGATAGATGCGGGTGTTCAGCTGCGGGATAGATGCGGGTGTTCAGCTGCGGGATAGATGCGTGTGTTCAGCTGCGGGATAGATGCGGGTGTTCAGCTGCGGGATAGATGCGGGTGTTCAGCTGCGGAATGAATGCGTGTGTTCAGCTGCGGGATAGATGCGGGTGTTCAGCTGCGGGATAGATGCGGGTGTTCAGCTGCGGGATAGATGCGTGTGTTCAGCTGCGGGATAGATGCGGGTGTTCAGCTGCGGGATAGATGCGGGTGTTCAGCTGCGGGATAGATGCGGGTGTTCAGCTGCGGGATAGATGCGTGTGTTCAGCTGCAGGATAGATGCGGGTGTTCAGCTGCGGGATAGATGCGGGTGTTCAGCTGCGGGATAGATGCGTGTGTTCAGCTGCGGGATAGATGCGGGTGTTCAGCTGCGGGATAGATGCGGGTGTTCAGCTGTGGGATGAATGCATGTGTTCAGCTGCGGGATAGATGCGTGTGTTCAGCTGCGGGATAGATGCGGGTGTTCAGCTGCGGGATAGATGCGGGTGTTCAGCTGCGGGATAGATGCGGGTGTTCAGCTGCGGGATGAATGCATGTGTTCAGCTGCAGGTGTTCAGCTGCGGGATAGATGCGGGTGTACAGCTGTGGGATAGATGCGGGTGTTCAGCTGTGGGATGGATGTGGGGTGTATGCAGCTGTGGGATAGATGCGGGTGTTCAGCTGCGGGATGAATATGGGTGTGTGCAGCTGCGGGACGAATGCGGGGCATGTGCAGCTGTGGGATGGATGCGGGTGTTAAGCCACAGAATTTGTGCGGATGTGTGCATCTGTGGGACGAATGTGGAGCGCATGCAGCTGCGGGATGGATGTGGGGTGTGTTCAATTGTGAGATGGATGCAGGTGTGCAGCTGTGGGATGAATGCGGGTGTTCAGCTGTGGGATGGATGTGGGGTGTGTGCAGCTGTGGGATGGATGCGGGTGTTCAGCTGCGGGGTGGATGCGGAGCGTGTGCAGTTGCGGGACGGATGCGGGGCGTGTGAAGCTGCGGGATGGATTAGGGTGTTCAGCTGTGGGATGAATGCGGGTGTGTGTAGCTGTGGGATACATGTGGGGTGTGTGCAGCTGCGGGACGGATGTGGAGCGTGTGCAGCTGCGGGATAGATTAGGGGGTTTAGCTGCAGATGGGATGTGGGTGTTCAGCTGCAGGATGAATGCGGGTTTGTGCAGCTGTGGGATACATGTGGGGTGTGTGCAGCTGCGGGACGGATGTGGAGCGGGGCATGTGCAGAACAGGATGCGGGGCATGTGCATCTGCGGGATAGATTAGGGTGTTTAGCTGCGGATGGGATGTGGGTGTTCAGCTGCAGGATGAATGCGGGTGTGTGCAGGTGTGGGAAGGATGCGGTTGTTCAGCTGGTGGACAGACGCGGGGCATGTGCAGAATTGTGATGGATGCGGGTGTGTGCAGCTGTAGGGTTGTGGGACAGATGTTGCCAACCTTTGCTATTGTGCAGCTGTCTGTTGATCTCAATGAGGATGCAGGTGTAGCAGCAGCTCATGACCAGCAGCGGAATCACGTAAAGCGTCACGAAATGAAACATGTTGTAGGCTGTCTCGTGCCAACGCTCGTGGAAACTGCCGTGTGTGACGCACTGAGTGAAGTCCACATGCTCTGCTTTCACAGTTCTGAAGATGAACAGCTACAAACAGAAAGAGAAAAATATTCAGTAGTTGAGGTAAATAGAGCTGAGCTAAACGTGTGTCAATTACAGACAATTTTATTGAACCTGATAATGTCTGTATTTATCTCTCTCTGTGTCTGTGTGTGTGACCTGTGGTGATGCGATGAGCGCACTGAGGATCCAAGCGAGTAATAACATCTTTCGGTTCCTGTGTTGGGCATTAAGTGAGTCCAGGGGCCGTAGGATGGCATGATGGCGGTCAAGACTGATGACCACCAGTATGAAGGCAGAGGTTTGCATGGCGAACAGTTTGAGAAAGCACAGCAGCTTACAGAGTCCGTCACCGCCGTACCACTGGACCGTAATGTTCCACGCCACGTCCAGCGGCATCACGATAAACGTCATCATCAGGTCCGCCGATGCCAGACTCATGATGAGGGGACGCAGGTGAGATGCCACCCGCCGGCCACATGACACGCTGACCAGCAGTGCCAGGTTACTAACAGCAGCGAAGAGGAAGAGGAGCGTGGTGGCCGCCACACGAGCCTGTGCTGCAGGTGTGAAGGTGGGCGTGGTCCATTCGACCAGCGGAGGCACGTGAGATGTGTTCACCGACATCACACTGCACATCCAAACACCTGCACATAGTGAGAAAACAGCATCTGACTGAGCTAAATATATCTATTACAGAAGTTATCCCAATAATATAGTACTTTATCTAGAATATAAGACTTTTTTTGTTAAAAAACTAAATCTTTAAAAACATGATCAGACTGATTTTATTTTGATAGATGTCACAGACTGTAATCTGTAGACCTGAATATCACTGGAGAACTGAACTGTTTAGTCTTCTTGAGCGAGTAAGCAAACACCCAGTACACCCCAGCAATGAGTTTAAAGAGTCAATCAAAACATCACAGAATCTTCTAGCAAGCAATCAGTAGAATCACAAACAGAAAACATTTCACATAAACCCACAGTTGGTATAACTCTTTATATCCCTGTTTTTTTACTACTACAATCACTTTGTTTTGTTTTTTTGCTGCTGCACTGCAAAAAATGATTTTCAAGTAAAACATTTCTTAGTATTTTTGTCTTGTTTTCAGTAAAAATATCAAAAAATTCTTAAATTAAGATGCTTTTTCTTGATGAGCAAAAGACCCAAGAAACGTTTTAAAATGGTAAATGGTAAAATGGTAAATGGACTGCATTTATATAGCGCTTTTAACAGACCTATGGCCATCCAAAGCGCTTTACAAGTTTTGCCTCACATTCACCCATTCACTCACACATTCATACACCGACGGCGGTGTCAGCCATGCAAGGCGCCATCCAGCTCGTCGGGAGCAGCTGGGGACCAAAAGACCAAAAACACCAACTTTAAGTGATTTTGTGCATAAAAGAAGCAAAAAAAAGTCTGCCAATGAGCAAATATGCACAAAATCACTTAAAGGGGACAGAGAATGAAAAACCATTTTTACCTTGTCTTTGTTGAATAATGGTAGTCTACCCGCATTCACAAACATACAAAAAGTGCTAAACATGCTAAACATCTCAGTCTCATAGAAATTCCTCTCTTAGAAATGTCAGCCAGAAAACGACCCAATCTGAAAAACTGATGCTTATGACATCACAGGCATCTCACTGCCCCTCCACTTTAAAATAATTGCCTACATTTTTTGAGTGGCAGCAAAGTCAGCCAATCAGTAATGAGATTGCAAGTTAAGCCAGTAGGGGGAGCCAAATAGGTGCAAAACCACTTGTTTAAAATCCCCCACCCTAATAGAGCTATCTGAGAGAGGTTTTTAGCAAGCTTCTAAGGCATTACAGACCCAAACAAAAACATTTTTGTCTACATGTCACATCACAGAACAAGGATAAATACCCCGTTCAATCATTCTATGTCACCTTTAAAGTTGATATTTTTGATCTTAAAACTATACTTTTTTTCTTGGGTCCTATTGCTTATCAAGAAAAAGCATCTTACTTTGAGAATTTTTAGATATTTTTACTAAAGAAAGACAAAAATACTAAGATTTTTTTTCTTGAAAATCTTTTTTTGCAGCGTGTGACATCCAAATGTCTCCATCTGGGGATGAATAAAGTCTTATCTTATCTTATGAAAGTTGAGTACAGTGACGGCTGCTCTGATTTAACTCAACACTGTTGAATGTCAGCAGTTCTCCTGCAGTGAAATTGAGTTAAACCCATAATCTGCTCCTGAAGATCTGAACAGCAGGGTCATTTACACTGAAAACCAAACACAACAGCAAAGAACATTGTGTCCTAATGTCTGGAGATCATCACTTGAAGTTTATTTTCCCCTCATATGGATTTTTCCTAATAAAAAATATAGATTCAAGTTTCAAAAGTCATCTATACTTGAAAATAAACCCCAGATGTGCGTTCACGGTCACATGAAGGACGATGCGTGTTATTGTGTTTCAGATTCTCATAAACAGAAGCTGGGCGGATAAATAAAGGAAACTTTACTCTAGTGAAACAACACAAAGAGAAACGTCAAACAGCACTGCGTGAAAACATTAGATATTGTTTAAAGCTGTTTAGTTACTAGAAAAAGCTTTTATTTATAAGATCATGAGAGGTTTCAAGATGCTTTCATTAGTGTATAAAAGAAAACAATACTCACTTCAGTCTGCTTTAACTGTAATCCTCATAAACTCAGGATTATATCCACAACACTGCGTTTCCATCTTTACACGTTCTGAGTGATTTAATCATTGAAGGTCATACAGTAAATTCCCGTATAATCCCAGAGAGAGTTTCAACGCTTGCTTTCTTTAGTAAGAAATCCATGTGGGTCAATAAAAGCACATCATTCCTCAGCATCCACATCTCTCAATCCATTGAGTTACACAGCTGCTGATGATGATGATGATGATGAAGATTCTCATCTCACTGTAATAAACCTGAGCTGAGCACAGAAGAAAGTGCTGAAGATGAAGAATCCTGTGGACTAATAGCCAATGTGCTGACTAGAACCATAGTAAAATGAGAGAGAGAGAGAGAGAGAGAGAGAGAGAGAGAGAGAGAGAGAGAGAGAGAGAGAGAGAGAGAGAGACCCAAGCAGCTCCACATTCAGCAGTAATTTAATAAAAAAATGAATGTAAAAAACAAGCTATATACATTTTATTTTGATGAGAATATGAGTTGAAATTTCCAGAAATGGAACAGAAATATGTAAAGATCAGACAGTTTCTCAGATATCTGATGATGTCATTAATCAGATCTCTTCAGTCTCTCTAAACCATCACTTTATTTGATCACCCAGCTAAATTCATTGTGTTTGTAGTCTGAATGTCTTTTCATCTTCCAGAAGAGTCGTCTCTACACGCGTGTGTTAGTCACATGACTGTGCAGAATCTGGATGTCAATCTCCTTGTGATGGGCGTGGCCTTACTGCTGTCAGGCTGTTTAGAAGGCGGAGTCACTGCACTTCTGACTGATGCCTGGCCACTGAAACATTTATAGCAACAAATAATCCATCAGTTTTCATTATACCACAGGGCTGTTGAATGCTTCATTCTACACCTAACTTTTCATCTAACTTTTGACTTAAAATAAACACCAGGGCATTGTTTGGTGTAATCATGGTATAAGAGGAATAATTGACTCCGATCCTTTAAATTATTTGAAAATAATGCACACCCGCGCTGTAACGCCTTACGACCTTGAGTCGTCAATTATTCCTTACCTGTACGACACAGATGTAAGTCTGTACTCAGATCAAACAAACTCTTAAGTTCCTTTTATTTCATATAATAACACATTGAGTTAAATTGAAACATATTGTTAGTGATGTTTTCATACCCGTTCATGTGTACTGGCTTCAGCTTTGTAGCTTCAGAAGACAAATCGTCTACAGAGATGAAATCAAAGATGAGTTTAATGTGATTTATGTGTTAAGAAAAGCTGTGATGTTTATGTGATTTACTGTGAGCTGAACCTTCTGTAGATTCTCCACTGAAAATCTCCGGCTGGATCTCTGCTTTCTCATAAGTGTTGTTCAGATTCCTGATAACAACATCAGACTCTTCTCAGACTCAGACATACACACCAGACGTCACATGCATTTTACAGGATGTTGCAGGGTGTTTTTCTCTGTGTGTGTGTGTGTGTGTGTGTGTGTGTGCACGTGTGTACCTGTTGGTCTCTGGCATTGACTCTGATGACATCATCCCTTCACTGTGGGGTTTTCTGTCTCCAGATGCCTCTGCTGACAACAGACAGACAGACAGACAGACAGACAGTTTTATCAGTTCAGACATCTGTAAGTGTTGATTTTTCTGTCAAAAGTTAATGTAAACTGTTTGTAACTGTGTGTGTTACCTTCATGTGTGTGTCCATTCAGCATCGGTCTTCTGTTCTGCTGGGTTTCAGAGATCACTTCTGCCCGCCTGCACACACACACACACACACACACATTATCATCATCACACATAATCACATTTCACTGTCATCAACCCGCACACACACACACACACACACACACACACACACACACACACACACACACACACACACACACACACACATCACATTTCACAGACACATCCAATAACAACTGCAAAATAACTCTGTGAACAGCAGAATAATGAGAAGTTCATATCCGAAAAACTACAGCTGTGTTCACACAAACTCCTGCATTACCATTTCTGCTGTCTGTGATGTTGTCTCTCTGGTGCAGCTCGTTGTATTGGGGGTCCAACCTGAGGGGAACATAAAAAATCAATAGTATTGTTGTCATGTCAACAGTCTTAGTGATTATTCTGCAATTAACATGAGAGACAGACAGACAGACAGACAGACAGGCAGACAGACACAGACAGACATAGAGACAGATCACCTGCTGGAGTAGCAGCTTCTGCTGTAATGCTTCACTCAGTTTAGTGACCAGTCGTTCCTGTACTGAACTCGATACGTCCTGCAGATGAAATACACATCATTAATACAGCACACGTGCGCGCGCACACACACACACACACACACACACACACACACACACACACACACACACACACACACACACACACACACACACACACACACACACACACACACACACACACACACACACACGCACGCACGCACACACACAAACACACCTGGCATTTACACAGCAGTTGTAAAGCATCTTTATAATATTGAGAGGCTTTTTCTGGGTCTCTCATCTGTAGTTTGATCCCACCGAGACCCTCACAGACCTGCCACTGACCGGATGGGTCATCTACACAAAAACAGAGAGAGAGAGTAAGAGAGAGAGAGAGATACTGAGAGTAAGAGTGTCCTGTATCAGTCCGAGTTTAGTTTCACACCTGTGTCTCTGAATGCCTGTTGTGCATGTAAGAAACTCTCCCACGCCTCCTCCAGTTCACCCACTTCTACCAGAGCAAAGCCCAGATTACTGAAACACCGACCCTGTGCAACGCGACTGCCCAGAGAGCCTACAGGACGAGTTCAGACGGATATAATGTTGATTGAAACATGATTAATAACTCTAATAAATACAGAAAACACTTCTGAACCAGACAAATATCTACACACACTTCAGTCATAAAACAGGATTCTCTGTGTGTGTTTGGTGTTTGTCTGTTTCATTTAGTTATATTTCTGAGGTCCTGTCATCCTCAAAAGCAATGTAGCATTTTAAATTTGTCTAATAGTCATCCAAACACAGCCCAGATGTCTAGCCTAAACAAGGCAAAATTTGGGCTGTCAGTGAAAATTTAATAGACATCATAGCACAAAAATAAATGAAATAAAATTAAATAATTAAATAATTAAACAAATAAATGAAAGTAAACAGCTAGTAATCACCGCTGTCTTAGCTTACATGATGGCATGCCATCTTCAAAAAAATGACATGTAACCAAATTCAAGTTTATTAAGTGGGTCATGAAGAAAATGTCATTAACCTGAAATAAAATCAATGGAAGTCTATGAAATAAACTCACTAACAGAGTGAAACAAATATGTGTGTGCATGCATGCGTGCGTTATAAGAAAACATGCACACACACCGTCAGAGAGAACAGGTGTATTTAAAACATGTTGTTTAGCACAATGTTACACAGACCAATCCAGAGGTTAAGCTGAGGATCAGAGTTTTGTGTCTCACCGTGTATCGCTGCTGCCTCTCTGTGGTATTTCAGAGCCTCTTCATATTGACCCAAAGTATTGTGAACAGCACCCAGATTCTGCAGAATCACCGCCAGTCGGTGTGGTTTAGACGTGACCAGATGAAGAGCCTGTTCATAACATTCAGCTGCTTCAGAGAACAACCTCAGCTGAGTAAAACTTAAACCCACATCCATCAGAAGCTTTCCTGAAACAAAGGTCAACAACATTAACCTCAACAAACACATTCATCATACTGTAAATTAACTCTTTCAGAGTAATTATAATTCCAGTTTTATTTAAATGTTGGGTTCTGGCTGATGTTTCATGACTTCACCACATGTCTCATGTTCATTGAAATGAAGTACCACCATGTCTTGTGAAATTTGGAATCTGTGATTTCTCTCAAACCGTTCATGTAAAGTGTACCACTGGCAAAGGGATCCAGCGTTGTGATGATCACAGATGTGCACATTAAAGTGCCGATGTTGAAATGATATACTGAGCAGCCCTACCCAGCGTCTCTTGATCTGTGATGTCGCTGCTCATCTCCAAGCTGTCTGTCAACACGGTGATGATGTCATCAGCAGTGCAGCTGCCGCTCTCCAGCATGTGTTTCCCAGCATCCTTTAGGGTCAGCGCGGCGGCTGATGTGTTTCCTGCTAGTTTATAACTCTCAGCAGCGCGTCTGAAAGCGTCTACAGCCTCATTCCACTCCTGTAACATCATCAGTTTAACTTCACACATCATCAGTCACTGTGCAGCGTCAACACAGATATGCAATCACAACTCAATATTCAAATAGCAGGTTTCTTGAACCCTGACCATTATTTCTTTATGATGATTAACTCTGACCTTTCTCTTCAGATGGCATTGAGCAAGTCTAACACAGGTGTCTCCCTCAGCACATGCGTCTCCCTGCGAGCGGTACAGCTGTGCGGCCTTCAGGTAGTGTCGGGCGGCCCGGGTCCAGTCCCTCAGGGCTTCGTGAGCTGTCGCAAGATTATACTGCAGGTCTGCGATCCGTTCGCCTCTCTCACCCGACTGAGAGCGAGACAGAAGGTCCAGCCCTTTCTGAGGTCTACCTGCTTCAACATACGCTGCTCCCAGGTTAAATGCACATGACCTCTGAAGTCTCCCCTCACTCAACTAAAACAAAGATTCATGAATTTAACATTCGTAAATGTTTACAGTAAGACCAGGACTGTAGATTAGGACAAAAGACTTCTCATTTTAATGTACCTTTGTGGCAGCTTTCAATGCGTTTTTGAAGCACTGCACAGCTGCAGTATTGTCTCCGGTCTGCAGCGCTGCATGTCCATCCTCAGTGAGTCTCTGAATCTCCACCTGTGTGTCTGTGTCCTCCACATCAGATCTGTGTGTCCTGATCTTAACTGCTTTCTTCTTCTTCTGATTCTCATGAACATCTCTGACTGGAGACCCATCAGAGGCCATGAACTTACAACAGATTACACAACAGAGAACACATGATGCTTAACCTGGAGAGAGAGAGAGAGAGAGAGAGAGAGAGAGAGAGAGCTTGGTTTAAGCTGGTATTGCTGGTGTAGCAAGCTGGTCTAGCTGTGGGTTAGGGTTAGTACTTAGCTGGTCATGCTGGAAGACCAGCTGACCCACCAGCTTGACCAGCTTTGCCAGGCTGGAAGGACCAGCTCAGACCAGCTACCGCCACCTTAAACCTTTAATCTTTTTCGAGGGCACACGATGCGAAGCTCGTCACAACATGTATTTAGCCGTCATGTGTGTGGCTCGTCGTGTCAAAATATGTGTTTGGCACGTCATGTGAACCTATGTGCCTCACGTGTCATGTCAAGATACAGGCCTGTTGCAGACGCTTTAAAGGGGTTTATGATAAAAGAAACGCCCACGTTTGCTAGATACTCGCTTAATCTCATGTGTAATCAGAGTTTAATGTTAAGTTAGTGTCTCTTTTATCATAAACCCTTTCCGCGCATGATGCACAACTTTACATGACACAAAAAACACATATTTTGAATTTGCAGCCCTCAGAAGAGAAGTCACCGGCCGTCACTGTTGAGAAATATTATATGACATGATATTTTAAGCATTCCCATACGGCAAAGTATATATTTAAATTTTCAAATATACAAATTAAATGGCCCAAATATATATGTGCTGAAATATGTTTACAAAAATGTATATTCCATTTTTTTTAATACATTTTTAAATAAATATATTTTAAAGCATTTATATTTACGTAGCATTGGAAGAAAAATTTGTACAAACCTGTAAACATAACAGATTTGAAAAGGATAAATTAAATATATTATTAATTGAAAAAATATACTTATAATTTTATATTTTATACATACTTATCCATTTTATAATAATACTTTATAAATTTTATAAAAACTTTTATATTTTGGCAAGGAAAATATATTTTTGCCGTATGGGTTGTAAAATTTGAAATTTATTTGTTGCCCCTGAAATACATTTTGAAATATGTTAATATATGAAGGTTAAAACTAAATACATTTTCAAATTCAAAAATATATTTACTTTCTACAACATGTATTTAGCATATAATTAAAACATATTTTTGGACATATGGGTTATCATCTTAGGTGTGCATTATTATTGAATAACTCAATGGCCTCAATAATTCCTTACTTAACTGCTTACCAAAATTCCCATCTTTCTCTTTGGATTCAAGAGTTTCTACATAGAGACAAGTGTCTCCTGGCTGTATTTACCTCATATTTACATAAAAAATAAACACTCAAAATTGCAAAATAAAAATTTTTCAACTATAATGACAGTAAAAAGTCACTATTCCATTAAAAGAATACATAATATACATACAAGATAAACGGATACAAATAGGATTAAAGCTATTAAAAAATAAGAGAATGAAGATAGAGAGAAAACAGCAGTAAGATGTTAAAGAGATTGTTGATGCCACACAGATGATTCACACTAATGAATCATTCATTACTCGTCTAATGTGTCACACGTTAACACTAAACCACCATTACACACTTAACGACCAGAAATAAACACAATATTATAGCGTCCCACTAACAGCATCCTATTATAAACGTACTACAGTAAATGCATACATAACACTACAGTCATGTGTAAGACTTCAGGTTAATTTACTTACAGTAATAGAGAAGAGTGTGATGATCGCGTGATATTCTTCATATTTACTCTTTAAAGTCATGTCGTGATGCATCCACGCGTTTCTCTCTCTATCTCTCTCTCTCTCTGTGTGTCTCTGTTTCTCTCTCTGTACACCTGAGCAGGTGCTGTTCGCAACTTCGCACAGTTTATGCTCATCTCCATGGAAACGACATCTGAGATGTTTATAGGACGAAATCATTTAAATATCAGTAATATATAGAAAACTGTTGTGTGCTCTGAGTTTCTTCATCTTTAGACTGTGTGATTATGGAAGGCCGAATTATCTTTTAATGTACCCAGCCCTACTCGTCGTAATTATATTTTTACTAGTAAGAATTGAATTAAAGAGCTCTATAATTAAATTTTTACTAGTATCAATTACAATTGTAGAGCTCTATAATTCAATTTTTACTAGTAATAATTCCAATTAGAGAGCTCTACAATTGAATTATAGAGCTCTGCAATCGTATTTTTACTAGTAACAACTGAATTGTAGAGCTCTATAATTCAATTTTTACTAGTAACAATTTTGATTACAGAGCTCTCTAATTGAATTATAGAGCTCTGCAATTGTATTTTTACTAGTAACAACTGAATTGTAGAGCTCTATAATTAAATTTTTACTAGTAACAATTCTAATTACAGAGCTCTATAATTGTATTCTTACTAGTAAAAACTCCTATTCATGAGATGCTAAATAGATGCGGTGTTGCAGCCATTCTTTACCAAGTACCGCCTGCGATAGCATGTGTTCAAAATAAAAGTCCTTTTATGCCTGATTTTACATACTCTAATTAATATATATATATATATATATATATATATATACACACACATACAAACAAACCTTTTCAGCAAACATATTAAGAGAATTCATGTTATAGTAGAAGTCAAAATTATTATTAAAAAATTCTACCCTGATAAGTTTAACGTGAATTTTGCTAAGGGCTACTTGGGGAGTGTTACATAACTTTATGGCGTGTTGGTACTGTTACTGACATACGAAACGGGAGACCGAGGTTCAAATTCCCTCAAGGCAAAATTTTGATTTATTATACTTTTGAATCAAGCGACCAGAGTTACAATTTTAGCATAGAATTGTACATATGTTGATCTCACGATGTCAGTGTGACAGCTGCAATATATAAAGCTGAAAGTAACACAGAAGTAAAGTTTATCCTAATTGTACACAATTACTTTATTACTCACCTTTACAGTAGTATAATTCTGCAGTATCAGATTATTGAACCACATTTTTCTTGTTACTTGTTTCTTGTTACTGCACAACATTTCGGATAAAAACTTTTGCTCAAAGTTTTAAAAAATTGTTCAGCATAAATGCTACTTTCAGTCTTGCCAGATTACTTGGTAAAATAAAGATGCAATCATACAGTATGCTATGGCCTTTGCAGTCACTATATCTTAACAAAACACATGAAGGGTTAAAGAGACACAATGATGATTTCATGGGTAGACAATCTGTTTTATACAATTTTAGTTAACAAAGCACTCACAGAAAACAAACAACTGCCACAGAACTACTGCAGGCTTCACATACTACTTAGAGAAAGAGATGGACAGAGACAGAGAAATGCATGAAAGAAGAAATACTTGAACATGTTCAACTCAGTTATTTCAAATCTCAGATTGAAAAGTGCTTAATAACCTCTCAAGAACTTAAACTTTATGTCAAATGGCTTCAACATAGCAATGTTAACACACCACAACAGATCTAGAAACAGCATATTAGTGGATCCACCAGCACAACACTGGAGAAACAGCTTCTCATCTTCTATTTTCTCTACAGCATGTTTAACCAGGCAGTTCTCAGCTGGTGGCAGTTAGCTACTGTATGCCTAACCAGAGGAGCAACAGAGAAAAAAGAAAAAGTGCAAAACAATATTTAGTGAAAACACAACAATAAGACAGAGCACACACTTCCACACCATACATAATTAAATATATATCTTAATGTTAAATAATCTTTATTTTATATAATGAAATATAATCTATATTACTTTTATAGTTTACTGTCCACAGATTTGGACACAGCTCTATAATTTTAAATTAATAAAATAAACCCGGATCAAAGAGGGAAACATGCTCAGCCCCATGCTCACACACGCACGCACGCACGCGCGCGCGCGCGCGCACACACACACACACACACACACACACACAATAACTAGGACAATACCTAAATATTATACTAAAGGTAATATCAAAATTAACCTAACTTACCTCTGTAGCATAATCCTTATGGACATGTATGAAGTGGGACATCATGGAGTCATCATAATTATGCACGTCATGTCTTGGTACCGGTTGTAGTTTAGTTTACACATTTGCCGCTGTTACAGTAGAGACATCTGCAGTAGCAGTTTTAACATAAAGTGGCATGGCATCTTACGCACAGAAGCCAGTGGCACGTGCCACTATGTTTAGTGGCACTTCCGGGTTCCATTGGCTCGTACCAGTGGCTCGTCGAGTGGCACTTCCGGTGTCCAGTGGCTCATGCCACTTTTAAGTGGCTCGTCGAGTGGCACTTCCGATGTCCAGTGGCTCATACCACTCCGTTTGGTTGCTCGTACACTGACACATGTCAGTAAAACTTAGGTCTGTTTGATTGAGGCATGTGGCACTGATAGTCACTGATCGATCATTACAGATTCGAGCGTAACTTACGCGTGCTGCTGCTATGTTCATTTAATTGTGACACAATGATTTTGTGTGTCCTTTTTGACTCTGATGTTTCAGGTAACCGAATGCGTAAATTGAGTCGAGAGCTAAATATATCATCTTGACGCTGGTTCATAAAGGAATTGTATGATCACAATATTTAAAATGGAAATGCATAATATTTTGAGTGTTTTCATTTAATAAAGCACAGTATTTGTCTGAGCCATGGTCGTGTGAACATTGTGCCTTTTCTTAATATTTAATCGGTTTTTGTAAATCTTTTTTTTTTAAAGTAGTATGCCTAATTTAGGTGAATCTACTAGATACCCTTTAAATGAAAGACGAGATCGAAGAAAAAAACTGACCCCTTCTTAAAGCATACTGTAGGCAACGATCCATTGAAATGCATAAAATAAAGGAAAAACTGTGTTTGATTTAATCATTTGTAAAGTGTTTTGCTAAGTGTTTTGTAAATCTGTTTTGCTTTGAAATAATCCAACAATTTATTTAAAATAATTACTCTCTCATAAATGTTGTGAAAAAATAATTTGTTCAAACCCTTATTTCTTATAGACAACAATCTATATAGACTAGATAAAATGTAATTTTGAAGGGCACGTGACATATCTGCACTGTCAACACCGTGTAAATATCAAGTTGTAAAAAAATAAAATAAATATCAAGTTGTAAAATATGTAATAGGACATTGTTTTTAAACATAAACATGGTTAGACTGACACCTACTGTTTTGGCGTGCATGTGTGTAAATGCGGTACTTGCAGAAAAAAATATTATAATATTCTTCGAGATTCTTATAAATGACACTTTTTATTAAATACAACACATTGGCACTGGTTACAAATAAAAACATGCCACTCACAGACTACATTTTCACAAATAATACAATTAGAAAATTTATATTAAAAACTAACAGTATTATGCAATATAGCTCAGGCATGTTGTGCTTTATTAAATATATAAAATATTTGCCTTCCCATTTTAAATATTTACATTTTTAATACTTAAATTGTGAATTATGATCATACGATTGTTGAACGATCATCAAGATGTCCTATTTAGCTCTCGATGCATTTCACGCATTCGGTTACCTGAAACACCAGACAGTCAAAAAGGACACACAATATCATTGTGTCACAATTAAATGAACATAGCAGCAGCACGCCTAAGTTACTCTCGGATCTGTAATGATCGATCGGTGAATATCAGTGCCACATGCCTCAATCCAACAGACCTAAGTTTTACTGACATGTATCAGTAGACAACCCACAAACGGAATGGTATGAGCCACTGGACATCGGAAGTGCCACTCGACGAGCCGCCACTAAACAGTGACATGAGCCACTGGACACCGGAAGTGCCACTCGACGAGCCACTAAACGGAGTGGCATGAGCCACTGGACACCGGAAGTGCCACTCGACGTGCCACTGGTACGAGCCAATTGAAACCGGAAGTGCCACAAAACGTAGTGGCACGTGCCACTGGCTTCTGTGCGTAAGATGCCATGCCACTTAATGTTAAAACCCCTTCTCGACATCTGGATATCGACAAGAATCACAGTACAGTTTAACAACAAATTAAACGAATACTGAAAGTAGACAAAATTAGACCACATATCATTTAAATAAGGCAGCAGGAGATTGATAATCACTATTGACAATCTGTATCCTTAATAAATGAAGTTAGCTTAATTAAAATGGTAATACAATGAGTATTCAACAAACTTTCAGACTGAAGACAGCAGGCTAGCATGCTAACAAGCTAATAAGGAATTCGTTTTGAGTAGCTTTGGCTAACATTTTGTTAACTTTGCTGCCCAATTCAAGACACAATAACTGTTTTAACGTTAAACAAATTAAGCGTAATATATACTTACGTTTGTTATCCATCTTGTCTATGCTACTCGCGTTTCCACTGTTAATCCAATGCAAGCCAGTGATATCAATGCAACCAATGGACCTCAAGCCCAAAATGAACCGCAGGGTTTAACTAAAATATGCTGCTAATTTGTCGATCTGGTGCAAAAACCCCGGCCTGCTGTCAAAGTCAGAGCTGAGGCAGGAGACACGAGCAAGTGGTGTTGTGTTTGCAAACTGACCACGCCCCGTATGAAAATAAAGTTATTGTTATCCGCGAAATAATCTCTTTATTAACGACATCCATTATTTCATGACGTTGTTACTTAAATTAAAGTAATATATTATTATAAACACTGCAACAAAAACCTGTTTCCCCCAGTCAACTTTATACGACCTAAATGAATATGCATAAGGCACGATTAGCATAATAAGATGGCGCTGAATACAGAGCTCTGTAATGCAATTGTTACTAGTAAAAATTGCAATTATAGAGCTCTACAATTGAATTCTTACTAGTAACAATTTGATTACAGAGCTCTATAATTGAATTACAGAGCTCTGTAATTGAATTCTTACTAGTAAAAATTGCAATTAGAGAGCTCTACAATTGAATTCTTACTAGTAGCAATTTGATTACAGAGCTCTATAATTCAATTACAGAGCTCTATAATTCAATTTTTACTAGTAACAATTCTAATTAGAGAGCTCTGTAATTCAATTTTTACTAGTAACAATTACAATTAGAGAGCTCTGTAATTAAATTTTTACTAGTAACAATTGAATTACAGAGCTCTCTAATTAAGTTACAGAGCTCTGCAATTACACATATCTTTAATGTGTATTTTTACTAGTAATAAATCAATTAAAGAGCTCTGTAATTCAATTGTTACTAGTAAAAATTGAATTACAGAGCTCTCCAATTGTAATTGTTACTAGTAAAAATTGAATTACAGAGCTCTATAATTGTAATTGTTACTAGTAAAAATTGAATTACAGAGCTCTCTAATTAGAATTGTTACTAGTAAAAATAGAATTACAGAGCTCTATAATTGTAATTGTTACTAGTAAAAATTTAACTACGGAGCTCTATAATTGTAATTGTTACTAGAAAAAATTGAATGAGAGAGCTCAATAATTAAAAATGAATGGAAGTCAATGGAGACATATGACTAGTAATAATTGAATTGTAGAGCTCTGTAATTGTCATTGTTACTAGTACAAATTGAATTAGAGAGCTCTATAATCATAATTGTTACTAGTAAAAATTGAATTATAGAGCTCTGTAACTGTTATTGTTACTAGTAAAAAATGAATTGTAGAGCTCTCTAATTGGAATTATTACTAGTAAAAATTTTATTAGAGAGCTCTACAATTGAACTTGTTACTAGTAATAATTGAATTATAGAGCTCTGTAATTTAATTCTTACTAGTAAAAATATAATTACGACGAGTAACGCTGGCTACATTAAAAGATAATTTGGCTTCCCATAGTGTGATTTAGTTAGTAAATGTCTTTGTATTATATATGTAGCCAAAATGTTTTTACTGAGACACAAACTGCTTCCTCCTGCAGGGGGCGCGCGGCACCTTACAAGATCTTTGTCGTGCGTGAACGTGAAATATAAAAATACAACACATGACATATGAATAGACGGGTTGCACGGCGACGTCACTAACTGGTTGCGCGCGCAACCGAGAGGCAGAAAGAAGAGACGTGCATTGTGTTGTATGCTAGTAGCGGTGTCTGTAAATCAAAATGCCAAGGAATTGTTGCGTGGAAAATAGTACCAACAGAGTCAGTGCTGGGTGCCTGATGTTAACATACCAGTAGATGCGACTATTACGTTACTAGCATTATAATTATAACATTATAATTCATACATGTATCACAGTAACACTGCAAAAATAAAGACAGAAAAACAGATCCAACTAAAAGCAAGTCTTATTTATATACAAACAATAAAGAACGCTTCAATAATTAAGGTTGTTGCAGTAGCAGATCAGCTCACCAATCGGGCTTTCTGCCTCCTGGATGCGCGCGCACCCTGCAATGTTTGTAAACTTGCAACCCCTCTATATAGTGAAACAAAAAGAAGGGTTTATATAATAAACGCATATTATTAAATACAAATTAAAAATAACAAATTTAACTAAACTCTCGTAAAGCATCAGAAATAGTTTTTATAATTATTGTGTAAAAGTGTGAGAGGACCTGATTAGTCTTCTGAGCTTGATGTTTCATACACCCTATAGACCATTTCAAAAGATGTAAACAACACTGGTCCAGAAGCACTTCCTGTTTCAGTTTGTGACTGTTTTGTTTTTATTTCACACATATATCATTATCTTAAAGATGTTTGTTTAACTTTTTGACTCAGTTCTATGTGTTCAGTTGGTTGTATTTTATCCCAACATTTATCTTGTTAAAAAACTGAAACAGGAAGTGCTTCTGGACCAGTGTTGTCAACATCTTTTGAAATGGTCTATATAATGTAATAAATACATAACCTAAAAATAAAAATAATTTCTACATTTAAAGCCTAAATCTAAACTCACCCTTTAAAAAATCTTCTATAATAATCTTAGCATTTTTATTCTCAACACAGAAAACCCCAGTCGCATCAAAACTATATCTTTAATCAATCTTTTTATAGACTTGTTTGCCATGGTCTGGGAACATGACAGCTCTTTTACACTACAATACCCATAAAGCACGGCGATAGTACTTCCGGGTGTCATTCAATGGGTGGAGTCTGTATGTAACCAATGAGAAGCAGGCGGGATATTCAAACCTCAGAGTGAGTAAACAGACGCACAGACCGACGCGACGACGAGTGTTTCAAACGATAGTTATCATTTATATCATTATTTAGAGCGACGTCACGTTACTAGCTATCCATATTAAACATTTATTTATTAACGTCACGACTTTATATAGACGTTTGATAAGAGGAAACGGCGTCATTTGTCAGAGAGCAACGCGTGTATTTGCATCGATTTAGTGACAGGACAGAAATGGAGGAGAGTGTTCAGGTCCGGTCTGCCTGTAAGTAACGTTACTAATAAGTAAACGAACTTTTCTGAAGCTCACCGTTTAAATAAGAGATGTGTGACAAAAGTGTGTTGTGTTGTGATGATGTTTTAGATGAGCGTCTGACCGCAGAGGAGATGGACGAGCAGAGAATTCAGAATGTAGCTTATCAGTACCTGTGTCGACTGGAGGAAGCCAAGAGGTCTGACACACATTTAAAAAAAAACACATTTCAAACATAATTTGAGTACATGGATAAACTTACTTCTCACAAATGCAACCACGCCTGTTGTATTGTACACATTTACACTTCACACAATAATATTAATTCTTCTGTGTACTGTGTTTATCGTTGTCTCTCTCTGTTGAATGGTCTCATGTCACTTTGGATAAAAACATCTGTTAAATTGTCACATATAGTATTGTGGTGTTTATCTAATTCCTTTAATTCACTGTGTGTGCTTTGATATGTCGTGTCTTGTGATGGTAGTAGACAGTAAATGTGTTATTTCTGCTCCTGTCAGGTGGATGGAGGCGTGTCTTCATGAGGAGTTACCTGCTCCTATTGAGCTGGAGGAGGCTTTGAGGAACGGTGTTTATTTGGCTAAACTGGGCCAATGCTTCGCTCCTGAAGTTGTTCCACTCAAGAAGATCTACGACCTGGACCAGGAGCGATACAAGGTGAACGTGTACACGTAACTGCTGTTAGTCGATCACATCTGCTTGATGTTCTCTGAAACTACAGGTTCAGGTTTTCACTGCTCTGCCAAAAACGATTTCAGTGTCACATATTTAAAATAATAATTCAAAAGTCAAATATAAATGAATTGTATACATATACATTTTATTGATCATTTGTTAAGACAATTGGCAATTTTAAATGTAAACTCTGAAATTTCACAATCCTAGTTTCAGGTATATCAGGATTAACTGCACAGAAATGGAGAACTCCTATCAAAGACATCTTGTTGTAAGGAAGATAACGAACCAATACAGGGCTCAACACAAAGAATTTGTTATACTTGCCCTGTTCGGCCAGTGGTTCAGGTTTTCACTTGCCCTGGCAAAATATTCACTGGTCCCAATAAAAAATGTCTGTGTCACATATTTAAAAATAATTAAAAAGTCAAATATAATTTTATACACATTCTTCAACAGATATGTTCCAAGGGAAAAAAAAATTCTGCTTTACTTGTAAACTGACAGCAAACAAAAAATATTGCATTGTTTATTTCGTCGTGTTTTACCCAAGTAAATGTCTGCTTCCAAAATTGATGAAAATATATTTTAGTGACTGAGGGTGAAGCACTGGTCCGATCGGGCAAGTGACAATACTTTTTACTGGCCTGAATGTCTCTCACGCTTGCCCCAGGCCACAAGGCAGTCCTTAATGTTGTTGAGCCGGCTGCAGTATCAGTAAATATCAGTTATTATGCTGTGTAGTTGCTTTTTCCAACGAAAAGGCTCCCGACTTGTCTGCTTTACCTGGAAACTGACGACAAACTGTGCAAAAATTGCATCGTTTCTTTCGTCATGTTTTACCCAAGTAAATGTCGCTTCCAAGATGTTAAATAATTATATTTTTGTTGGCCTGGCATCATCTTAATGTATATTTGCTCACCAGCAAAAGTGTCCACAACAACCGATAAGGCAGGAGAAACCTGCCATTCGCAACACTTAAAATGTGTCTTGATGGTAACATTACATAAGAATACATACAGACAAACGGCCACAGGCAGAAAATATATTTTAGTGACTGAGGGAAATCTCCCCTTTCCGCTGTTGCCAGTGATGTACAGTACAACTGGTGAAATGTGCGTGGATCTTTCTCTGATGTCTGAGGTTTCTTACACAGGCCACTGGGCTGCAGTTTCGTCACACTGATAACATCAACCACTGGAGGAACGCCATGCTGAAGGTCGGCCTGCCAACGGTACGAAATGCTTCTGCTTTATTTTTCGCTCATGGTTTGCTGAATGTTTCCACTGTTGTCTCTCTATGGCACAAACAGATTATCTGTCATAAACTCTGAGATGAATGTTTTATTCTGCAGATCTTTCATCCTGAGACAACAGATGTTTATGATAAGAAGAACATGCCTAGAGCGGTTTACTGCATTCATGCCCTGAGGTCAGATTCAGTTTGTCATTGAGTTCATGTAGCTCAAAGTAGTTTGTTCACAGCTGGCCGGTATTTTAACAGTTGAGGTACAAATTTTATTGATATGTGATTCCTGTTTCTTGTGTTAGTCTGTACTTGTTTCGATTGGGACTCGCTCCTCAGATCCACGACCTGTGTGGGAAAGTCAAGTTTACAGGTTAACTTTCCTTCAGTTTCTGTAGTGCCATCATCTGGTTTGTTAAGCACCCTGTTAGCTGTTTTCTTATTAACATTTATTTGAATGTCCTGCAGAAGAGGAGATTAATAACATGAAACTGGAGCTGGATAAATATGGGATTCAGATGCCAGCGTTCAGTAAGATCGGAGGAATTCTGGCCAATGAGTTGTCTGTGGACGAGGCCGCAGGTGTGTGGATGCATTTTAAATTAGTTGTGCAGAAATGACCCGCATCTCAATAGCATCTGTGGCAGAGTTTTTCTCTTCTCTTTGCAGTTCACGCGGCTGTTATAGCCATCAATGAAGCTGTGGATCGTGGCTGTGTGGAGGTCACAGGTCAGGCCCTGAAGAACCCTAATGCCATGCTGAACTCTCTACAGGACGAGCTGGTGCCGGTTTATCAGGAGATGTTGCGACAGGCACGAGTGCAGAAAGCGACACGAGCGCGAACCATCGTAAGGACAACAGACACAAACACAAACTAATGCATGATAAACTTGTGTCCAGTCAGTGACTGCATTTATGAACTGTGTGTTTCAGGGAAACGGATCGGTGGAGAAAGACATTTATGAAGAATATCTGACACAGAAAGAGATACAAGATTCTGTAAACCAAGTCAACAGTGAGTTTGTCATGAAAGAAATATCTGAACAAATCACAAAGTATTTTTTGCATAAAAAAGAGTCACACATATTGATAACATCTTTATGACATTAAAGCACATTTTCCTCAATTCTAATTATTGTATTGCTTGATGAATTATGTGTTTGTGTGTGTGTGTTTTAGTGCGGGCAGCAGTGGAGCGTGTAGATGAAGCATTAGACTCTGGTGATTCGCTGGTTCTTCTCTCGGCTCTGCAGAACTCCAGCCTGGCGCTTCGAGGTCTGATCAGAGATCATTCAGGCTGGTACCTGGAGCAGCTCAGTGCTGATAGAGAACAGAAAGCTCTGGTGAGATATAAACACACACACACACACACACATGTATGTCTCTGGAGAGTTTCACACACTTTGAGCTCTGACTGATGTGGACTGCTGTGGGTTTCTCAGGATCTTGGCTGTGTAGATGCTTTGGAGAGAGATGAACTACAAGACGGCATCAACGTGGCCAATGAAGATGCACAGAGAGATCGAACTAGTGAGTGAAATCCTTCATAAGTATCAGTCATGCAGTGCAACAGTCAGGCTGGCCTCCAGAAAAAAAAATGATGTTTATAATCAGAATGATGAAACTTTGTCAAAAAGTGAATCTTAACTATTACATTTATGTATATATATCTTTTATTTGTTTTTGTTCTCTTTGTTGTCCATGTAGTGTGGGTTGTACACCACTTTAAAGACTATTGCTGTTCTGTCTGTTGTGCTGAAGAATGACAGCAGGCTTTAGAGTCACCGTGATTTACATTTACATTACATTTTACAGTTACAGATGCATTTAGTGGATGCTTTTAAGTGTCTGACAGTGCATTACAAAAGATAGATTTTAATTCGTCATTGTGTTCCCTGGGTTCAAACCTGTGACCTTTGCGCTGCTAACACAATGCTCTACCGCTGAGCTATACAGAAGATTTAAACTTTAATAATCATATTATCTGTGTGTGCAGTGCATCAGGCAGTTTGTAAAATAAATGAGGCTGTGCGGCATGGAGACGCCCGTCAGACGGTTCGGGCACTAATGAATCCAGATGCCCAGCTGCCAGATGTGTATCCGTTTGCTGCAGAGCTTTACCAGAAAGAGCTGGAACCACTGCAGCGCCAGTGTCCCGAGGTAACACACACACACACACACACACAGATATCACTGCAGCACCAGTGTCCACAGAGGTGTTTGTTGCTATGTTAATTTGTGTGTTGTTTGTGTTGTTTAGGGTGAGATGCAGCAGGAGGAGTTGTTTGTTGCCGTGGAGATGCTGTCTGCTGTAGCTCTTGTCAATCAGGCTCTGGAGGTCCGAGACGTCGGTGCATTTAGTGCTGCGCTGCTCAGTCCTGCTGCGGGACTCGCTGATATTGATGACAGTCTGATTCAGAGGTCTGTGCATGAAAGTCCTTAAGCAGAAATCCCATACACAGGGTTTCCCGCAGCACTTTTCAGTTCTGGCGGCCCACCTAAGCTGGGATACCCTACCATCTTAACTAGGTCGTCCCAAAAAAAAATTCCACCAAACGCCACATGGCCGAAATGAGAGAAAGACATGGTCCGTCACTGTCTGAAGGATAACTAGCCTGTTGATAAAACATTTAATTCATTAATAATCTACATTTTCTGTCATAGTTTCTTCAAAATTGAGTTTAATTTGAGTGTTTAAATTTTTTTTATCATGACGCATACGCCCCGCCCCTTTGATTGCCACGCCCCCGGCCCGCCCACCTGCACAACCCTAACACATTTTCTGCGGAAAACCCTGCATAGATATAAAGATATAAGGTAAAGGGGACCCTTATGAAACTTGGGTTGCAAGAAAAAAACTTATGGTTCACTTAATGAACAATAAGGCTTGACAGGAGTATTTACCCTTAATCAAAATAATCCCTTGGAGAAAAGTGATTCTCCGTTAGTACTGTTTTATTCTATATCAGTTTATAATTGCATATTTACACGTATACACACAGATATATAGGCATTCATTCATTCATTCATACATTTGAAAAATCACAAGAATTTAAGTGTAGAGCTCTTACTGCTACGTCCGTCACAATATTAAATATAGAAACGTACACTTTAAAATGACTTTTGTTACAAGAATGGGTTTTAAAATGTTTATTAGTTGTTGCAGTTTTTAAGGACATATGGTATGATTAAACAAATTAATATAATTTACTTTGTGGCACAAAGGCCTTTATGCGCATCCCAGGTGTAGAATGATGTGTTTAAAGCATCCGGTCCTTTTAAAGTGACGCATATCCTTGCACAACCATTAAAACACAAAGAGAACAGATAATTAGCTTTTTTTTAAGTCCCCCAGTGGTGAAAATCTTTTTGTTTGTTTGTTTATATGTCTATGTGGTGTTTTAATATGACTTTATGCCAGAGAGTTGTTATTCATGGATCTCTGTGTGTGTGTGTGTGTTTAGGTATTTTGAGGAGCTGTGTGTTCTGAAGAGGAGGGCAGGTAAATCTCTTCTCACCTGGAATGACCTACAGACGGGTCTCAACACCATCAACACGGCCGCCCACGAGGAACATGAACGTCAGTTTATATCAATTTCATACACAATAAAGTCCTTATATATTGTAGTAGTGTTCAGTATAAGTACATTTGTGTTTCTGCAGAGATCCTGAGCATCAATCTGATCAATCAGTCGCTGTGTCGCAATGACCCTCAGAAAACACTCGCTGCACTGATGCTGTTGTCACGTGGACTGGAGGACGTACAGTCACACAATGCCATCCGCTATCATGATGTGCTGACCAGACTAAAGAAACGCAAGGCTGAGGTGTGCAGCTATCTGACAATGATGCGTTTCTATATTTACTGTTTATGATCAGATTAGTGTGTCATTTAAAGTGATAGTGCAAACAAAAATTCTGTACGCTGGCAATTCTAAATTCTGTCATCATTTCTTCACCATAATGTTGTTTCTGTTGGAGAAAACACTCATTTATTATCTTAACCTGTGCATGAACATTTGTCTGTGTAGCTGAGTCGTGACCCTGCAGCTGAGCTCTGGTTGGATGACATTCAGGAAGGTGTCAGATTGGCCAATCAGGACACTCAGAAAGCACTGAAGAGTAAGTTGACCAGCTCACGCACACATACATACTGTTTGATTTGACCTTTGAACTGTGTTTAATGTCTGTGTGTGTGTTTAGTGTGTCTGGGACTGGCAGCAGTGAATCAGGCTGTTAAAGAGGGTAACCCATCTCAGACTGTGCGTGTTTTGCGTCTGCCCGAGGTGGCGCTGCGGAGCGTGGTGTCAGAATGTGCTGCTGGGTATCAGACAGAGCTGTCTGCCCTGCTCAGAGCCAAAACACTGGAGGGTCAGTGCAATACACAAACACATCACAAACACACTGTTCATTATGGAGCTGGATGCGAGTCAGTCTCACTATAACTGTCCTGCTAATGGAAACTTTAAATTTTATAAAATCCACCTGCTAATATAGAAGAAAATGTGAAAGTTCCCATCAGGTCACAGGGACTCATGTACACACTCGCCTGTGCACTACTCAAAACAGAATAAATCCATCGCACCGCACCGCTCGTCTCAGTTTTATTTTTTTAAATGTTTAACTTAAGTCTGAGATCCCAGAAATGGTTTAATAGTTTTGCTTAATCAGGGTTTATGTGTGGGTTGAACAGGTGATAACAGAAGCCCGTGGATGAGAACGAAACTGTCCGGCGGGAGCTCTTATTTCTTCCACCTGCAGAAGCTGGAGGGGTTTTGGGAAAGACCTCATGGGTTTATTCAGAACAGCACCTGCCTGACACATGAGGAGATTCAGGTGACATCTCCCGACACCTCAGCACATTATACAGCAGAAAAGAGCTTAGCACTGCTGTACATGTGAACATGTGTCCCACAATGCATTGTGTTTGACATGACCTCCATTTCCTGTATGATGAGTGCACATCAGCTGCAATCTATTACTTGACTAATGTGATCAGGCTGACGAAACACTTTTTATATAAAGTGTAATTAAGAGTATTTATTATTTCTGAGATGATTTTAACATGTAGCATGTTATGGTTATTTGACAAATGAAGCATGCTTCTGTATAAAATGGGTATTGTGCCATGCTGCATATTATTTCGTACTGTTTCAATATGCAGTACTATATATTGTGTTATTTCCCCCGACAGGCTGTGTGCAGTAGTGTAACAGCGGCTCACAGCAGAGATGTGCAGTGGAAGGCCAGTGAGACGCTCGTGATTCACCTGCAGGCGCGCATGCGAGGATTCCTGCTTCGACAGAAACTAGCTGATCGTCTGCACTTTCTTAACACGCAGCTGCCGGCAGTCATCACTATTCAGGTGAGTCTTACCTGCTGGTAAATGAGCAGTTTGAAGAATGAATAAACCTTGTGTTGTATAAACTCATGTGACTTTATTCCATTAACCACAAAAGAGATGCTTTGAAGAATGTTCACACTTTTTTCTTCAATATAATTAAAGCCCTTGTAGAGGAGCATGAGAAGAACATGAAAGTGTCATATAAGAGTCATAAAATGTGTGTGTTGTGATGTGTTAGTCTCACTGGAGGAGGTTTCTACAGCAGAGAGAATACAGACACAGACTGCAGTACCTCTATCAGAACTGGAGAGTTATTGTTAAGGTAACACAAACACTTCACTGCTTTTAATACAAATCAACAACATAATGTTTATCTGACATGAATCTTAAAAGGGTCATATCATGAAAATCTGACTTTTTCCATGTACAAGTGCTATAATTGGGTCTCTATCAACCTAGAAAATGTAAAAAAGGTCAACCTAGTAACTTGTTTTGGTTTTGGTAAACCATTCTCTGCAAGCATGTGAAAAAATAGCTCATTAAAATTTGGCTCCCCCTGTGATGTCAGAAGGGGATCTTATTATAATAATACCACCCCTTAATCTGCACTATCCAAACACAACACTGACACTTAGTGCAGAGATCAACTCATTTGCATAAAGGACACACCCATAATCTGCACATTTCTGCTCATACCTATAAGGTGACCATTTTAAGATTCTGTAATAAATGATCTATATGATATGGCCGTAATGCTGTTATAGCATTAAAGGTGCGGTGCATGATCTCTGAAAGCCAATCTTGACATTTAAAATCACCCAAACAATCACGCTCCTACCCCAATAGAATCTGGACCTTCTTTTGATAGCCCCGCCCCACACATACGCAACCCACTCAACTTTATTGGTTAGTAGTAGGGTTGCAACAGTATGAGATTTCCACGGTATGATAATCGTCTCAGAAACTATCACGGTTTCGCGGTTTGCCGGTATTAAACACTTATTATTATTATTTTTTTATCATTAGCTACAATGACCCTTAAATTAATAAATAATCATAATTATTAATATAAAAATTAATAATAATAAAAAACAGATAGGGGTTTTGGGTTGAACATATGGTTTATTACATTAAACTTTTTGGGGGTAAAATACACTTTCGAAAAAAGTTAACTTTGATTCTTAACCATTTTTGATTCTTTTAAATGTATTCTTTTAAATAAAATTATAAAATACTCATTAAATTCTTTCAGAGCTGCTCTGGATATATTAATTTGTTCACATCGTCATATAGTGAGTGAAATGTAAAGTTTTTATTATATGGCCTAAATTGTAGTCTCTTACATTTTCTCTGCTACGAGTGGAGTCTAGCTGTCACGCCGAATGAAGTTGCATGTGCGTAGTAGCACGGGTGAGATCTGCTTTATTTTTTTCCAAAATCGTGTGTAAGCAAATGTTTACGGTATGATAATCGTACAAGTTAATATCAAGGTATACCGGTATACCGTTACAACCCTAGTTAGTAGACACGCCCCTTACTGCTGATTGGCTACAAGTGTGTTTTGGTACTCGGCCCAACTCAAAAATCATGCACCCTGCCTTTAAAAATTTAATTCATGACAATAACAAAATGAGGCTTCATCAGAAAGTGTCACATATGTGTTGGTACATGTGTTTGATAAGTGTGCTCTTTCAGATTCAGGCCATGGTGAAGATGTGGCTCACCCGCAGGAGATATCTCGCCCGACTCAATTACTTCAGGAGAAATGTGAGAACTTACCATCAGTTCTCTACCGTTTTTGTGCGTGCCTTTGTGTGATGTATGACATATGCTTGTGTGTTGTCAGGTTGGAGCTATCGTCCGGATCCAGGCGTTCTTCAGAGCCAGCAGGGCCCGTGATGAGTACCGACTGCTGGGTCTGTTTCCTGTTTCACATGCTTCCCATTCCCAAATCAAAAATAAATACCTAAACATGTATCATGAATGTATTTCACTGTTTACTCATCAGTTTGTGTCTCTCTGTATTAGGGGTTGTGTTTACAGCATTATTCTCATTGATCTGTGTTCATTTCCATCATGTCTTCAGTTCACTCCAGCGCTCCGCCGCTTTCTGTGGTCCGTAAGTTTGCTCACCTGCTGGAGTTTGGTGATAATGACATCCGTCAGGAGGGAGAACTGCTGCGTCTCAGAGAGGAGGTTGTGAGGTCTATACGAGCTAACAGACAGCTGGAGGCAGATCTGGACCTCATGGACCTGAAGATCGGACTGCTCGTCAGAAACAGAGTCACGCTGCAGGTCAGCAGAGGTCAGCTGTGACGGTCTGCTTCTCTTCATGTCTGTGGTTCTGAGCGTCTGTCTGTCTGTCTGTAGGAGGTGGTGTCTCACTGTAAGAAGCTCACAAAGAAAAATAAAGAAGAGCTGTGTGTCATGATGGCGCTGGACAAACACAAGGGCCTTAAATCAATGAGCAAAGAGAAGAGAGAGAAACTGGAGGCCTATCAGCACCTCTTCTACCTACTACAGGTACACAAACACACTCACTCACACACACACACACACACACACACACACACACACACACACACACACACTCACAGACACACACACTCACACATACTCATGTTTATTAGTGAGGTCCTTCTCTGTTTTTATATCAGGTTACTGATCAGTTTCTGTCTTAATATTTGATGTTTCAATCTGAGATATTGATGTATTGCACTTGAGTTAGACTTGTATGACAGCTTTTTGCTGCACATCTTTGTTTTATTTTTGTGTGCGTTTGTTTGTGTGTATGTGTAGACTCAGCCCTTGTATCTGGCTCAGTTGATCTTCCTGATGCCTCAGAATAAAAGCACCAGGTTTATGGAGACGGTTATCTTCGGTCTCTTTAACTACGGCTCAGACTGCAGAGAGGCGTTTCTGCTGCTGCAGCTTTTTACTGCGGCCCTGCGACATGAGATCAGGTAAACACACAAACACTATAGAGCTCTGTGACACTGACGACACTTGTGGTCTTTGTGTTGAGTTAAGCGTGTTTTGATCGTGGCATTTCTTCTGTAGTGTGAAGGTGGACCGGCCACAGGAAGTTGTAACCGGAAGCCCCACCGTCATTAAGCTGCTGGTGAGTTTCTATCGTAACGCTCGCGGTCAGAATGCATTGAAGGACATCTTGGGCCCAGCCATCAGAGAAGTTCTGGATGACCGAACGCTCAACATCCGGACCGACCCGGTGGAGATCTACAAAAGCTGGATTAACCAGACAGAGAGTCAGACAGGCCAGAAAAGGTCTGAATAACACACACACACACACACACACACACACACACAGGTTTAAAGGTGCACTGACAGAAATGCTGTTTAATCTACATCTGCTGTATAAAGACCTCACTGTTGTTTTATCTCCGTACACCGCTGGTTTCTTTACATGAAAGTCACCATCATGTTTCTACAGTAGATAAACTCTGTAGAGCAGTTTACCGTAGCTTCTCATTGGATTTCAGAAGAGAGAGGTGTACGGTGGACTAAAGGGCTCATTATAGTTGTGCGTGGTTGTACGGTGTAGGTTCCGTGTCGGTTTTCATTTATACTTTTGCGTCGTTGTCCGCATCGACATTCAAACACGCATGGATACTGCTTACCAGCGTGGATACTGTAACCACAGTAGCAGCATGACCGTCAAAGAAGAAGAAGCTTGACAAGTTAACCCACAAACGAAGAAGAAACAGCAACTTGTTGTGTATATAATGCCTATAGCACAGGCTACGCACAGGATACGTATAACCTATGCCGTAGAGCTTACGCATGACTATAAATCGGCCTTAAAGGGATAGTTCACCCAAAAATGAAAATTCTGTCATCATTTACTCACTTTCATGTTATTACAAACCTGCATAAATTATTTTATTCTGATGAACAACAAGAAAGATATTTTGAGAAATGTTTGTAACCAAACCGTTTGTGGACCCCATTTACTTCCATAGTATTCTTTTTTCCTACTATAGAAGTGAATGGGGTCCACGAACGGTTTGGTTACAAACATTTCTCAAAATATCTTTCTTGTTGTTCATCAGAATAAAATAATTTATGCAGGTTTGTAATAACATGAAAGTGAGTAAATGATGACAGAATTTTCATTTTTGGGTGAACTATCCCTTTAAGTGGTCATTATCTGTTTGCAATCTCACCACTAGATGCTGCTTAAATCTACACACAACAATCTGTCTGATTGTTTGAATCAGTGGATAGATTAAATGTTGTGGATTTTGATGGTGTTTGTTTTATCTAAACCACCTAAAAGATAAAGATTTATCCCAGGAGGAATCAACTCTTTGACAGCATGTGTGTGTGTTTGATACTTGTGAATGGTTGGATGATGGGTCATTCAGTTAAACAGAGAGACATACTGTCAAAGATTCCTGTAGTGTTTAATACTAACATGTTTGTTTGTTTGTGTGTGTGTGTAGTTGTTTAGCATATGAAGTGAGCGTTGAGGAAGCGTTGAGTCACAGTGAGGTACAGCAGAGACTGAACATCTCCATCACTAACCTGAAGAATCTCACTGATCGAGTGCTGAACGCCATCATCAACAACATAAACAAACTACCGTAAGTAACATCACACACATTTACTGACACATGGATTTAAAGTGAATCTTCTCTCCCAGGCCCTGTCCACACTTTTTCTATGTGGTTTGGCCATTCGTCCACACGCAAACGCAGGATTAAGTGACTGAAACCAAACTTTTATAAAAACTCCTGCCAGAGTGAAGATTTTTAGAAACTCTGGTTGCAGCGTTGCCGTTTTTGGCTTGTGACGTGCTGAGGGGAAACTGTGCTTTTGATTGGCTAACATGCCTTTACAGTTAGGGATATATCGGCGTCTGTTGGTTTGGCATGCTATTGACAGCATTTCATAGCAGGTTTGATGTGTGATGTGTGTCTTAAACAGGTACGGTTTGCGTTATACTGCTAAAGTTTTGAGAGACGCCCTACAGGAGAAGTTTCCACAAGCCACTGAAGATGATTTGTATAAGGTTTGTATTTATATTAAACTTCATCTCTGTATATTAGTGCTCTGCAGAGACTGAAAGATTAATTTAATTAAACTTAATTTTTTATCTTCTTTTCTCAAGACCTCAAATCAATTATTCCTGCTGTTTTTAATCCAGTTTGACCAAAAATTCCAGATAATTCTTCTCAGTGCAGGGCTCCAAACTGCCACCAAAATTTGAGAGTGTGCCACTGAATTTTACATCATGTACGACCAGTACATTTGACCTTTTTTTGTGATGTGACACTGAATTTGAAAACAGCACAGTTTCTGCATCTATCATTAAAGTATTTATTAGTAATAATACAGTGGAAATTAGTAGAAATGTTAATATTTGGTAAGCATGTTGATTTACGGTGTGTGCTCCTAAATTTTCTGCTTGCGCCCCTAAAATTTTCAGTTGGGGGCCACTGTACTCCTAGTGAAAAAAGTTAGTATGTCACAGAAAGACAGCCAATCACTTTACATTTGTGTGTTTGTGAACAATAAGATTGTGGGGAATCTGGTCTACTATCGCTACATGAATCCTGCGGTTGTGGCTCCGGACGGTTTTGACGTGGTTGAGTTCGGAGCCGGTTCTGCTCTGCTCCCGGGTCAGCGCCGCACGCTGGGCTCCATCTCTCGAATCCTTCAGCACAGCGCTGCGCTCAAACACTTTCACGGAGACTCGGCCCATCTACACGCACTTAATGAATACATCACGCGCACGCACGCCAAATTCAGGTGAGTGTTTTCCATCAGTCAGGAGAAACTCAGACCGGTTCATGTTCGTGTCTGATCTCTGCTCTGTCTCATGCTACAGGAAGTTCCTGCGAGCTGTGTGTGATGTCCCTGATCCAGAGGAACGTTTTAATATCGATGAGTACTCTGAGACTTTGATCCTCAACAGACCGGTCGTCTACATCTCCATCAGTGAACTTCTGAACACACACAGAGTCAGTCTGCACTCACATTAACACACAGTCTCATGCTTCACATACTTATAAAGATTTATCACACTGTGGTTTTATACAATCATTTTAACCTAATTATCATCATTTATTTATTTAGTTTAAGGGAAGTCTCTCTTGACTAATATAGCAGTGCTGTTTGTGTTTGTGTAGCTGCTGTTGGAGCATCAGGATTCTCTGTGTCCTCATCAGTCTGATCCTCTCCATCAGCTGCTGCAGGATCTGGGCTCTGTGCCGACCATACAGGATCTTGTTGGTACGTCAACCCTATAGACACTGTGGCTGTGTTTCAAACCCTACTGTATTTATTAATCCTAACATCTGTTGACAAAGTTAAAGGTGCGGTAGAATGTAAAACTGTATTTATGTAGGCATAGATAAATAATAAGAGTTGTGTAGATGGTAATGACATATCATGAGCCTCAAACACGATTGTTTCCTCCTTATGTAAACCTTGTGCATGTAAAAGAGTGTAAGGGTGGATTCACTACAGTGGTTCAGTCTTTAGGAACGCCGAAATGACTGAGAAATGTTAACAGCCAGATATTATAAAACTGTGGATTTCTGGTCAATAATCACCCTTCTGCAACCTATACGTATGACGTAATAAGTGCAGTTATAATAGCAAAATATGTGGGAGAGCATTGCTAGAATATAAATATATTGAATTGCAATATGTAGCGTTTAAGTATTAACACTAAATCAAAACTAAACAACAGATTTGTAAATAAAAAAGGTTTAATAACAGCACTAACTTAAAGTTACAATTGAAATGGTTACACTATGAATGCATTAAAATGGTACTTAATACAAACAATTAACTGTTTCCAATGTATGTGAGATATTACCTGATAAGATAGAGAACAGAGAAAGAAAGAAAGTTTAGAAGAAAGAGAATCAATATTAAGAACTGGAATCTCGGCCTAATGGCCTAAACCCAAGAACTCAGGTGAAGAAGAAAAGCAGAGGGCAGAAAGCAAAAGCTCAGAGCTCATGAAAACCAAGACCTTTATTCTCTATTCCTTGACCATGTGACTAAACCTAACATGATACATTCAAACTGACCAATCAAGAAGACCACACCTTTAACCCCCACTGTACTGGATAAACAGCTGTGACAATAGTCTGTGATCACTATCAGTAAGCACAGGAATGCAGATGGTACAGGATGAAAATGGGGGTTGTGACAAGTTGTGACGAAGTAATCAATTCCTATATTTTTAATATTACAAATCCCTATATTTTTAATCCTGCTGGATGATAAAAACAGACCATTTAATTGTAAAGGCAAATCCTAGGGTTGTAAATCAGGGTTCTTACGGGTTCTTGAAATCCTTGAAAGTTTGTGAATCTGGGGGGTAAAATTCAAGGCCCTGGGAAGTTTTTGAAAATCTACATACATAGATACAGGTCATTGAAAGTGCTTGAAACTATTTTCTGAAAGAAGTTTTCTGGAAAAAAATCCATATTATTCCCTGTGTAGTGTAGGATGATATCATAAAAACTCTAGACTTTTTAATCACACGTGCTAAACTGTTCACTTTAAATGCTTATATCTTCTGTATGTGAATGTTGATTCATACCAAAATGCTTTTTTGCATAGTTGTGTTTGACACATGAAAACGTCTCTGGTTACGTATGTAACTGTTGTTCCCTGAGAAGGGAACGAGACGCTGCGTCTCCCTTGCCATACTTCCTGTGTCCCTGTAATGCCGTCTTTGGCAATATTTCAGATAGCGATATACTTCCTGCATCACCCTGTCTTTGTCATTAAGCCTCACCATTGGTTGAATTTGATATACACATTCAGACGCACTTACCCCTGGAGGCGTCCCCAAAGTGTCACCGCAGTGATGCAGCGCGAGTTCCCTCGAAAGTGAACTGTAACAATGTATCTTAAAAGGTAACACGATGTAACCTTGCTCTCACTTGAAATGTGTCCCCACATTTAGTCCTTGAATTTGAGGGTATTGACCTGGAAAGTCCTTGAAAGGTCCTTGAATTTGAAGTACCCTGTAAATGAACACGGTTTATTAGCTCGTGTTTGAAGCAGCTGCACTCAGAGTCTGAACTGAACCTGAGCTCAGATGTTAAGAGTGATGTTGTGTTTGTGTTCAGGAGAAGGGCAGATCAACCATGCAGATCCAAACATCGAGCAGACCTTGGCCAAGACAGAGGTTTCTCTGACCCTCACCAGTAAGTTTGATGTGTTCAGAAGCTCTGATGATCAGTCTGACGCCAGAGGAATTCTGCTGAGGTGAGCTGGAGCTGTCAGGAGCTCTTGTGTTTTGAGTTATGATGGGCTGTGATGTTTCATTCTTGTCTGTTTGATCTTCAGCACCAAGCAGCTGATAATTGATGTGATCAGAACGCAGCCCGGTGACACGCTCAGTGAGGTGCTGCGAGTCTCCGCCTCCAGAGATCAGGTACTGATAATGCCCCTGACCACGCACACATTAACTTTTAAATAATAAGTGATATAAATGTAGTTTACTGTACACCGTGCTTTATAAAGAGGCTTGCTGTGTGCCTGTGTGTGTTTAGGAGGTGCAACACGGCTGGATGATGCATCAGCGCGCTCAGAGAGACCAACGAACTCCGGAGAAAATGAAACGGAATCAGTCTCTTGTTGCCGACGGTAACCTGACGCTGGAGGAGAAGAAGAGAAAAATCCAGAGGAATCTGAGGAGACTCGAGTCTCTGGGAATCCTCAGCCCACCTGACACCCATGGACAGATCTTACAGCTCATCGCTAAGGTAATGCACACCTCACCAGTCAGTTGTGTTGGTTTGACAGTGTCAGATTGTGGGTCTGCTGATGGGCTGCTGTGTGTGTGTGTGTGTGTGTGTGTGTGTGTGTGTGTGTGTAGGACATCCGTTATCAGCGTGTGTATCGTCAGAGGCGTCAGGCGGAGCTGGTCAAACTCAGACAGACGCTGTGTGGTCTCCAAGGAAAGAGCTCGTTCCACTCAGAGCAGGTGGATTATTACAACCAATACATCAACACCTGCCTGCAGAACCTTACAGCCAGGTAAAACACACACATACATACATGCACACAAACTTGCACATTTGCACACATACACTTGCGTGCACACACACACACACACACACACACACAGTCCACCTGTTAAAATGTTACATTAATTTGAAACATCTTTTCTAAGTATTGTGTTACTTTATTTAATTAGACTTTATTCTCACCATGAATATAGTCTTAGAAGCTGGCAGGGCGTTTAAAAGAAAAGGAAAGAAAGAAAGAAATTTTGCATTAGATTTATAAGTATATTCTTTAAAATATCTCCAATACAGGCAAACTGTTACTCGCACACACACACTAAGTATTGTGATGTGAGTGAGTGTTTAATGTCCTCTGTTTGTGTCTCTCAGTAAAGTCAAAGGTAAAAATGTTTCTGAGAATAAAAGCCGTAAGAAGAAGCAGCAGTCGACTCTCACCTACACGGCTGCACGTCTGCATGAGAAGGGAGTCCTGTTGGAGATCGAGGACCTGCCAATCACACAGTATGACACAAACACACACATTAACACAATCATTTAACAAATCTGAAAGATGCTGTTTTGGATGCTGATTTGTTAAGAGAGAGCAGTCTAATAATAAACTGTTGCACAACTGGTTTATATATTTATTTTAATTAACTATAGTTGACTAGATTTAAAGGTATAGCGGAAGATTTCCCGAATTTTTGAAAAGAACCGCCCCTTCAATAAAAAAAGCAATTGCGCAACACTCTACCTGCTCCAGAGAGGAAGCGCCTTTTAAACGTGTGCACGAGAGAGAGGGAGAGCATGCACGAGCCTCTTCTCTTCACTCTGTTTACTAGTTGCTGCCGGCATGGCTCATACATATAGATGTTTACCGTGTCTGCGCGGTTCATGACTGGGGCCAGGGCTAGCAGCGCTAATCATAGCTTACATCAACTTTTACTAGCAGTGATTTTAAATGGATTTCTCCAAATAGCTGTCGAGTAGGAACTTTGCGACTGAGGCATCAGTGGGAAGCCCAACCTGTGCTTTTAGCGCACGCCAGCATATGAAATATTCTTCCTGAAACACTCTGGTCTTGTTTCTTTTTTTCAGAGGCCTTTCTCTTTTTGTCATGCAATTTGTAAACACTTTTTCTCTGTCGAACCTCAGACATTTTGAAAAAACATGGTGAGAACATAAGCTTCAATGAATGGCTGAAACCATAGCCCACCACACATATACACCTGAAAGTGCGCATGTGCAGAAAGTGAACCTAGGGATAGGCACGTACGACGGCCTTATGTAAACATATCATCAGAATGATTGACAACTGGGATGACCAATAGTCTTGAAGATCCACCCGGAAAAAGAAAATCTTCCGTTATACCTTTAACAGAACAATGACACTTAATAACAACATATATTTATATTATTATGTAGTATAGGGCTGGGTTATTTTTCGATTAATCGTTTTTTTTTTTTACGTGGCCGATTCAGAATCGATTCTAATTTTAATCAAATTACTAGTCTTCTTCACTAGATGTCACCCTCTTTTTTGCCTTGCGCGATGTTACCCAGGAGTGAGAGTCTGTCATTCTTTCATTCAGTGCTTAAAATGGCGGTTTTTGGTGCTTTATCGACGTTGATGCCCCCTTTACATAAAATGTCAGAGGTATGGAAGCATTTTAGATTTCACAAGCAAGACGACAAGGATAGTGTTGTGGCTTTTAATTTCTTTTTATTAATTACCCACTTGTAAACTTATGTTCACTGTTCTTTGCATTAATATAATATTTGTATTAAATCTATATTCATTGAGTTGAATCGAGAATCGAGTATAAAAAACGACCCGAGAACCGGAATCGAAAATTGAATCGAGAATCGAATTGATTTGATAGCTTGTTAACCGAAATTGAATTGATCTGGAACATCTGAATCGATACCCAGCCCTAATGTAGTAGCACTTTAGGCTGTGCTAAGCTGTAAAACTATTTGTTTTGCTCCTCACAATAAGACCGACTGAATCTTTTATATAGTTTGTGATTTGAAAAACTCCTGAGTGTTTTATCGTATGTGTTTGTCTGTAGGTTTAAGAATGTGATCTTTGATATCGTGCCCGCTGAACAGGATGGATGCTTTCTGGTGAAGGCTCGTTTCATGGGTGTGGACATGGAGAAATTCCCTCTGAAATATCAGGTGAGCTCTGAATACAGACACTACAGGAGATGAGATGAACGGTCACATCACTGCCGTTACATAAGATGCTGAACATCTGAATGCCTGAAAGTGATCTCTCTCTGTCTGTGTGTATGTGTGTTAGGATCTTCTGCAGTTACAGTATGAAGGTGTTGCTGTGATGAAGATGTTTGATAAAGCCAAAGTGAACGTCAATCTGCTCATCTTCCTCCTGAACAAGAAATTCTTCAAAAAGTAAAGCATTGCATGACATGACTGAAGTTCAGAAGCACAATGGTTTTACTACAGTGACAATCTTACTGAAACACTCCAGTGTCTTTCTATTTGAGCAGCCAGAAAAGCTTTTTATATCTTCTGTCTTTATAGAGAATGTACTTTAATAACCGTTATATTATTTGCTTTAATGTCTAACCGTTAAAACACTTAGTTATACGTCATTAATGGGATGATTTCATGAATCATGGGTCATATTGATATCAGTTTCCTCTAAGATTTTATACTTTCAGTATTTTTCTGAAATCCTCTCTCATGTTCACTTTAGTGATGTTTGCAGTATGTCATTTAAACACATATGAGAATATCTTTGAACACTAGTATCAGCACATCTCTAATGTATCTGGACGCGGGTCTGTGTTATTTTTATGATCATTTAAAAGAAAACACACTAAGAAATGATAAACACGACTGTAAATATTTTCTGTCCTAATTATTCCCTTGATTGAAGATTATGTCATCATTTCTTCATCCTCATGTTGTTTTTAACCCGTATGATGGTAAGCACACAGTTGACTGTAATCATTGACAAAACAAATACTATTGAAGTTAATTCTGTCAACGGTGTCATTTATCTGAATATCTTCTTTTGTGTTCAAGAAACTCAGACAGGTTTAGACAAACTTAAAGGTGAAGAAATGATGACAGAAGTTTCATTTTTGGATGAACGATTACTTTTTTCTTTTATATGAATGTCTCTTTTGTCTACACAAGTGTTGTGTCATTTATATGTTCAATCTCTGTCTGTCTTTTTCTTCTGTTCCTTTAATATAATGTTGTTTTTATTCACTATTAAAGATGTTTGAATGAATGTGCATTTTCTTTTGAAGTGAATTTTTGCTGCTTTTGATCAATTTAGTCTAAAAGTTCTGCTTTTGCTGAAGCTGCTATTGGCAGATTTAAAAATAACTTTTCATAAAATATTCCTTACTGACCTTAAAATGAAACCTTTAATTAAAATCACTTTTATATATATTTTTAGAATATATTTTATAAAACATAATAATTTCCATATAAAATGAAATAATGTAAATGTCTGTGTACAAAATACAGCAGAGGATTTTATGATTATATTCTCACCTGAGCTGTATTGTACCATGTTAGCAAAACAAGGACTTTTATTTACACATTTTATCACTCACGTAAAATGAAAATTAAAGTCTACATTTACTTTCATTTGAATTTGTGCAAATCTGCTCAAAGATGTTTTTTCTCTAAGAGTCTTTTCCTTTAAACACACCTGTAGTGATTGAGGACTTGTTCACATGACACCAAAAGATCTCCTGATCAAATCTGTGTCAGTGCACCTTTAACTCCATGACAGATAAAGATAGTTGATTATTCTTAACTTTCTCTGTTTGAAAGGTAACAAGAAATGATGGGTTTGCAGACTCCGTTAAAGAGTAAATTAAAGTAGTCAAATTTTCTTAAATCAGTGAGTAAATGAAAGCGTAACTGTGTTCAGATTTGTAGAAAGACTTGGGTCTATCATACACCCGGCGCAATGCAGTACAAGTGTTTTTTGCTAGTTTCAGCCTGACGCAGTTATCATTTTTACGTCCAGCTTAAATGGCAAATGCATTTGCGCACTATAAGTATGTTCTGAAAATGAGTTGTGTTCAGCACATTGTTGGCGTGTTTGTTTGTTTTTTTGAGACAACTAAAGTAGACCGCCATTAACCAATTAAACCTGCTGTAAAGTCAATGGTGCAATCTTGTTTTTGTTATTTAAAGAGTACATTAGTAATATGCACCTATAAACGGGATGACAATAGTATATGCTTTAATACAAAAACACACACACACACACATGTAGCAGCACACAAACATTTTTAAATATGAAAAATGTTAAAGATTTTATTGAGTCTCTTGAACATAAATGAGGATCGATTATGAGACATAAGAAGGCATAAAGAGCGGCTTCACCTGTAGTCTGGTGAGGGGATTCATTTGCTTTTTAAAAAGGCTTATATTTTATGCTACTCCACAGATTTATTGTGTATGATGACTTTGTACCTCTGGATATGATGAGATGAGATCAATATTAATATTTTTCAAAACACTTATGGCACTGACAAGTGCTAAAACGGTTCTCCACATGTTTGTAAATGGTTTATCTCCTGTTTGTTACAAATATAAATTATTTTACTTATTTACTTTTTTGCATATTTATAAATAATTCTAATAAAAACCTTTACAGTGATCATGCATCATACTTTATCAGCTTATTTTACTTATTGCTCTGTTACTGAAATTGCGACTTTTAAATAGAACCAAAGCTTTAATTATATAAATAATAAATATATTCAATAAATAAAACACAATTTTTTACATCAACTGGTGATCTTCTTTCTCTGCTTACAGTTTTTACGCTAACAAACTCCTCCATGTAAATGGGGAATCCACCTTGGCACGAGCGCAACTGGCTTTTAAAGGTGGGAGATGAGACTTTCATTGGTTTATTACACGTTACGCCCAAAACACACACATGACTCATTACGAGAATAAGAAACTGTCGTTAAACTTTCAGACAGTCCTTAAGTGCACTTGCAGCATGTGCTTTAGATGATTCAAATAGGGGTCCTTTAAGTGTCAGTTTCTCACTCATGTTTGTATTTCATCACAGTCTGACTTTAGTTCCTTGTGTTTTAATAAAAGATTGTGAATGACATGATGATGATGATAAAGCGATTCACTCCTCAATGACTCACATCAGAACTGGTCTGGTACGATAAAAGTTTTGTCTTTGTATTTGCTTTTTAAGACACAACGTTGTCCACCCACATCTTCACAAACCTTTGTCCTTTATTTTATTCATTTTTTCTCCAGAGACTAAAACGCCTTCTAGATGTGGAAACCTTGAATCAAACCAAACGTCTCTGAGATAAATCACAGCATTTGATTTCAAAACAAACTTCATTTGACCTTAGGAGAAATAAAGGCAAAGATAAAAGAATGATTTCTGTGAGAAAATGAACCACTCATCCCATGATGCACTGTGAATGATGTCATCAAATGACAGCTTATATAACTCTTGGATTGAAATATAAATATTATTATTGTGAGAGAAATAAGTTGTTTGATTATTGATTTGATGGTGTCATTTACAGTGGTTTGTGATTCCTGTTGTTGTTGTTTTATATCAGTCCTCTTTGGCTTCAGATAGCATCAGTTAACCCCAGAGCTCATGTAAATCTCTCTTGTCACGCTGAAGATGATTATCACAGTAAGTCATTTCTTTTTTCTCTCAGTTCATGAATAGATAAATACAGATTAAAATGTATTTTTATAAACTATAAAATATATTTTTTTACAAAGGACACGAGGAAAAGTTTTGTATACAAAACATTATATTCATTAGGGTGATTTGTTTTTTACAAAAATTGTTTTGAATTATTGACCAATTTTTTTGACCAAGATTAAATAATTTGGTGAAAATATTATAACATGTTACTTTGTTGTTGTTTTGAAGAAAGGTCATTATGAGTCGCTGTGAGAGCTTCATCAGTGTGATGTTTCAGAAACTTTCCCTTCATAAGAGGTGGAGCTTTCAGACGAGATCTGCCAAGAAAAACCAAACCAAAGCCATCAAAATGACACTTTAAAGACTCAACAAATGATCGACAGCAACACTCAGGTAAAACTGATGAACACTCATCATTAACATTTAAACTCTCACATCTTATTACTCTCAATGGATTTAATCTTTCAATTTTGAACTTATTGGTGGTATTGTTGGATCAGCTCGACTTATACAACTTGTTTTATTCATTTAATTTAGGTTAGACAACATTATTACTTCTAATACTATCCGTCTAGAGGATTCCTGATGTATTCTCAATCAGATTGGAGTAATTAAAATCTAACAACTTTTGTTAAATGATCAGGAATTAAATAAAAAGTGTGTAAGCACAATCTTAAGTCATCTGGGCCACACCGCAGGTAAATCTGGTTTAACTTCTTAAAGAATGCAGGTGAACAAAGACTTTTGGTTCCTGTTTTGACTGAACTTTGGGATGGTAAACATGTGAAACTTTTTAGTCTGGTTAAAGATGTCAAGAAAAGTTGAGGTGGTCGTCAACGCTCCGGTTCATCTGGAAGAGTCCACGTCTCCCATTTACGTCACCGAAGCAAAACCTGGTGATCCTCCTGGAGTTCGTGGCTTTCTGAAAATCAACCCAGCAGCTCTTGGGGTAAAGTTATGATCACACAACAAACTCTTACTGAAGATTTCTGGCTACACACTGAAAGGTTTTGTCTTCTGTCCTCCAGTGGTTGGAGATTTTGACAGGCGCAGTGGCTTTTGGACTTGTGTTCTGGAACTATGAGCGTTATCTTTTAATACCAGCTTGCTATGTGAGTCTCTTTATTGACATTCATGTTGTTTTGTTGTACAGTATTTTGCCATAGATGTTGTAAAACCTTGTTTTCTGTGTTTCTGTAGTTAGTTTTAACAGGAGTTGTTACCGCCACAGCCGCATGTACACGTAACTCATGCCTGGTAAGAATCAACTTAATTCAGATGTTAATGATGGAAATTAAAGTAAAGTAGAGCACTAAACTAATGATTGTATATGATACAAGGCCTAGTTTCACAGAAGAGGCTTAGCTAAAGACAGGACTAGACCTTATTTAAATTAAGATGACAAACATGCCTTAGAAAAAGACGTTACTGGTAGAGATACACCGATATATCGGCCAATAATCGATCGATAAAAGCAATTTTTCAAACTACCAGCTATCGACAGATTAACCATTTAATGGGTTGTCTCTAACTAGATATATATCTGTGTTATTACTGGACCAACACATTTTGTGTTGTTTTAACACATCTTGTGTTGTCCCTTTTATTTATTTGAACACAAAGTCGACACATAACCAAAACAATGTGTAAAAAAGTGTCGTTTAAAAACAGGCAATAGTCATGGCCGATATATCCTTTCAATCAGAAGAGAACAAAAAAAGCAATGAATTTGAGCTTTGTATATAGAAAATGTAAAGAAACATCACTAGTTTAATGTTAGTGGTCATTATATGAATGAATAACATTCAGAAATTTAGTTAATGCAACCAAACTATCAGCAAATATCTGAATAATTGTCTATTGGTGGAGAAATTGATGCATCTATTTTTAATCTGTCAGTGTTATTTTCAGCTCAAATGTGTTTTAGTCTAGGACTAACCTTAAGCCTTGTCTGTGAAACCAGGGGCAAATGTTTAATTTGTATTGTGTGTTGGTCAGTGATTTCTCAAACTGTCGTATTTGTTTAGGTGGTCACCTCACAAATCTTAAACTTCTTCAACATCATCAGTTGTGCGGTTGTTGTCGTCCTGTTCCTTATGCTCTTTTATATTGCGTCTACTGTCCGTGTGGTAAGTGTGTTTGAAAAGAGCACAAACAAACTTTAGTCAAATTCTCTAAATGTATTTTCTCAAGTGTTTAAGTCAGAGCTGATTCATCACATGATGATTATTATTGTTGTTTTTGTAGTTTTTAGCTCCATCTATGACCTCGATGGACATTGCCTTTGTAGTCTGCAATGGTCTGGGATCAGTTTTATCTCTTATCATCTTCTCGACTACATGCTGCTGGTGTAAATCGGTAAAAACTCATTTTTTTCACTTGCAATAAATCAATAATTTTGGCAACATTCCCTCATGCGGTGTAATGACTCCAGATGAAATGTTTGTATAATGATGTGTTCTTCACAGAGGAAGCGTGTCATGATCTTTCACATGAACACAATTCCTCCAGCAGTGATGAATGATGTCACGTGTGTGGATCATCCAGGTGCAGTTCCACCAGCCTACTACAGTCCTGTCCCATCTTCAGAACCACCGGCCTATGAGGTGCGTGAGAACAAAACTCATAAAGAAAATAAATCACAGTAAAACTGCTGTGTTGAACACAGTCGTTCATGAGCTTGTGAAAGATCTAAGGGTGCTCAATGCTTTAGATGTGATGTGTAAATAATAGGGCTGGGCAAAAAAATAGATTTTTCGATTATTCGTTTTTTAAAAAGTGGTCGATTCAGAATCGATTCTCAAAGAGCAGAATCGATTTTTTTCTTTCATATTTATTTCTGCAAACATTGAACGAAAGATTAACATTAATCGAATTACTAGTCTTCTTCACTAGATGTCACCCTCTTTTTTGTCTAGCGCATGTTACCAAAGAGCAAGAGGCAAGCCTGTCATTCATTCATTCATTCAGTGCTTAAAATGGCGGTTTCAGGTTCTTCGTCGATTTTATTAATTACCCACTTGTAACCTGCTGTTCACTGTTCTTTTTATTAATAAAGTATTTGTATTAAATCTATATTCATTGAGTTAAATAGAGTATAAAAACCGGTCCGCGAACCAGAATTGAAAATTGAATTGAGAATCGAAATCGAATCGATTTGGTAGCTTGTGAATCGAAATCGAATCGATCTGGAAAATCTGAATCGATACCCAGCCCTAGTAAATAAATATGGATTGTGCTTAGCCATACATATCTTATGACATGTGAAGGAAAGTCGTGTCTCGTTTAAACATCTCAGCATGTTCCTCATGAAGGTGGTTGAAGCTTAAATAAAAAACAGCAAAATTTAAATTACACTCTCTCAGCATCCCCATACAGCAAAAAAATATATTTTTAAATATGGCCAAAAAATATATTTGCTGAAATATATTTTGGAAAATGTCTACAAAATTTTTTTTTTCACAGATATATTTTTTGTCCCATTTTATATATATATATATATATATATTTTTTTTTTTTGAAAAACATTTGAAAAATAAATACATTTTAAAGCATTATAAAGTATAATTAGCCCTCCATATTTCAATCACATTGAAAGAAAAACTTAAAACCTAACGGTTATAAAAAGGTTCAAATTAAATATATTTTTAACTTCAAAAGTATTAAATATTATTTAAAATATATTTTGGCAGAGAAGAAATTTTTGCCATATGGGATGTAAAATAAGAAATGCATTTGCTTGCCCTTGAAATACATTTGAAATGTATGTTAATATAATGGAGTATAAAACTAAATATATTTCTAAATTCAAAAACATATTTAGTTTAACATTACTTCCTACAAAATGTATTTAGCATATATTTAAAATATATTTTTAGCCAAAGAAATGTATTTTTGCTATATGGTTCTCTAGATGTACAGAACAAAGGAAGTTTTCTGCATTATATGAACACAAGAGGAGAATATAAGACTAATGAGAGAGAATACAAACTCTTTCCTATGGTGTTGAAGCGTAAAGTAAATATGTTGAAAGCAGAATGTTTAGTTGTGTATGTGGTGTGTTGTTGTTGTAGTATGAACATCGCTCATCCATCTCTGGACCATCTGCTCCGGTGTGGGACGAACGAAGATGGAAAGAAGAACTGTATCGTAGCCGAAAACCCATCCAAGTCTGACCTGGAAAATATATCCCAGTTTCCAAACCATAGCGTTGATATGCTCTAAAGTAGAGCTGCAATTCATTTGATTTGTGGATGAATGACTTTGCTTTATTAGACATCTGTGGATCTTGACCCGGATGAAGGATCTTCACCTGTTTCTCTGTCTGGTGCTGTAGACTCCACAGCTCTTCTCACACAGAAGACACACTTGATGCTGATGTCTATTTAACACTGACTGGTTTACAGAGCATCAAAGCTTTAGATTTAGTTTAATCAACAGTATGTTCTCATAGAATGACACAGAAACAGTGATCTTCACTGTTTAGTTTGACTTTTTTTTTTTACTGCACTTCCTCCTCTGTCAGTGAGATTGAACGTTTATCTGACTGTAGATGAATGAGAAAATCTGCATATTCTGCTGGTAGTTTAGTTGTCACATCTGAACTGAGGCGTAACCGAGTCACCTGACTGCATACCTGCACTCTCTGTGACGTCACTAGACCCCGCCCCCAACACCTGAGCTGCGCGCAGATCAGATCCGACCGTCTGCAGTGACTCTGTTACCACACCTACCGAAAAAATTACCGCATACAAGTCAGATAACTGCACTTTTTACAGTTACATTTTTGTAATAACTGAGTTGTTGGTATGTTCGGGTCACGCGCGAGTTGTCTTGTGTTTTCATTTGGTTTTAACAAATGTTGACTAGTTTCATTAATAATCATCTGCTGGTTCTGGTTTAAATAGTAAAACAGACGGTTTATTTTGCGATTATGATCTCACCTCTTACAGGAAATATAATGTTAGGTTCCCAAAAAGTTACCAAACCATTAGAAATCAGTAAAAAATCAGTAAATAATTATAACATTATTTTATACATTTTACAATAATTATAAACATCACTGCAATCTCTACAATCTTCTATTAGTTTATTATGAAACGATATTTTATTGTATGGTTTATCTGGACAGTGAGAATCTGCAGTACTCTGTTCTGACACTAGAGGTCAGTGTGAATGCGACGCTTGTGTTTCTTTACATAATTTGGTGCGAATAAAGTACGTGCGAAATGATTTTCCACATTTTTGTCATGTTGTATTTCCTTCATTTATGTCTGTCCATTCAAATATTTTATATTTCCAACCAGTGCAGAGACAGAGGGGTGTCTGGGATGGCCGGTCAGATGTCAGGGGGGTCCAGTGCCACCCCAGACACCCCTCTGTCTCCGTCACTGGAGATTTGAATGGACAAACATAAATGAAGGAAATACAACATGACAATAATTTAGAAAATCATTTCGTACGTAATTCACGCGTGCACAGCTATAGCTTTAAGGTTCGTGCTTTTTAGCTTAAACGGACAAATGCTCATATAGCTGTCTTAGTGAGTATTATAGTAAACAATTGGTTACTGTATGTCTTAAACGAATAAACATTTTATTGCATTCGGTATAACAAGGCTATAAGTAACCCGTTGAGTTTTTTGTCATTAAAGTTAATTAAATAACAAAAGAAGAAGAGAAAATCACTCACTGCTCCTGACTGAGTAACTTCGTAAAAAAAGACGAATCCATATTTACTTTTAAATAAATTTCTTTTTTGCAAAAAAATAATTTGTGTACAGCTTTGCTATTTGAAGTAAGTTTGTGAAGTCTGATTCACATTTACATTTATGTTTACTTCTAGTAATGCATAAGGAATATTTATCTAATGTGAAGTAATCCGTGATCATGAGATTCATTCATGCTTTTTAATAAAAGGTTACACATCGACTATGGATCCCCTAAAGTAGCCTTGGCCACCCCATTTAAAATAATTTTAGTTCCGACACTGTTCTCAACTCAAGCATATTTTCGTTGACGGGTTTAATCTACAATTTGTCTTTGCTCATTTAGTGTTTAAAAAATGTATTTGGTTAATTAGTATTATTAGTAATAAACATCCGTTCATACCACAAATTTGAATAAGGCCCACGTGTTTTCCTGTTAAAATATATTTTAAATAAAACAAATGAAAACATAGGAGTCATTAAATAGCTACATAACACTTAACTTTTTAAAAGACACATTTTACTTCATATTTTTGGTGAGCTTTTAATAAATACAAAAGTAAAAAGAATCAACTTTTGGTAGATTTCGATGTATGAAAAGTTGAATCTCTTCACTAACAAATTGACAGAACATTTAAAAATCACAGACAGGTTTGTGTACAGGCCAGGGATCTCTTCAGCTATAGAAAGCGTAATAACCCAGAGATCTGGACGAACTCTCCTTGTTCAAGTTTTCTGAAGCTGTCGATTCTTCACATGTCTTGATGTTCGGTGGGTTCTCGGTTCTCCTCCGTTTGCACACAACTGAATAAATACTGGGTTCATCTGTGGAGTCCAGAGTCGGTTTTAAAGACGGCGCGCTTTCCATCCAGGCCGAAGTTTGGGTAAATGTGATTTCTTCCGTGGGTTTGTCTTTCTCCTGCATTTGTTCGTCCGTGGGGCTTGGCCTGGGCGACCATGGCAAGCCTGAGGTAATTTTCCTCGGGTACGAGCCTCTGGACCCCCATCCTGCGGTCACGGAGGCGAGCGCGGGGTCTGAGTAATAACCGAGAGAGTGAGACTGCAGCGGTAAAGACTTCAAACTGTACGGCAGTAACGAACTGGAATAATCGCCCTCGTACAGTTCAAGTTTACTGGCACCAGTTTGTTGCACTGACGTCAGCAGCCACCTCTGTGTGTCGTCACACAGCGCGCCGTTACTTTGCGCAACTGTGCGCTCGCTGCTGTAAAAGCGGCTCTGGGTGCGCGTGTCCTGCAAGAAGGGCTGCACGGCAAAGCGCGCGCTCGGCACGATCTTCTGTGCGCGCGCCTGGTCTGTGGGTGATGGCGTGAGTGTCTCGCGCTCTGGAAGAGTGTATATCCTACAAAACCAATGCGGTTCAGTATTAATGTAAAGTTAAAGGGATAGGTTACCAAAAATTAAAATTCTATCATCATTTACTCGCTTTCATGTTGTTACAAACCTATATAAATACCTTTGTTCTTTTGAACACGAAGGAAGATATTTTGAGGAATGTTTGTAACTAAAATAAAATGAATAGTGCCTATTGGTTTGATTACAAACATTTCTCAAACTACACTAGTCAACATTTGAAGTGGATCAAAACCTTTCCTAAAAGTTGTCTTAAAACCAATGCCCAGTACCCGTTCTTGTCTTAGGACAACTTTGATGAATGTTTTTGATCCACTTCAAATGTTGACTACTATATATTCCTTCGTGTTCATCAGAACAAAGACATTTAGTTTTAACAACATAAGAGTGATTTAATGACAGAATTTTCATTTTTGGGTAACCTATCCTTTAAAGCACATTACAGTTAGATTTATTTTATTTCTTTATACAGATGAAGAGCATACTCACGAATCATAATTGTCTCTGAAACCCTTAGCGAATGGATTGTGGTCAATCTTGAGTTGAGTGATCTGAAAGAAATGGGTAACATCAGTTCTAACTTAAATAAAAAAATGTTTTCACACTCACACAGTCATGAATGTATTTGCATTGTGTAACAAAAATATCAAACTGAGTTACGTTTAAAACAATCAGCCTTTTATAAGGATGAAACTTTTTTTTTTAATTGTTGTGACACGTTGTGTTTTTCTAATGTTATCAAATGTTTTGTTAAACTAGGTGTTTGTGTGATGTAAGTGAATCATGTTCACAGTTAATGTAATGAACTAGGCTACATCTGTGTGAATTTGAGAAGATCTGATTTCATACGTCCATTAAAATCACATCTTAACACCAGTTAAATAGTAGCCTATTTGCTCAAATAAAGTGTTCTTTTTACGCAGAAACTGATTTTGATATTGTTTATCTAATGACATTCAAGATTTTTTGTACAACTGTATATTGAGTTGTGTGTAGTTAAGAAAGAAAATATGTACATCAGTATTTTGATATGCTGTAACAGCAATGAACTGATTCTCGGGGAAGGTGAAGATTTGACTCTTCGGTTCTCTCCCAACGCTTTCAGTCGCATCGTCTGGCACTTCAACGATGTGAAGTCTTGGCTGGTATTTGTGTAAAGACTGCAGAACAATCATCTAGGATATAAGACACATTATTGATTAAATAACAAAACATAGCCTATATTTTAATAGGCTTTAAAAATCGCGTTTTCATAAAATATATGCTTCTAGTCACTGACAGGATTTTTTTGTAGCTTTGCGCATCTTTATTACAACAATACACCCGTAAAACAATTAATGAATGTAGTGTTTAAATTTCATTTAATTATATTTTTAAAAACATTAGTATTATGCATGTTTTTTAAAACATATTAAACATTGTACGTGTTAATTTTTACCTGTGAATTGGTATTTGCTCCCTTGTTGTTTGTTAATTTCAGTTTGCCGAAAGAAATTTCTTGTCTCATCCAATGAGCACCTGTGTTCGGTGATTCTGGGTGGACGTAAATTTTATTTCCTATTTTAAAAATAAAAAGGCAAGAACAATTTAAGCTGTAATTAAATGTAATAATATTAATAATAATGAATAAAGTATGTTAATACCCATTGACATTTATACCTTGCATATTATTGTCGGCTTTTCCACAGGTAACCCATTTACCGCCCTGAAATCTCCAATGGTTTGGATCGGCTAAAACTATCTCCACAAAAACATTGTAATGCGTCGTGAGGCTTAAGCCGCTTATATTGAAACTTAGAAATGGGAACATCCGCCTGCACAAAAATTTATCAAAAGTAAAAAAAAACATTGTCAGACATTGATAGATATCAGTAATGTAACCTAATTATAACATAACTGTTAGCCTACCGTTAGAATTAATATACGAGTAAATAGAATTTAATAAAAAAAGAAAAGCTGTAAGAGACAGATATCAATAGCTTTATTATATAAAATAGTTTGTGTTATTGTTTTAGAAATATTATTACAGCAGATGTGTGCTTCCACTGTAGGCTAAACCTGTTTTGTGTTTGTTTTTCAGTAGGATCAGAACAGTATATTTTCCCCCCAATTTTTTTTATTGTAACACGCGACTGGTTTACTCACCGGCCCTGTTTGGTGATGATCATTTCTGTTTGGTGCCGGTGAAATTTCAGCCATAACGGTCGGTTGCAGAGATACACCTGCGCTCTCAGTCCAACAGAGCCGATAGCGGACCCGGTTCCTTGGTACGAGTGATAGGTGTTCCCGGGACTGTGTCCAAACTGATAGCCTGTGCCGAACTCACCGCGTCCTGCGCACAGAGACTGACAGAACCCGGTGGAGGGAAGAACTGAGCCATAATGGAGAGATGTGGTGTACCTCGACCCATCAGAACCGGAGTACACGGATCCAGTTTGACTTGTGTATGGAAAAAAGGAACAGGGGTTCGGGTTTTCTGGAGTTTGATGTGATGCGCCCATCATGAAATATCGATTCGCACCGAGTCCATCCAACATATAACGAGCGCTGGGAAATTCATCTTCACAAATAATGGGCGAAACTTTACCGTCGTCCACTTCGCTTTGTGAGGACAGAACCGATCCGGATTCTTCCCCGGGCATGTTTGGACTGCTGTGCTACTGAGCTCGTGACAGGATGGGTTCGGCTCAGCGCGTGACACGTCGATTTGGTTTATTTGGTTAATTAAATCTTTGTAAAGTTTCCTGCAGCGTTGTCTTCTCAACATCACTAAAATGACAGAACACATTGGCAGATAAAACCTCCTCTTAAGATTACAGAGATTACTCGGGTAGATTGTTTAAGTGTAAATGTATTCAATTCTACATCAATGATGCGACTTTTTCGGTTTCGGGCCGCCAACTTCAGAAAGTGAAACTTTTCTACTTATGGTTTAAAAACAAACAATCCATTAGCCTAAGTCAATTAAATTATATTGCATTTTAGGCTGTGTTCCTCGTTATTCATTACATGTATGATGATTTAATAAAATAATAATAAACTTTCAAAATACTTTCAAATAGGGAACCAGCTATAATGATATAAAAATATAGCTCCATAATACTTATGCGTCAAAACAAATATTTTAATAAAAATGATGTGCTGTGTTATATTATAATTTATTCACATTTTATATAATTGTTTAACCAAGTTCAAACTTGTTCATTATAATTAATTACATACTTCGTTCAGTATAGCTTAATTTAACACACAATAATACTTCAATGTTTCTTCAGAGTGTTTTAAAAAGCATTCTAAAAATATTTTTATTTTAGCTTTTTTTTTTTTTTTTTAGCATCTTCTGCCTCTAATATAGGATATAGAAAAGTTAAAAGCTCAATAATTATGTTGAATTTAGTGAAAGCGTTTGTGTGTCGGTATTACAAGTCTGATTTGCAAGAATATAGGCTATATATATTTTGATTTAGCCTACTAAAAATTGGGCTTTTAAAAATATTGCACAAGTAGCAAATTAACAGGTGAAGTTAACGTTTCATCACATTTCCGAAGCAGATGCGAATAAATCTGAACAAATGTCGCTTTTTCAAGGATGAAATGATTGAATCTCTCACCAGTTTCATCTTCTCCAGAGTCTTCAGTAAACAGCAGTGTTGAATGTAAATTTCATCCGCGGTTCGAGAGGTGATGGGCCCGTCAGAGCTGTCCGGATCAGGCGCGTGTCTGTCTGGTGTAGGATGAGGAGTAACAAGTGACTGAGGGCATCTCTGGTTTATTCACGCGCATCTCTGACGCCCCCTAGTGACGCAATATTAACACAAACGCTTTTGTTTTCTCTAGCTGTGGTTCTCTTGATGGCCTGCGGAATCAGAAAGACTCCTGTGCTAAACCTGTGTAACAAGAGGTAATGTGACAAATATATGTGTATGCAAATCCTTCACATTTTCTTCCTAGTCTGGAAATACAAGAATATAAATGAAAATTCTTGAAGATAATAAAATTATTTCTCAGTTTGGATTTTCAGGTTTTCTGTGCTGTTCAAGTAGCTTCAGCTCCTTCTTGTAAACATGGCTTTATAGATACACTGTTAGCTCACTGACAAAATTCTTTATCGTTTGTGAATCAATTTGTATAAAAGAGTCTGCTTAACAAATTAATGTAAAATATAAAAACAGAATCCAGCCTCTGCGTGCAACAGCATTCCTGTCAAAAACAGGAACACAAAACATTTTCCTTTAAAACAAACAAACAAATAAACAAACAAACAAACAAACAAACAAACAAACAAACAAACAAACAAACAAACAAACAAAGAAACAGAAGGCTGAAGTCTTAATGCCTCAGCTTGTACCTTGATGAATATTTATTTGTAATATAATCACATCATGATTTTCAGTCTGAAGATTTTTCAGGTTTTCAGTCTGAAGATGTATAAAGTTACTTTTACTCACTTGGCAGATACTTTGATTTAAAGCAACATACAGTGAGTACAAGTATGTGTATTCCCTGGGTTCGAACCCATAACCTTCACACTGCTCATGCACCAACTAAGCTTGGGAACACAACACATTTATTAATAGTACAATACACTTTAACATTAATGTTTGCATTTGTCTTTGTGATTTAAAGTAGAAGGAATATTTGTATGTATTAAACTTATCAAGGTGTGTGTGTGTGTGTGTGTGTGTGTGTGTGTGTGTTTGTTTGTTTGTTTGTGTGTGTGTGTGTGTGTTTGTAACACCAGACCGAGGTCAGACTGTCACTTCACGTGTCTGTAGATCTGCTGTCAGACGTTTGGTTTGGTGTCTTCAGGTGTTGATGGCTGTCTGTGGTGCAGAAGACAAGCAGCTCTTTGTCAAACTTTAAAAGATTTCTCAGCTTTTTCTGGTGTTTTCAAGCTTTTAATGAAGACTGAGTTGTGCTCTCTGCTTGAATTATTCGTTGTTTATAGACAGTACCATGTGCTGCATCATTCTTCAAAGGTGTGGATGACTTCTTAATAATTCTCACTCATGTCACAAACCATGCAACCAATTTACCAATCAAAGATTAGAGATTTTAATATTGACACACATAAAGAATAAAACTATAAAAACTGAATTCAACAAACCAACTCACCGTGAGTTCTTCAGTGGCGTTGTTGAAATGTTTCTGTGTGTATTGAGTTCTTATGTGGTTCTCTTCCTCTGTTCATGCTTGTAAGTTTAGTGTTTAGTGCAAATGTTTTAGTCAGAACGAGAAATCTCTGCTGAAATGGTTTTTTTTCACAGCGTAGGAGGTGTCAATCAAAGGTAAAGCGCCAACCATTGAGTAGGGTTTCACATTCATCACTGCTTCATCACTCTTGACTGTTGTGTTTGGTAAATGTTAGTTTGTAATTGTGAATATTTTTCATGGTGTCGCTTGCTCTCATAGAAACTCCTCTTCACACCCACAGACGTGAGTTCTGATATGAGTGGAGCTGCTAATGTGCCCCGCAACACTTTGTCATGGGACTGTTGAGAGATTTTTACCATTCACCCGGCGGAAATGTGTTGTGTGAAATTTCTGACCGTGCACGATGTGTGTCAGTATCTTAAACATTTAGCAGGAGTGTTTGTTCGATGCTGGAAGGCCGCTGTCGTTTCTTCTGATCTGTATAGGGCCGGGAGACAGCGGGGAGTTCCCTCAAATACTAGCTTCCCCTGTGCTCTCTTTTTGACACGTCTAAAGGGTCCTTTCTGTCATTTTGCCATCCATCCCTGTGGTTTCCAGGCAGGAGGAAAGAGCCTGTGACCCAGTCAACACTCTCTTGGCAGAATCCTTTTACAAGAACAGAAGGCCTGAACACAAACTGCTGCCAGATTCACAGCAACACGCTCATCTGATGCTTTAACCACAAGATTTCACTTTGCATTTACAGTCTCTGCTTTATCTTTTAGGGTTACCATGCAAACTGGGTGGCAACCTAAAGAAATCTGGTGGATATAAGGATGAATCGTCGTTGGCAGACGTGATATCAGAGAGAATATTGGGTGAGTATTTGGACGCCAGAAGGTCAGGCCCCTTTTTGACCCACCCTTTTCACCCCCCATGTCTATATTTATGGTCTGGTCTCATCTCATGTAAAGAACAACAGCAGGAGCAGAGCATCACATTTGGTCCTCAGCGTGAAGGCCGTCGGTGAGTCCGCGCGCTCCAGCTTTCCCACTGCGTCTCTCTTCTGTTTCTCCGTGAATATTCCGGCTTTCCTCATTTGCATCTGCTAATTAGATCCTGTTAGCATCATTTTGTGCACGACGTCCCTCTACAGCCCATGAATGAATACATCCACTTGTAAGAAACATCACGATGATGTTAAAGATATTAATTGACGTTTCTCGGACAAACCATTTAATGTGAGTACTCCCCAATGCTTTCATTCAATATGTTTATGAATAAATATTGAATCTATTAGTATCATAAACAACCTAACAAACAAGATGATTTTTAGGTGACTGTCATGATTGAAACATTGGCAGGTGTGAAATTACAAACCTTACTGCAGTTTTACTGGGTTCTTTATAAACTAATGTATGTATCCAAGTCATGATGTGCAATGATCTTTTATGACTTTGATCTATCTGCCAAGCGTTATGTTTACAGAAGCTGGATTAAAATACAAAACGTATTATTTCCAAGCCTGACTGAATTCATCTGTAGTCACATGAATGGGTTGATTTGAAGTTTATTTGATGTTTATTTGATGTTATACACAGACAGTATAAAGTATAGTGAGTGTGAATCGAGCCGATCAATATGATGGAAACATGATCTCACTTTGAGTCAAAGAGTTTAACGCCACATCTTTGGTTTATTAGCATTCTGACACATAACCCACTTCAGGATCACACTGATGAATATAATCCAGCTTCATTTGAGTCATTGATTGATTTATTGTTTCTGTGCTTAATCGCTTTCCCAAAGGTCTTCTGTAAGCTCTTTATCTACACAAACTCAATGATCTTAGATGGTAATCCAAAGGTAATTAATCTGACGTCTGTAGGTGTAACACAGAAATGCATCAGGAATCAAATATCAACGATATAATCCAATAATCAGACTCTCGTCTTCACTTCAGCAGAAGTTTAATCATTTGAATAGTTTGACTTTGCTTTGACTGCTTTTGCTCAATTCTTTCTGCATTATGATCACTGTTTATCTATTCTAGATTCATCTCAGTTATTGAACTGAAAACATCTTTACTCAATAAGTCTTCATTTCTTGATTCTAGAGTTTGAAATAACATACGCTGTGTACTTGCAAGGGTTTGGTGTGTTTTTGCTGTGATTGAATGCAAAACTTTGATGCAGTTAAATTACAGGAACATGAATGAATGAATCTTCAGTTATTATTAATGTAGTACAAAAGTTTTAATCATTGACGTCTTTTGTTATATTTGTGTTGTTTTTCAACTGTAGCTTGTTCAGCGTATGGTAGATCTGATCAGAGAGGAAAAGTAAGAAAACAGACAGGATTTAAACATGAAACAAAACACATTTATTCATTCACCACATCATTCACACATATTAGATCCATTAAAAACTTCTTATGGCAATACTTTTGCAATGTGTGAAATCATCCGTCTTGTATGTGAAAATTATTGTACTCTACCGTACTCTACTGTAAACTACTCTACTGTACTTTATCCTACTGTAATTTACACTACATACTTTAGTGTACTCTACCATACTCTACTGAACTCTACTGTACTCTACTGTTATCTACAATACTCTACCGAACTCTACTCTACTGTACTCTACTGTAATCTACCATACTCTCCTGAACTCTACTGTACTCTACCGTAATCTACCGTACTATAATGAACTCTATTGCACTGTACTCTACTGTAATCTACCGCACTCTACTGTAAATTATGTTATTGTAATCTACTCTACTGTACCCTACTATACTGTAATATACCGTACACTACCGTACTCTACCATACTCTGCCGTACTTTACACTGTAAAAAAAATCAGTAGAAATTACAATGTTATTGCAGCTGGATTGCCGGTAGGGATGCACCGATACCACTTTTTTGGAATACGAGTACGAGTACGAGTACTTGCATTTCAGTACTTGCCAATACCGTTACCGAATACTTAATAAAAAACATGATTTAAATTTACAGGTAACAGCTTTAGTCATATAATTTAACAAAAAAAAAACAAAGGACTAGTTTTCCAGTTTGTTGTAAACTCTGCCTCTTTGGACAACACAAGAGGCATTAACCTCTTACACGCCGCTCAAACATAGACATTTCTCAGACCGTGGTATCGATTCCAGGTATCGGGGGACTTTTAACGAGTACCAGGATCGGTATCGGTGCATCCCTAGTTGCCATGTAACTTACCATAGATTTAAATTTATGTTATTTACTGGCAAGAGTTTGTTCAAAGTTAAATAAATTTAAAATATTAACAAGTCTTTATCTGTACAGAATAAAACTATACAATAACAACCTCATGCAAAGCATTCTGGGAACCAGAAATCATCATCAACCTTTTTCTGTTTTTTGCTTCAGATTTTGTTTCCCGGAATGTTTTGCTTGATGCTGTTTTTTAGTTTTACTCTGTAAAGACAAAGACTTGTAAATGTTTAATTTTCATTTTATTTTGAACAAAATGTTGCCAGTAAAAAACATAAATTTTAATCTACGGTAAGTTACCAGCAACCCAGTTGCAAATTCTACGGAATTTTTTTAGTGTACTGTAAACTGCTCTACTGTACTCTACCATACTCTACTGTAAATTACACTGCTATAATCTACTCTACTGTACCCCACTATACTGTAATCTACCCTACGCTACCATACTCTACTGTACCCTACCATACTCTACCATACTCTAGTCTATTGAACACTACTGTACTTTACTCTACTGTACTTTACTGAACACTACACTACTGTACTGTACTTTACTCTACTGTACTATACTTCATTGTATTCTTCTTCAAGGGTGTCAGCTGTTCACCGATTTATGTGAACTCTGTGACAATCATTAAGATTCTTTCTTCTTTTCAAGTTGTTGGAGATATTCACCTTGTTTCATTAAACTGTCTGACAGGATAGTGAGCAATAGAAAGTGACGATGAAGCCTGAAGCAGAGTTAAAGGAACAACGCACCCAAAAATGAACAGTATGTCATCATTTCTCATCTTCATGTCATTCTAAGCCCATGTGACTTCCTTTGTTCTGAGTAATAATAGAGACTCCAAACACAAAGAAGGTGAGTGCTATTAAACCTGTGTGAGATGATCCAGATCAACATGAGAACATTTTTTGTAAAACTGACTAAAAAGAAATAGGTTGTTATTTCTTACGTGCCGTAGGCCTACTTGGAGTTTAACAGCTGTAGGTGATTTTTTTTACACACAACACACACATCCCTGATATGACAGACATGTTTAGTACAATATTGTTGTTGTTGTTGTTGTTGTTTTACAACTAAAGTAGAGTAATAGCAGAGATTTGTCTAGTTGTGCTCTTTCAAACCAATGCTTCTTATCTCTCTCATCTCAACACCTGTAAATCCCAGACAACATTCGACCATCATATGAAAAGAAATCTGTCATTAGAGCTGCGGTCTCTTTTGTTTCCTTCAGTCTTGGGCTTCTGCGCGTGTAAGCGGCCGAGCTCGCAGCGAAGCGTTCGTTCAGTAATGAGGAACAGAAGAGCTGCAGACTAAAGAGAAGATTTGAGACAAAATAAAGAAACATACAAGAGAAAATCAGAAAATGGATTCTGAAAGCTTCTGTCTTGTGTGCCTGATCCCATTCAAAGCAGTCAGATGGTCTTCATCCTCCATCATCATCATCCTCTTGCCCTGCTCTTCTGTTAACACGTGTCATCTGGAGCGTGTAATGAAGAGAAGCTGTGATATGTCTGAGCGAGAGAGGAGCTTTTCTCTTAATGAATACAGAAAACACCACGACTCAATGGACTTCATCTTTTCTTCGTGCCTCGTACGAAACATCAGACCGCCGCTGAAGATCAGACCATGTGATTCGGCCTCTTATTAAAGCACATAAAGCACAAGAGAAAGTCATTTCGTTCTCCTGGGCCTTCTGCCACTTTTTTTACGGGCCGCTTTTATGGAGCTCATAATTATTTCGGTGAGCACCCTTGAGTACAAACCCGGGAGTCTTTGTATCTTTTTGACATTTTTCAAAGTAAATGGATGTCATATTAACATTTCTGTTTCAACAAGACACATTTTTACCTAAACCTCTTAGTTGATCAGCTTCACTAAAATTCTTGTCTATTAATTCTTCTTAGAAACCGTTCTACAAATGACATGAAATGCTTTCGATTGATTATTTTCGTGAGCTGTATAATTATTCCTTTGTTTCTTTATAGAACCAAAAGATAGAGGAAATTTGTAAGCAGTATTAAAAAACTGAATCAAATTTAAAGCTAAAGTGGAAAACTTTTTAGTGTGAAATGAAACTCTAATGTCTAACTCTCGAGTTCAAGAGAGGTCAACACCACAGACTTTCACCTGAAAACACTTTAAATATGTGAGATAAAAACTAAAACTTGACTTAAACAACAAAGCAGGTGGTGGCCTAAGACTTTTGCACAGTGTAGTATTTGCATGATTTTCTATAAAATAGTTACTTTTTGTCACAAGTTTTTATGATTTATATGGCATTTGAAATAAAACTAAATGACAGGCACAATTTCCTCCAAACAGATTTTACATTTGATTTTCCAGAGAAGCAAACATTTGTTAAAGCAAGAAGCGTGAAGAGACGTGATGTAGTTTGACTGCTGACGTCTCAGATGCTGAGGATGAGATGAAAAGGTCCCAAGGCTCCGCTGGTGTCAACCTTATTTGTGCTTTTATTTTGAAATCGAGCTTTGTTGATGCTGATACGTTTATGCCCAGGAGTTACATCATCACACCTGTTAACATAGCAGGCAAATATAATCTGACACGACCGGTGAAGATCTGTTCATAAAACTCACTTGAGAGAAAATAAAAACAAAGCCTGACATCTTACCCTTACAAAAATTAACTGTGGATTTACTACAGTAAAAAAAAACATGGCTACCACAAAATAATCAATACACCATCAAAATACCATGGTTACTACACTTTAATCACAAAAAACATGGTTCATTTTTCGTAAGAGTAGCATTGAGTAGCAACGGGTTGGTATGTATGGTCGGCTTGCGTTTTTCGCGCTTTTGTGTGTCTTGTGAATAGTATGCCATACAGACCCGTTTGCCACTGAACCTGCATTAACGACGACAGTGGGGCTTTAGGCCTTAGTCAAACGGGTCGTCAGGTTTCATTTTCTCTTAAAGATCGGAAGGTGACCTTTATTTACCATATATACCCTCGTATTGGGCCCCCAATTTGCTAAATCCTCAACTGTGGATAATATAATTATGCCGCAATAGTTAGTCTGTCTGGAACTAAGCTGAGTTAAACCACATCACTGTGTGACACTTCAATACATATGAACGGCCGCTACGCTAATACGATTTTGTTTTTCTCTCCCTGTCTCGTCCTCGACCCGAGGACAACGAGACAAACAGACCCAGTCCCGGTAGATGTGAAAGTCGGCACACCTCTGATCTACTGGCTGTCCTTCAACGTGATGCCCAACTGATGCCTGACCAACGAACACCGGCAGAACCTGCTTAATCTCTGCTAAATCTCCTTATCCGTTCTCCCAAGGGTTTTTCCCTCCTAGGACTTATTTTTCTTAGAGTTTTTTTTCTCCTAGGGGGTTTTTCACCCCGGGGAGGCAGCCTTTTTGGGCTTTACTTATCATCCTCTTCTAGACGTTACTTTAGTAATACGTTCATTTATAATATTGAGTCATAGCCGCAGCAAATATAACTGCTCATGCTATCATGTATTTTGTTGTGCTATCTGTCGTTTTTCTGTGCTTTTCACTGCTTCTATTTATGTAAAGCTGCTATGAAACAATTGACTTTTGTGAAAAGCGCTATATAAATAAAATTGAATTGAATTGAATTGAGCAAACATCTGTTCCTGAAGACCTCAAAAGTTTGACAAACTTAAACTGTCTTATTATTTATATTGGGTTTAACTATAAAAACATTTAGGGGTGGTAGACAGAGATTTGACTAGACCTAGACTAAAAAAATGAAAAGAAAAAACTGTCCAAACTGAAAACAACTTGCACTGACATATCTTAAAATACATCAGTGCCCTTTGTTTTGCCTCAAAATGCACACAAGTAATGTTTTAGTAAGGCATGTTTATTAAAACTAGTTATGTTTCCTAATTAAACTAATGCCTAGTCCTGGCTTAAGCTAATCCTTGTCTGGGAAAACGCCACTTAACGTGTTAAATATTGTAAAAGTAGGTTTTGAGTTAGTTAAGTTTAAGTGTTTGTGATGGTCTGTTTAAAACTGATTTGTGTTGTTGTGTTTTTGTTCTGGTGTGATCTCAAGATTTGTTCAGGTTTAGTATAAGTCAGTGATTTTGAAAAAAAAAAACACCATCACATTCTTATTTGAGAAATCATTTCTGTCTGTAGATTGAACAGGTGCTTAATTTTATTTTATAATTATGAGTTTGTTCAAATTAATAAAGATGTCTTTCTGAGATGATGGCGTATAGAAGTTAAAGGTCCAAGTTTGTAATCTGATGAATTCTGTGATATCTATGAGTTGTTTCATCAGGATAAAATGACAATTTGATCATAAATCATTTACTCCTGTGTCGTCCTCTGATTGTCTTCAGTGCACATTTTTAAATAATTTTAATGAAAATCATGAGGCTTGTGTCTGTCCCACAGACTGCAGTTTGATTTACACAATCAATCCCAGAAAACAATGAAAGACATCATCAGAAAGGTCCATCAGTAGTTTAATATTATCAAGCAACAAAAACACTTTTGTGCACAAAGAAAACAAAACAATTTAATTTAACAATTTGTTCTCTTCCTCTGTTGTTCAGTGTGCGTTCACGAGCAGACTACAGCACATACTGCAGACATCACCTGCTGACGTAGTTTACCAACATTTTTGTTTTTTTCCCCTTTGTTTTTATTTAAGCCATTATGCAAACATTGTAAACAATACTTAAACAGGCCGTATAAATGCACAAATTACTTGCCAGCGTGTTCTGTATGCTGTCAACTACATCAACACGTGACGTCAGCAGCATGATCTGTACTCTGATCGTGAACGTTATTGTTGAATAAAATCAAAGTTTGTTTAGTTTTCTTTGTGCACAAAAGTGTCTTGGGTCGCTTCATAATAATATTATTATTAAACTACTGATGGCACATGGACCTTTTTGCCGATGCCTGGGCTTGATTGTGTAAATCAAACTGCAGTCTATGGGACAGACACAAACCTCTCGGTTTTCATCAAAAATATCTAAAAATGAGTTCTGAAGACAAGTAAAGGACTTGGTGGTTTAGAGGTAAATGTTTTATGATCAAATTGTAATTTTTGTGTGATTTAACCCTTTAAGAAGAATATAACCAGTACATATATGGCCTGTAATAACCATAGATCAGATCACATGATGACAACTGATTGATGGTCCATTACAGTCATAAATCCTCCTCATCCTGAAGCTTCTGCTTGATTACTCGTAATGTAATTTTAATTAAAACTGTGGTGTCAAAGGCTTCTGCCCGTCTGAGACGTGAACCCAGATTGTAGCGGTGTGTGGAAGCTCTTCACTTGCTTGAGAGGAAATGAATCCTGACACCGCTGCTGCTGTGCTGTGCCAAGACAAGAGATCAACAAAACCTGTTCTCTCTTTATAATGTGTGTGTGTGGTCGTGACAGAAACCAGTGTTCAGTTAACACCATCATTTACTTTTACATTCATTTAGTCAAAGTGATGGAGAAGATCTCGTATAAGAGAAGTTGATGTAAGTGATGTATCCGACTGTCACCCGCTCACCTTGTAAGTCCTAATTAATCTTTAAACACAGCATGCATTACGTTGATTTGTACAGAAACCTTTAATATCTGTGGGCACTTTTTGTCCGTCACTCTGGACAAGAGCGTCTGCTGAATGATTTTGCTGTAAAGACTTTCATCTCTGCTCCATTATCTCACCGGCTCTTCCAGCACAGACCGGGCTGTCGGATCGGCCGCAGTTGGCTGAGCACTGAGGTGTAGTCTAAGAGGTTTTAACATTGCTAACCTTCCTCTGCCAGGATCACAAGCTCCTGCTGCGGAGGGTATATTGGACCGGTGGGTTGCGTCCCGGGTTTTGGCAAAGCTCAGAGGAGAGAGGGATGTGATGTTATTAAATCTCTATTGCACGCTGCCTCAGATGGAGTGAATCCACACAAAGGTGCTCAGCCCCTGGCAGGTGTTGAGAGAAACCCCGGCTGATTTTTGGAGATGCGCTGCCCAGGGTTCAAGATGCCCGGGTGAGTGTTTGCTTATTAGACGTCACACCACTTGAACACTAAAACTGTCAGAAGACAAGAAGCAGTGCGGAGCGATGAGATGATGGTCACCTCTGTGTTACATACGATTTGACACTTTATGATTCTACATTGCAATGATTTCATTCTTACTTTTACATTGAAGGTCAGTGAAGGTTATCAAAGACCACACCAAGGCTCTACTGGTTAGTGTTATGGTTGTTGTAGTGGTGAAGTCGTGTAGGATGGGTCAGAAAGATGCAAAGTCTTAGTTGCTGATCTTTACATTTATCTGCAGAATCTCACACAGTTAGACATTTAATTGTATATATGCGGTAACTCACTGGAAGCGTGAGGTCAAGCATTTATCCATAATCCCTTTCTTGTTTCTATCTACAATTCTCAATAAATGATTTACACTGCTGAAATTTGCTTCACTGCTAAAAGCATAACAAATTAAATGTATTTCATTTCATAGATATATTTTATTTTTCCATTTTATATGCTTCTATAACACTGTTTAATTCAACTACAGTAGCACTACTGCTGCTGTTTTAAAGCAGTCTACCGCAAATTAAAAAAATACAGTAAATCACAGTAAATTAAATGTTAATACCCGCAATGCATATTACAGTAATCAACTGGAAAAGAAAATGATGGTATTTTACTGGGCATTTTGTGGTAAGTAATTGTAGAAATTACAGTTAAGTTTAACAGTGTACACTTCTTCAGTCATCATTGCTCATGCATAGGCCCACATCCAGAACTGGGTAGATTACTTGAAAACTATAATACTGATGACAAACTACATGGCAAACTTTGTAGTCAGTACCCTAATCTCTTAATGTAATCTGAGTACTTACATTTAGATTACATTTAAGATATGTTTATTTGATGTCACATATATTTAAGTAGAATAGTATTAATCTACTGAACACAGTACAAAGAGCAAGAAAATATATGCAAGCCATGTTTGTAAGTGCATTTGACATTACATGTTATGCAAATCATAAATAAACATCATATCAGCAATAATATTATTATTCAGGTTAAATTCAAGTCAGATTTCACCACAGTAACACCTCGTTGCATGCGTATTTTGTTCGAAAACATCAATAATGGCAATGACTCTCCTATATAAAATCTGAAAAATATATGAAAACTTTTTATATTTATTATTACTCTAAATCCATTTGACCTTTACAATGCTGTATATACAGAATGTGAAGATGAATAGAATGCACCTATAAAACACATCAGGCCAGTGGATCAGCTGTCTTATGAAAGCTTTTGTCAGATTATGAAAAATCTTAAAAAGTAGGCAAAATAAAAAGTAATATGGTAACATAATCCATGTAAAGGAATCTGTAACAATAAGTACTCTGATGATGAGTATTTAAAAATGTAATGCAATTTAACTACAAGTACTTGATTTTTGGAATCTGATTACATAATCCAGTTACTATCCAGATCACCAGTGTTCCCAGTTAGTTTTAATATCACTGAGAATCAATGACCTCACAAACCTCACATTGATATCTGAGATGAATTTACTGTAAATCTGCTCTTTATTTTCAATCATGAGAAAGTTTGTGGAGTTTGAGATGAGCCATTCTCGTTTCTTCTGTATTCAGGTTACAAGTAACTTGTAAATGTAAACATTTATCAATAAAAGTCTGATTGTTGTGTGTTCTTGTGTTCTTTTATGATAGGTAGTGTTATTTAACAGCTTTTCTTTGTGCCTGAGAAGAGCACTCCTTTCCTATGGTAATATCCCTGTACAGTGCCTAATGTACTGCTTGAATTCTCGTGTCTTTAGATTATGTGCTTGTATATTTGCTCAGTTTTAGTAAATGTGATTGGCCCGTGATTGTGGCTGTACGATGATATGAGTGTGGTGTGAGAAGCTGTGCTTGTGTGGTCAGGTCTGTCTGATCAGAGACGTCATGACAATGAGAGACGCTCTTAGATGTTTCTGCCTCTACATGTGGTTTGAACTAGTGTGGGAAATTCAAGAGCCACTGCGTGTATAAAGCAGAAACAGACATCCAGCGATAGACCTGTGGTAGAGTTTACCTGCATCTGTACAGGTGTGAAACGTTCATGGCCACGCAGGTGCTGAAACAGTGAAACAATGGCTGCAGGTTTCTGAAAGTTTAACCATCTATACACACACAGTAGACTGACTCTTTCTGAAGTTTTGCATTACATCCATTACATTTCACTGTAGATCTCCCTGTTTCTTTCTGTTTATTATAATCCGACTGAGGGATGACACTTATATTTATTAGTGAATAAAAATCTGGATACACACGAGTCCGTCGGTAAAGATTTAATGCAAATAACCAAAAGTCTTTATATGAAAAGTGGCATTTGTTGCTTCATGCTTTTGAATTTTTAATTAATAAAGTCTTTATTGCCAAACATGTCTTATATCATTTCATTCAAATTCATTAGTGTGAACATTGACTCTGTTACATATTTATTGTGTCCTGAGTTTATATATTGTCTTAATATTTAGCTTTTTATCTTGGTCAGTAAACACAGACAAATATTAACAAGCAAAATATCTGTTAGCTGCACACTTGATGAATTTAAATGTATTTTATAGTGAAACGGTTTATATGCTAATGAACTGTTCATCTACATTAGGGCAGTGCTTTAATAACCTGCCAATAATCTGACCAATAACATTAGAAACACATTTCTGAGACTTTAGAACGAGACACGAGACTATAACAAATAAATCTACATTTAGAAATGTATATATTGCAGTGCGGTTGTTTTTCACAAGTGTACATTTGACACGCGCTTTTACCTAAAATAACAACATTACAAATTGTATTATACAAACTCTGAAATTAATGTTTAGTTTGAACATACCAGAAACATTCAAATGTAGTTCATACTGAGCTGTAGGACTACAATTCCCCCGCGCACGCTGCAGTTGTGTCGTAGGCGGAAGTGACGTGTGAAACGCTGTCTCCGTGTGAAGCATGTTGCTAGCGGGGTCACATTGGGCATGGATAAATGCTATATAATATAATAATAATAATAATAAATCTCGTTGTTTAAACATTAAAACAGTGGAGACAGTAACAGCAGTGTAAATGGAGACTTCTAAAGGTAAGACAACAAACTGTCACCTACAACACTTCCGCTGTTGTTATTCATCTGTTGACAAACACGCGTCACATATTTCTCACTGTATTTAATCATTATTAAATGTATTTGACTTAATAACAAACATCCCCACAAAAGACCACAGATCCTCACAATAGATACATCGAGTATAAAGAAATAGATGGAGAAGTTTGTGGACGCGTGTTTGTGTGTCGTTATGAGTTAACGTACAGGGTTCCCATAAGTCATCATGGGATTTCTGGAATATCATCATTGCATTTTAAAAGGTTTTTTCCATACATTGCAAGTCAGGGAAATGTATATTTGTGTCCAAGTCATGGTATATCAGAGATTTATATTTGTTGCTTTATATTTAAGTTTCCATTTATCAAAATTTATGCTGCGTCCAAATAACCACACTTGCGGTCTTTGCACTTGACTACTTGACTACTTACATGACGTATTTCTAGTGGGCGTAAAGATCCCAAGTGTGCATGTAGTATTATTCACCTGATTTGACACTTAATCCAGGTAGTGGCAACAATTTGGGCCAATATTATTCGTTTTTTATTTAGGCTACTTAAAATATATATTTTTAATTTCTTCTTTAAATAAAAATGAACACATAAACAGAAACACTCTGATATGAACATTTGCTGAACTTAAAGATTACCTACACTTATATGAAACTTTCAGAAGCAGAATTCCTTGCACCTGTAAAAATGATGTGCATGTGGCTTTATTAAAATGTATTGTTTATTTAGTAGTCCCTGATTAAATGACAAAATAAAATAATGTTATTTCTAAATATGTGATAAAAGCAGTTGAGGTAATTTGAGAAATACCATGCTGGCACCAATGCAATGTGCAACACTTTTTGTTTTACTACCAACATAATATGTAATATAAATTTATTAACTTACAATCAAAAGTTTCTAAGACATTGTTCGAGGTTTTGTCAAAAGTCTCACGATTTACATCCTAAACATGATGCATAATGGGATACACTTAGCCTCCGAAGCGGTATTCAAATAGTGTGGGTTAAGGGCACTGCACTTTGCCAGTTTTAAGACATGGGACAGTCTTGCACACTTACTTCCTGTCGCGTGCACGTACTCTCGAGTGATCAAGACCGCAAGTGTGGGTATTCGTACGCAGCCGTTATCCGCTTGTTAACTTGTGACGTAAGGAAAACCATTTCCAGGTCCCAGTCTACAATGACTCCAATTTAAACATCTGTTTATTGGCACTGTTTATTCATTTCACACATTTAAGCTATGTTTTTATAAACTCACAGTGTACACTACATTATCCAAGCTCATACCAGTCATGAAAATTCATCTTTTTAGTTAGTAAAGGGAATTTGACATTTGACCTGGAGTGGGAACCCTGACATTATTATGAGTTATGAAGTGTCATTGAAGATATTTTGCTTTGACTCAACAGATGAGCCACATCTGAGACACGTGGAGCTCGATGTGTTGATCCCAAAGATGATGCGAGAGAAAGCCAAAGAGAGATGCGCTCAACACGTGAATGGTATGAATAATCCTCCTTTAACAAAAACCTCTTAACTTCTTCTCTATCCTGACTGGTTTGGAGTCCGGCTCGATGTCTTTAAATGTTTTTACTCAGTGTTATGTTTAAAAAAAGTGAATGAGTTGTGCTCACTGACATCTTGACTAATACATAGTGAAATGAATCTGTGAGCAGCTCACAATCTCTGTGCACATTCACACACGTGTATAAAAACTAAACTAAACTAACCCTAACACTCGCTCCCATCTCAGCAAGCTTTAATCTTGAAAATGTGTGACAGGTTATAACTGTCTATAAAGGTGGTAGTGTTATCATATCAAAATGATGACTTTAGTGTGATACCAGAGTAAAATATTTGTGCATCTGCTGTGTTCACAACCCATAGACCAGGGCTAGTCAACTGGCAGCCTGTGGGCCAAATGCGGCAGCCAGTCATCTTTATCTTATTTAAAATCAGTGTGGTTACTTTAATGCAACCTTTCCGCTGTACATGAGGAATGACGGCCAATAAACTGAATGGAGAGTTAAAAAGGGTCTGCATATGGCGCCAATCCTCTGTGGATGCGTACTTTTCACATCCATTTGGGCTTTGGATGCATTCAATAAAATAAACTTGTGTGACTACACCGCATGTGAGACGCCGACCGGAAGTGATGTATTTCAGTGTCAAAACACTGTGTGCAAGGTGACAATTGTCAATTCATTTTTGTTTAACTTTATCAGTAACACTTGAATCCTTTAAAAACTATTGATTACTGATTGAAATGAGGATGGTTTTGCTAGATAAGACCCTTATGCCATTGATTTATTTATGATTTTTTTATGAAGTGGAGTAATCCTTTGATGGATCCATGAACTCACTGGAACATTTTGAGCTGAGGGAACAAAGAAACGTCATAAAGAATTTAAAAAAGTAAAGTAAATGTGTCTTGGCTGTATGTTGGTCAAATAAGTCAAGGTGTTGACACGTGTGGCTCAGTTTATGTGTGTGTATTGTGTCATAACAGTTTCCTCTCTTTTGAACTTACTGAAGACTCACACTTGTGTTGGTTTAGTTGGTGGTGTAAGATATCATGCGTGTGCTCGCTGTGATTCTGATTGGACACCTGCAGCATATTGGCGGAGGCTGTTGTGGAAACCCCCCTCCAAAACTGTGCCCATCTATTTCACACCTCTGCCCATCTGCAGCACTGTTAAGACGGCGCCGCTCGCTCTTTCGTGTCTTCAGCAGTGAGTTTAAAGCTTTAGACCACAGCAAAATGAATTTGTTTCATATAGGAGGCAATGCAAAGTTTTAAGTAAAATGCACTTATCTGTTCAGTCCATGACCGGTTGTGTTGATCTGTTATTGTAAACATGATATCAGAATGAATCCACTTCACTTTATAATACACTACATGTTCCTGCTTCTCAAAATCTTTAAAATCAAAGTGTAAAAACAATAATCTTCACCTCTGAAGATGTCAGAAATCTTTCTCTTTCTTTATTTACATGTATGCATTTGGCAGATGTTTTTATCTAAAGTGACTGACTGTTCCCGGTGCCTGTTTGCTTGCATTACAGCAGTTAAATCAATGATTTCATGTTGATAAGTGCTTTGAGTTTTCTGTCATTTTGCTTTCTGTTATTGATATATCAGTATATTTGCATTGGCATTGGCCAATAAATCTTTCTATTTCTTAAATGAGTTGTTCCTATTAAAAACATACTAAGATGTAAACAGTAAAATGATCAATCTTTTGTTTACGTGACCTAATGTTCTGTTACACTTCATATTCAAAGAGCACCGTGAGGGCTCAGATCAGCCGTGCCGTATGTCTTGTAAATAGCGCTTAAGTACTTAAAAACGGATTTATTTACAAATATTATGCATGACAAATGTTTATTAAGTTTCACATATTTTCTGTTTGTCTGCACTGTAAAATAAATGCAGCATGAAGTTAAAACAACTTGGTATTGAAAGTCAGTTCAACCCACTATTTTAAGTTTTGGCTTATGAAAAGTTAACATAACTTATAAAATTAAGTTTAAAGGGGACATATCATGAAAATCTGACTTTTTCCATGTTTAAGTGCTATAATTGGGTCCCCAGTGTTTCTATCAACCTAGAAAATGTGAAAAAGATCAACCCAGTAACTTAGTTTTGGTAAACCATTCTCTGCAAGCATGTGAAAAAATAGCTCATTAAAATTATAATAATACCGCCCCTTAATCTTCACTATCCAACCACAGCACTGACATTTAGTAGAGAAATCTGCTCATTTGCATTTAAAAGGACACACCCATAACTGACACACTTTTTTTTCTTTAAAAAGTCTTGTGAAATGTCCCCTTTATTTTTTTTATTTAAATTAACATAAAAAATATATTGATTTGACAAAAGTGCTGCATATTTTTTACAGTGTGTAATTTACTGTAAGTACATTTATGTTATATCGGCCTCATTTTATTGCTTTCTCTGTATTGGTACCAGCATCCGCTATTCAAAACCCACATCCATTGAGCAGAAGTTTCTGTGAAGTTAAAGATGGTTGTAAATGTGCTGATTTTACTTTTATCCCATGGTAACATGCAGCTGACTGACCGGTGGATGGGGTTTTGAAAGACTTTTGAATTATTAGTTGGGTTAAATTGGTTAAAAGTTAGCTTAGAAAGTGTGGTCATAAAGGTCAGTTAGTGGTGGAGTAAACTCTGCCTCGACAGAATCCTTTTTTAAGATCCATCAGACTGCAGGAGAGGAGATTGAGCTCTGAAGATCTTCTCATGTAATCATGTCAGATTTAATTGACCAGTCATCCATAAAAAAAAGAGATTGACTGAAGGATAAAGAGGTGGGGGGGGGCACTCGGCATCATCTACGGATGACAGTTGGGTCAATTTCGCATTCATTATTGTGGATGTCGCCTGTGATATATATATGCAATATGGCCCAGCTTGTGTAGTAAAAGCAGGTGATGGCGACTTTACTGACAAGATGTGCATGACTATGGGATTTATCATGCAGCCCTTACATCATCATCATCATCATCATCATCATGTAGATGCAAATGTTTTTCATAGAGTATACCTTCAGATCTCAGCAAGATTATGAATTTGTCTTTTGTTTGCTTCATGTTATTGTTGTGAATTATTTTGATGGACAAATAATCAAATCAACTGTGAAAAAAATACAATGAAATTTTATAATAGAGATGATGAGATTGATAGGAGATCTGATTCATTAGAAACACATTTGAATTGATCTCTCCTGTCAAACTGATCTAGATTCTGAGTGTAAATATAAAAATCAATAATGTGTTTTATTAAACCGGTGTAATTGTCAGAGGAGTGAGTTATATTTGAGTCTAAGGGTCATTATTATATTCATTTGATGATCATTTGTAAATAAGAGCTGGCGCTGAATGAATGAATGAATAGACGTGTGGAGAAATGATTTCTGCTTCATGTTTCTGTGCGTGAGGTAATGAGCTTTATATGTATTAGATTAGTCTCAGGGTTGTGCATCCTACAATTGGTTTTGCTCAATCTGTTCTGCATACAGATGAAAGCAGTAATTACAATGATGTTTGGGGATCAAAGAGCAAATGAATGTGTGACAGAGACCCCTCAACAGCCTTTTAACACAACACATTATTACACTTGTTCAAGTCATTGTGTGTTGTTTCATTAAACATGGAGATAAACGCTTGACCAGTACGATGCAAGCTGTGATATTATTACATAATTAATTGAGTATTTATTATTCTTTTTTTTCTAAAATGTTATTTTTTGTGATCTTCTCAGCGTTTACCGCCTGCTGTAAGGACTCTGGTTTCTTAATGCCGTTTAAGTGTCGTGAGGAAAACGCCACTCTGAAGGAGTGTCTGACACGCCAGTAAGTCAATCACATCACATCTCATCTCTCTCGGTTTATTTAAACAAACTAAATCTGTATGAAATAATCTCATTTATATTGACAGGGACATTCTAAATGTTTATGAAATTGCAGAAATGACCTCTGTTTTTTTTTACTCGCTTGTTATATCATTTAAGATTTTTAGATGCATTACATGAAAACCTTTGTCTGGTCTTTGTCTAAATGTTTTTCTTCATAAGGAGATATTTGAGTTTCTCTGTGATCTCATGATGGATTTATTCATGTCAATCTTACAGCTACAAGGATCCTGAATTCTTCCAGGAGTGCAAGCAGGAATATATTCAGGAGAAACTGGAATATGAACAGACTGGGATTCCATCCAAGAGCAGGAAACAGAAGTTACCCACCAGTATGTAGCTGATTTGTGTTTTTATCAGTGAAGCAGTAACTGAGGGTCCGGCCGGCGTCTCGTGTACAGCAGAAATCTCTTGTGTTTATATTCATGATGAGCTCATATATCAATCACCACTAGCATCTCAACCTCATCAAAATTCATAGAGGATGTTTTTGAATCACATCAGATGCATGCACGACCTCTGGAGATTTGCTTTCTTATCATGTAAAATAATGTGATTTATTTGGTTTGTTTAAAGTACAAAATGATTATTTAATGTGTTTGTGTTTGGATCGGTGTGAAGCAGAAGAGAAACGCTGAAAGTCACTTAAACATCACAGTGTTTAGATTTCCAGCACTGATTTATATTTACTAAAGTGATTTCTTCATTTAGCTTAATAAGTTTCCTCTAATAATTTAATGACTTTTATCACTGGACTGCAAAAAACACAAATTTCATCCTTAATGTTTTCCACAATTGTTTATTTTTTGCAATTTCAAATAAAATATATCAACTAACCTGTGTGTGGCGGACCTTGTGTGTAATACAGACAAAAACAATGGGTTTAAATAATATCATCTGATGACCTGAACGCTCTCCTGGGAGTCTAAAATTGATCACATATGAATTATATAAACATATTATACACAATTACAAAATAATTACATATACAATTTTGAAATAGATATTAAATATTTAACTATTTTTACCAGTTATCCTGTGAAGTCCAATGGTTTTTTTTACAAAATCTCTCGAGCTTCTTTAAGTCTCGACAGGAAAAAAGAACAAAGTTTGTTCTTCTGTTGAATGTTTATGAGCTCATTGACGCTTCATGTAGAGACTCTGTAATGTCATTAAAATAATGATGAAAATTAAACAGATGCAAGGGTTTAAATTAAAATCTTAATACAAATATAATTTTTGAGCATATATACATACATATAAATGCACATTTGTTCTGATGACCAGCTCATGGATTTAATGAAATCCCACAGTGTGTGGTCTGTATGTAGTGTTTGTGTGTACTATCCTATAATTGTTTGTGTTATTTCATTGAAACAACAGTCTTTACATTCATTTCTTTATTGATTATTAACAAAGTTTCAGGACTGATCCTAAAAATAATCTACTGTACATTGTATTACGGTTTACATACAGAACTGAATGAATGTATAAACCACATTTTGCAAACATTTTCAATCAGATCAAGCTCAAAACATGAAGAGTTTCAGTAGACTGTGGATTAAGTTTGAATATAAATACAATAGTGTGTCTTTAAATCAGGGCATAAATAACAAAACTTTTTATTTATCATCTGAGCTTAACTGCTAACAAACACAAACAGCTGAGATAGATCAATTACTTCAAATAAACACAAATATCAGACTCAAATTTACATATTTAGATAATTGTGTTGGGCAGTAACTAGTTAGTAGTGTAACTAATTACTTTACTTTAATATTACAGTTACCATCTAAAAAATAGCTAGTTATTTTTGTCACAATGTCACCAACAGAGGAAGTTAGCATTAGAATATTTCATGGATTCACAGACTGCTAAAATTATGCATTACCAGTTTTTGTCTGGGAGTATAAAGTAATAATATTACTTTTGAAAGGAGTAACTAGTAATGAGTTATATATAATTGTTTTGAGTAACTAGCCCAACAGTGTTTAGATGCCCACCTTTCTATTGCATTTATTTCATTCCTTATAATTTATCATAGCAAAAACATTTGAGATTTTAGTTTTATAATTGAATTGTAGTATCTTTAAGAACATCTTTATCACATCAATATTGACCAAATTTACTTTAAATCCCTAAACAAACCCACAGAGACACTTTTCACCCTCTAAACACTGGTGACTAGTGGATAAAACTTATCCTGAAATACAGAAAATGTGTTAAAAATGCAAGACTTTAAACAGCGTTCCCCAAACATCTGACCAATAAATAATAAAAAAACTATTCGAGACAAAGAGCAATGAGATATATTTGATCTGAGCATGATTTATTTTCACAGTACACATTTTTACAACTTTGCAGAACTTAAATATTTTTATTCAGACCTGGAAATGAATCACAATTTAAAATTCTCTGACAGTTCACGTCTCGTGGGAACTCTGTTTAAAGGAAAAAAATAAGGGAAAAAAGTGCTGCCCATATATTTCATAGACTAAATCTAAAAGCTAAAACAACAAGTTGGTTTTTATCAGATTTGAACCGAGCTGAAACACATCAGAGCAGCGTTCACATTGCAAATCAAATCTTTCTGACTGAACTCTGGACTACTAAACATCCCTTTATACATTCATAATACAAGACATAATCCAGTTACAGCACTCAATGAGACGTGGCTATAGTAAAAGCACAAATATATGTTTCGGACAAAGCCACTGGAGTGAGTTTAATGCAGAAAAACACGCACGCACGCACATTCATACACACAAAGGTCCGCCTCTCTGGTCTTTAAACTCAAATCAAACCTCCGTCCCCAGACTTGAGCAGAAAATATGCGGTGACTGACGGTCACAGTCCAGATCGCTCGAGGTATATAATCATCCGGGGCTCAGCGAGGGGACACATTAAGGCAGGTAAGGTGTCATGTGACAGGGACCGTGGATCAGTATGGCGGGGTCCAGTTAGCCGTGGAGCTCTTGGACGTCGAGTTGTCCCAAAAAGACGCGTCGCTCGGTCTCGGCGGACTGGGAAAAGACCAGGAGCTCTCATCCAGCGAGCCCATTCGTTGAGGCCGAGGCAGACCGCCGCCACCGGGGCTGCCCAAAGGAGCGGGTCGTGGTACGGGCCACGGGTCCTTCAAGCAGTTCTCCTGCGAGCCATCCAGAACTTGAGTCCCTGATGCCGAGGGAAGAGGAGGTGCGCTTGGAGGCCTAGACGTCGATCCTCTCGCCGGCTCTGTGATCTTCTCCACATCATCCAAGCACTGCACTGGAACAGCCGAATCTGATGAAATAACATCATCTGGATTTATAACACATCTGAAAAACCAATGCAGTTCACGTTAGGACTTTTGATCATTTTGTTCTTAAAACCCAGAGTGCACTGCCTACATGACAACAGTCCTTTAATACTGAATGATCAAGCAGAAATAAACAAGACTGTAGACACTCAACACCCGTAAAACTAGACTGAACTATTTATGAAAGGTGACATATCATGAAAATCTGACTTTTTCCATGTTTGCTATAATTGGTTTCTCAGTGCTTCTATCAACCAAGAAAATGTGATAAAGATCAACCCAGTAACTTAGTTTTGATAAACCATTCTCTGCAAGCATCTGAAAAAATAGCTCCCCTTGTGAGGTCAGAAGGAGATCCTATTATAATAATACCACCCCTTAATCTGCACTATCCAACCACGACACTGACATTTACTGCAGAGATCAGCTCATTTGCATTTTAAAGGACATTTTTGATCACACATACGAAGAGGCAATTTTAACGTTATAATAAATGATCGGTTAGTTTCTGTGTATTATTATTATTTTGTCATATTTATAAAAACACTCACACGCCTTTGATAATCAAAACATGAATACAGCAAACTACTGCAACAAAATCTATTTTCAGAATGATGTTGTTTAAATTGAGCCATTAACTATTTACATTTCTGACATTGAAAGATTCATTTATGCCTTACAGTGATTCAGAAACTCATTCTGTAGTTAATAAGAAGCTGAACCACCAAGCATACACAAGAGACACAACATCAGTCACTTTATAGTGAGAAAAGTCCCAAAATCCTGCTGTCCCACAGTGTGTTGGGGTAGATGGGACAAAATAAAAACAACCCTAATTCTGAAAACAGAGATTAACATGATATGAATACATTATGTTCAAATGTTAATGCTGCCATTGGTATATTGTATTTGCACTCATTTGCAAGTTACTGCACTAATGTTTTTGCACAGAAGTTAATACGTTTACATTTGTTTATACAGATATCATATATACTGTATTTAGTCTAAATTATTTTTTCAACCTACAATCCTACTCTATACTTGTTACTGCACTAATGTTTTTGCACATAAGTTAGTACTGTTATTAATATTGTTAATAATGTACATTTGCATATAGACATCATATACATTATTTTTCCTATTCTACATTCCCAATCTATACTTGCATATATAGATATATTATATATGATCTATATTTATAGATATATAGCTAAATATATTCAGTCTATTTGACTACTGCAGCAGTTTTTTATGTTTGTTATATTGTATGTATGCGTGTATAGTTTGTGTATGTGTGTACAGTCCTGCAGCAAAAGTAAGAATTTCATTGCTCAGGAAAACCTGCTTTCAATCCACACCGGTATGACAGTAAATGCTTTGAAACTTGAATTACAGTAGTTCATTATATTCATGTTTCAATATATTACCAATGACTTTATTATGAGAACTAGATGAAGATAATGTCAAGAGTTCATGTTTGATGTTGGCTGTGATGTCACATTAATGAGGGCGTGTGCAGTTTTAATAATGTGCTCTCAGAGATTTGATTTTCTCTCATTGATAAATAAATAGTTTCACTGCCCCATTTGCCCTTACAAGACATATGTCACAATCACCCTCTACATATGCTGTTATTACGAGTACTGTGAATGTGACATGTGATGTGTTAAACTGTGAAGTTTCAGTTTGATTTTAAAGCACACAGCATTCATAATCCATGCATTACAGCGCATTGTGTGGAAAGAAACAATGATGGGCTGATCTGAAAACTGATTATGTTGCAGATCTCTCCGAGGAATATATGAGGTACATTAAAAAAACCTCATTGTGTCTCACGCGGCCGCCCGGCGTCTCATGCGTTCACAGATTCACCTAAATAAACATGAATCTGCTCATTTTTAACACTCGTTCTCATCATTTACATCTTGTGCTTGCCATCTCTTTTTTACACAGAGAGAATATCAAGAGACTTCATACAGACAATAACACAAAACATTTCATATCATATCTGCATTCTTTTTCAGCTAATATAAAGAGATTGCATTATTTTCATTGTTATTATCACCTGATGTGACTGCCAAAGACATTCAGATGGGTTTATATATTCTATGTGTTTTAAATCTATAAATACATACATAGATAAATGCAGATCATTGGCTGAAAGCTGATAATGACATCAGACTCACCTCGTCTGAGTCCCGACAGCATCGGTCTCTTTTGTAATTTCTTCATCAGATCTGACTGTGATCGTACAACGTTGTGCAAGCGTGACACTTCACTCAACACATCTTGATAAGACTGCACGATGGCCAGCGTCCTAACACAATAAATCTCATCTTATCAATATATTCATTCAGAGTTTTCATACTTTGTGATTTACATTCAATAATGATTAATGGATGAGGAAAGTAATTCAGATTTCCTATTCACTGAGAATCATAAACCATTAAAAGCTTTCATGTGAAAACAAGGTGAGGATTTGTTTTTGTCTAAAAGCTAAATCCTGCCATATGAGATTCTTTATAAAGCAAATGTGCATGATCTTTCTATTGAATGACTGGGAGAGTCCCGTGTGTCTGATCTGATCTCTCTGTTACAATCCCTCCATCTAGTGGCTGTTTTCAGCACTTAACAACATCATCAAAGCTTCACACAAATCGAATGTAGTGAATAATACCTGGAGTCTGTGATGTCATGGATGTGGTCTTCAGGTTCAGAAAGACCCTATGATGAAAAGAACATGATGAGATTAATTTATACTAAACTATGATCAAGAGTTATTTATGTCTTTGGGATTTAGTTTCTGTTCCAAATGTCAAAATAATTTCAAGCATCTCAAGATCAGATCTCCATCTTTCTGCTGATGTTTTACTTCAGATGTATGCGTTTCAGTCAGTGTGAAGAGATTTTCTGGATTTTATTAACAGATGCTTGAGGATGATCAGCTACTGCCATACAAACAAACACTGTGATAATATCAATGACACTCATCTCACAAATACAGCTCTGGAAACATTTAAGAGATCGCCACCAAAATTATTTGTATGCATTTATGTCAAATGATCATTTTTGTTTCATTCTGTCAACATTTCTCCCAAATATCATTTCAATTTGCATTTGTTTGCATGAACACTGAACAAAGTAGTCATGATAATAAAACAGATGCAATGTTTTCAGACCTTAAACAGCACAAAGAGAAACAAGTTCATACAGTATTTCATGTTTTCACGTGAGTGAGTTCAGAGATCAATATTTGATGATTTTTCATCACATTCTTTTTTAAACTCTTTTTACTTCTGAGCTTTGCTTTTGTTGGAATTGAACGGATACTGGAATAAAATGACTGCCAAACGTGTAGCAATAATGATTAAAGGAGTTAAATACAGTACTGTGCAAAAGTTTTAGCCCACCATCACATGTTTTGTTGTCTTAACAAAGTCCATCCATATTCATTTTCATTCTTTTTATTAAGATACAAACAGAAAATACAGGAAATATGAAAAACAATTTTCAGAAGTAAATGTCTTCTTCAGACATCAGTCAGTATTAAGTGTTGATCTCTCTTGGCACTAAACACATCTTGAGCTTTTTTGAGGAGACTGAAGTCATTAGTTACATATAAATGTAACTAATTATTATTATTATTAATTATAATTATTATTCCATTAGAATTAGAAATTAAGATTTTTCATTTGATTTAGGTTTAAGAGATCCTCCAGTTTCCTGCTATTGCTCAAGTAGAAGGGGAGTTTACCTCTAATAAATACTTCACACTTCAGCTCACACTTTTATACAGTTGTTTTTAATACTACATACACATTTTCTGTATTTTCTGGTTGTATTCTAATAAAGAGACTGAGAAATAATGATCTATCTTTACTATAACATTGCAAAAACAACACACCTAATGGTAGCATGGTGGTGCCCTAAGACTTCTGCACAGTACTTTATACATCAATCATCATATGAGTTATTGGTCATAACATTAACATAAACTCGTCCATGATAGCGTATGAGTGAGAGAAAGAGACTGACCTGTGTTGAAGTACAGAGATGATGAAGTGTATTCTTCTCAAACTCTTGCCGTAGTGAATGAATGATTTCACTTTCATCTCTCTCCACCTGCCAGTATTCTGATGTATGATTCAGACTCTTCATAACTGACAAAACAAAACGCACAAATCCAACACCTGCTTACAGAGTTTATAAAACACTGTTGGAGTTTAAAGTCATTTCTGTCAATCACTTCAAACTTTTTTATTGAAGTCGATTCCAAACTCAACAATGTCTTCCCCGAAGCACATAAGAGGAATAATTGACTCCTTTGAAAATAATGCACACCTGCGGTCTAAAAGCACAATGCGATTATCACCTTGGCTGTGCATTATTTCGAATAATTGAATGGCTCGTCGTCAATTATTCCTTGCATAATGCAAGTGTATCATAAATGAATAGCTTCTGTATTGTGCAGCCCTGCATATATCAACAGCCTCTTTCTTTTTGGTTTAATTCCTTTTATTTATTTAGTTTAGGAGTTTATTAAAATGTAGTTTAATTTAGGAGTTTATTGTTAGTCTCAGTATTGTGTTGTTTTGAATCTTTACCTTGATTGGTCTCTATTTCTGATCGGAGTTGGAGCAGCTCGAGCTCTCTGGTCTGTAACTGATCTGTCAAACATCTCTCCATATCTGCTTTCTCTTTCCTCTGAAACACATGCCAACAATGCTTTCATGCAGTGCACTCATAACAAACTGAATATTTAACAAGAGGATATAGAGCGCCGCAGGGATGATCTGATTTTTTCAATAACCCTATGGGATCATCATATTATGTCTATGGGAAAACTGAATTGGCTTTTTGTCAAAGGAAGCAGAGTCTGGCTACTTTCTGGATTGACTTACAGAAATACATCATCCCCGCAGGGCTCTATTGAGCATTGAATTGTGTAATGTACCAGTTTATTCAGTTCCATCTGTAAATCCTCCTTCTCTATATAGATACCGCGGTACGCGCTGAAAGCTTTGTTCATGTACTGCGGTCCTTCAGCGGGAGGGGCTTCAGGTCGAAAGTGCTGTGGGCAAAAAGACAAAAAACTGTCAAATCACATTCAACATTGTAGGGTTTAAAGCAAGTAAAGCTCAATCCACAGCATTTGTGATATCAAGTCCATCAACTCAAATCTAACACAAAAACACTTTCTCCTATCACAGCCTAAAGTGAAGAGTCACACATAAACCATTTATAATCATCGATTTAACCAATGATATGAGTCTGATGCAGGATCGTGTCAGTATAACGCTCTGTTATTGAATTACTGTAGAGTTTGTGTGATTTTTTTTGCTAATGGACACTTTAACAGAAATGCTGTTGACAGATATGAGATCTTAAACAGACTTTATCCTCCAGATGTTTGACTTTTCTCCTGAGCACTGCATTCTCTTTCTCTGTATCTCGCAGTCTCTTCTTGATGTCCTCGTAAGCCGTGACCAGAGCAAAGTGAGATGCCACCGATTCGTCTCCGGCACACACAGACACGGGGCTTTCTGTCGGCCCGTACGCCGTCTCGTGCTTCAGAATACAGATATCATCATCCACAGCCGCAGACTCCATACCAGACCTGACCAACAATACACAAACCAGTATAAGACCAGTTTAACATCATCAGACCAACTCAATCTGTCTGTGTGTCACATCTGTACTTCCTTAATGCATAAACTGTTTTGTTCATATTTATTTAATAATTACGTAATATGTGAAACTGGACCACATAACCAGTCATAAATCACACGGGTATATTTGTAGATATAGCTAACAATACATTGTATGGGTCACAATTATAGATTTTTTTTAAAGCCAAAAATCATTGGGATATAATTTCCTATAAATATACATTTTTTATTTATCATTAGTAATACATGTTGTTAAGGATTCATTAAATCATTTAGATTCTCAGATTTTCATATAGTTGTATCCCTGCCAAATATTTTGTCCTATCCTAACAAACCATACATAAATGTATAATGTGATATATAAATCTGGTCTGGTTTTGTGGTCCAGATTCACAAATAAGTGCTGGATTAATGTCAACAACCAATGGGGTGGTTTCCCGCACAGGGATTATCTTAAAACAGGACTAGGCCTTAGTTTAATTATGAAATATAACTAGTTTAATAAACATGCCTTACTAAAACATTACTCGTGTGCACTTTGAGGCAAAACAAAGGGCACTGATGTATTTTAAGATCTGTCAGTGGAAGTTGTTTTTAGTTTGGACAGCTCTTACATTAATTCTAGTCTAATCCCTGTCCGGGAAAACAACCCATTGTGTATTTGTGATATATTTGTATTAGATCTTTCTTCTGGACAATAACTCATTATTATAACTAACAGTGATTTACAGATTCAGATTTGTGATCAACAGCAATAATAAACAAATATTTGTACGATTGTTTTAATCTGCTTAAAATCACAAAAGTAAAAGCAGAGAGTAAACGTTGTTAATAGAATATAGATATGATATGAATGAGTTTTGTTAATGCCATTGATCATGATGTAATATTAGACTGAATGACTCGTACTGTTATTTAAAGCGAAACAGAAAGTGTTTGTCGTGTAAAGAGCAAAACGACACTGAAATGAAACACAATGTAAATGAGGTAACAGATCTCAATAGAGTAAATCTTCTGAGGTAAATAAACATGACATTACTGTAATATTACTGTATTCACAAATATAAACACAGATAAGCCTCCATTAATCAAACTAAAGCAAAGGCGCTCGTGCGTTTTCTTTTATGTTTCTATTCAGGTGATGTTTGACTGTCTGTCAGATTTCTGTATGTTGTCTATTTAGTCTTTAGTAGCACACTATTAAGGTAACACACTTACCAGACAGCAGTCAGTTTGGACAGCAGAGAGGAAATGAAATATAGACCATGATAGTAAATAAAAACACGATGTTTGATTGAGATGTGACGATAAACACATACGTAGAGGCTGAAGAAAATAAAGCAGCAACACAAACACTGTCCAGGAAGTGAGTCTGTGTGACGTCAACACTTCCGGCGGAAACACAAGCGCATCGCAATGATGGAGATGGGACACGTTGGTCAGATTATAAATCAGATAAATGTATTATCAATAATAAAATATAATGCGATAATTATTGGTACGTTATAGTAAAAGTGTTCACTGTGTGTGTGTGTGTGTGTGTGTGTGTGTGTGTGTGTGTGTGTGTGTGTGTTTTATGTTATTACAGCAGGCTGTCACATGAGGGCGACATAAACACGTTTAATAATCAACGACTGTACTGTACAGTCAAAAAACATTTAGTTTTAACCTTCATATAGCAACATATAAGGGCAGCAGATACATTTCAAATTTTACATCCCAATATTCTAAATATATTTTAAATATATGCTAAATACGTAATAAAAGTAATTTTTCGAAGTTGAAAATATATTTAATTTTGACCTTTTTAAAACTGTTATGATTACAGGTTTGAAACATATATATATACATATAATATAATGTGCAGACAATATAATGTGCAGTTAGAAAGGTTTAATGTGGAAGTCTTAGTGATGATCCAAAATTATGGTTTTATTTGTTTTCCTTTTTTTAAGTCACTTCTTATAAGGGTATGCTAAATGCTTTTTAAGTTACTTTATACCTGTGGGTAGATTTGGTTTGCAGTAGATATGTAGCTCAAGCATCTTAAAATGCTTTATTTACAAAAATAACAGTGAACATAAATGAAAAAATACAATTTATAAAAAAATAAAATAGTTAAATTGATGGTATGTCATTGTTGCAGTGTTGTTACGACTTATTCATGTGATTAATTACTGCTGGAACAAAGCTGTTTTATAGGCTAACTGTGGAATATAAAGATCCAGATGGAAGACCTTGGAATTCACTGTGCTATGGATTTAGGATCTTTTAGGATTGAACCAGAGTCGACTCTGGATTGAACCAGTCGTCACTTGGTTACAAACAAAGCTTTGACTCTCAAATCAGCTTACTAGAACATTTTTTTAAACACATTTCCATACCAAGGCACTAAAGTATGATCAAATAACGTCATCATTGTGAAAATGGGACAGTTTAAAAAATGCTGATGCTGACGATCATTTTTAACATGCAGCTTAACAATTTGCTTCAAAGTGCATTATTTTAGTCAATAATTGTCCTAAGAAACTTGCAGGATTGCACAGATCTTACTGGCTGACATCTGGTGGATGTGACCTGATATGTGTGCGCATAGCTTCTAAAATCTATTATCATGTCCTTTGTCTCTGATAAGTTTAGTTAAAGATAGGATTCCTCACGTCACTTATAAAGTCATTGACCACCACAGCTGTATTCATTGCCCTGAACACAACTAACAATACAATAACATACAATCATCTCTCTATCAACTCTGTGAAGAGAATAAATCAAGGAGATGAAAGCACACATTCTTGTCACTTCTGCAAAATAACCATGATTGTGCTACAAAACAATAAACCATGGTTTAGCCTATGGTTATCAATATACAAAAAAAGACTATTGTTACTACAAAATAACCATGGTTAATTTTTGTAAGGGAGAAGCAAACTTGGTCTTTTTTAAAGACTTTTAGTTAATATATGGGGTCATACAGTAAATGTGCCTTCAATAAGTTAAGCATGTACATATAGTGAGGAAAACGTATTTGAACACTCTGCTATTTTGCAAGTTCTCCCACTTAGAAATCATGGAGGGGTCTGAAATTGTCATCGTAGGTGCATGTCCACTGTGAGAGACATAATCTAAAAAAATAATCCAGAAATCACAATGTATGATTTTTAACTATTTATTTGTATGATACAGCTGCAATTAAGTATTTGAAAACCTGAGAAAGTCAATGTTAATATTTGGTACAGTAGCCTTTGTTTGCAATTACAGCGGTCAAACGTTTCCTGAAGTGTTTCACCAGGACTGCAGGAGGGATTTTGGCCCACAAAGATCTTCTCCAGATCAGTCAGGTTTCTGGCCTGTCACTGAGAAACACGGCGTTTGAGCTCCCTCCAAAGATTCTCTATTGGTCTGGGGACTGGCTAGGCGCGTGACCTTGATATGCTTCTTACAGAGCCAATCCTTGGTTATCCTGGCTGTGTGCTTTGGGTCATTGTCATGTTGGAAGACTCATCCTTCACCCATCTTCAATGCTCTAACTGAGGGAAGGAGGTTGTTCTCCAAAATCACGCAATACATGGCCCCGGTCATCCTCTCCTTAATACAGTGCAGTCGCCCTGTCCCATGTGCAGACAAACACCGCCAAATCATGATGATACCACCCCCATGCTTCACAGTAGGGATGGTGTTCTTGGGATGGTACTCATCATTCTTCTTTCTCCAAACACGTTTAGTGGAATAATGGTAAATGGACTGCATTTATATAGCGCTTTTATAGACCCACGGCCATCCAAAGCGCATTACAATTTGCCTCACATTCACCCATTCACTCACACATTCATACACCGACGGCGGTGTCAGCCATGCAAGACGCCTTCCAGCTCGTCGGGAGCAGCTGGGGTTAGGTGTCTTGCTCAAGGACACCTCGACATTTGGTCAGGTGGAGCCGGGGATTGAACCACCAACCTTCCGATTTGTAGACAACCAACATGAACCACTGAGCCACTGCCGCCCCAAAACGTTCTATTTTGGTCTCATCTGACCACATGACTTTCTCCCATGACTACTTAAGACGGCCCTGGACATGTGCTGGTTTAAGCAGGGGAACCTTCTGTGCCATGCATGATTTCAAACCATGACATCTTAGTGTATTACCAACAGTAACCTTGGAAACGGTGGTCCCAGCTCTTTTCAGGTCATTGACCAGCTCCTCCCATGTAGTTCTGGGCTGATTTCTCACCTTTCTTAGGATCATTGAGAGCCCACGAGGTGAGATCTTGCATGGAGCCACAGTCCGAGGGAGATTGACAGTCATGTTAAGCTTCTAATATTTTCTAATGATTGCTCCAACAGTGGACCTTTTTTCACCAAGCTGCTTGGCAATTTCCCATTAGGCCTTTCCAGCCTTGTGGAGGTGTACAGTTTTATCTCTTGTGTCTTTGGACAGCTCTTTGGTCTTGGTCATGTAAGTAGTTGGATTCTTACTGATTGTATGGGTTGGACAGGTGTCTTTATGCAGATAACGACCTCAAACAGGTGCATCTAATTTAGGATAATAAATGGAGTGGAGGTGGACATTTTAAAGACAGACTAACAGGTCTTTGAGGGTCAGAACTCTAGCTGATAGTCAGGTGTTCAAATATATTTTTTTACAGCTGTATCATACAAATAAATAGTTGAAAAATCATATATTGTGATTTCTGGATTTTTTTTAGATTATGTCTCTCACAGTGGACATGCACCTACGATGACAATTTCAGACCCGTCCATGATTTCTAAGTGGGAGAACTTGCAAAATAGCAGAGTGTTCAAATAATTATTTTCCTCACTGTATAATCTCAGGGGTGAAGTTACCTGGTAACCACCAATCATCAAACTAGTAATTACACCCTCTGCCCCAATATTAAAACAATGATTTATGAACACATATGTACAAATGAGACTTTAACCCCTATTGTTTAAACCAAATCTATTGCAGGTTTATATCTTCTGTGTTTTGTATTTCATTTCATTCTCAACAAACCTGTTAAATGGTTTGAATTGAAGTAAACAGCTGAATTAAAAAGTGTTTTTTTTTTTATATTACCTAACAAAATCAAAACAGACTCGGTTCTTAAAAAAACAACATATTTATTAGCATATCAATGTTTACAAATGCAGTGCCGGCACTGAATGAGATAAACACAATTCAACAACGACAACATTACACACATCAAACAACATAAATAGAGTAAAAAAATAATTTGTTGAAAAACAAAAATCCAAACATTTTTCTTTTCTAATTATTGGAGTAATGACATGTAAATCATTTTTCTCTTACAAGTGCATTGAAAAGTTTGTGTAATGTTGTGTAAGTTTATTTCTAAGTAGTATTTAAGGGTTCAAAATCCACTTGTAGTCACTCCTCTTAGCTGAAGCACATGCAGCACAGTAGTAGTCGTTGTTTTCAGGTTTTTAGTTTCAGGTTTTGTTAATCCTCTTTAGACTTTCACAGGATTGTACAGTTATTGGAAATAGAAACTCAAACTGTAATCCTGTCTCAACCTGTTCCTGATCCCGCTCCTGTTTTAACTGAACGTTAGGAGTCATATGACACAAGTTTAACGGATAGTTTGTGTGTTTCATAATATCACAGCAGATAACACTTCAGATCAGACATTTCCCTTCATATAAAGGACCACACCTCCAGATCTTGAATCTTAAAGTCATGATGGCGAGAGAGAGGCCGATTGCAGAAAGTGTTGCATGAATAAGTCGAGCCGCGATGAAGATCGGCATCCAGCCACAAGCCAAAGTGTCCTCTGAATACACAGACAACATCATCATCATCATCATCATGAGATAAACTAACTACACAAACAAATGCTGTTCACCCCAAAACACTCTTTTTAAACCTGTATGACTTACATTTTTGGTAAAATATTATTTTCCATCCAACAAAAGCATTTATTAATGAATTATTTCATATTACTTGCAATATACTTTTTTTAATATCAGGGTGAGGAAATGCTAACAAAATGCCCTTTTTTGTTAAACAATTACTTTGAAATGACAGAAGTCAACGTACCCTCCGGCTCCCATCTGAAGAGAGTCCTGGAACCCCCTAAGGAAGTAGGAATTTTCTCCACTCCAGCGGAAAATCTGCACGGCGACAGAAGAGATCCGATGAGATTAAAGTTGTGCAAGAGTTTAACTGAATTCAAATACACACACACAAAAAAACATAAAACTACCTGAAACTCAGGACTGAAGCTGTAGAGAAACGTCTCTCCTGTCCCATAACAACAGCTGCTCACTTTAAATGGATCAGAAGAAAACGCTCCAAACACCTGTGAGGTTTAATATACATATGATCAGTGTCAGGATGAATAAAAAAATACATTAAAGGATAAACCAAACCGATCAAGGACACCACTCACTTTCATAGAGGGAAAAATAATATTATAGTATAGAAGTGAATGGTGCCCCAGATCTGTTTGGTTACATTTCTTCATTTGTGTTCAGCAGAACAAAGAAAGGTAGACAGGTGATGGTAAAGAAATGACAGAATTATAATTTTTGTTACCTTTACACATTGTGACATTATTTTGATGACAATTCACTAAAATCCTCAATTATTTATTCAAACGTCAATCATACGCTGCAAAAAATGATTTTCTTAAACACTTAATTCAAGAAAAATTCAAGAAAAATTAGCTTACCCCATTGACAGATTTTTTGTTTGTTAAATTTAATATTTTTGGTCTAAAAACTTGACTTATTTTCTCGGGTCATTTTGCTCATCAAGAAAAAGCATCTTAATTTAAGAGTTTTTAGATATTTTTACTGAAAACAAGACAAAAATACTAAGAATTTTTTTTCTTGAAAATCATTTTTTGTAGTGTAATAACACATGATTATTTGTATCAGATATATTTAGGCACAGTATGACGCATTACCTGGCTGTCCATGTCTTTAATGACCATGAGAACGGGTCGGTCTATATCTGACATGTGTCTGTATAGTGTTCTCAAACTGGTGCCGTGTACGGCCGTACTGTAAACTAGTTTCCATTGATCTTCTCGAGCTCGTGCTGGTATGTGATTGACCAGCTGTGGAAATGAAAACATGCAGAAATAATCCATAAATGTCATGTTTGCTAGGATAGATTTCATCTAAAGCTTGTAGCTCAATATTAGTTGAGCTGCACAGAATTAAAGCTTTGATTGATTTGAAATCTTTTACTTTGTCAAGGTGATGCTCTTTGAAAATGTGACTGTGGTCTGTTAAGACCGGCAGCAGATCTTCAGATTCAGAGTCCTCAGAGCTACAGACACTCGGCCGACGCTTCTGCTGTTTTACAGAAACAATCTGAAAAGAAACAGATGATAAAGAGTTAATGTATCTAAAGTCACATCACTGTTGTCTGTCTGTCCATCTTTTAAATCAAAGCTCACCTCTACATACGCTTCGCCAGATGTGTTGGCATAGTATAAGATCTTGATGCTTTCTGGAATTGATCTCATGTTTGTATTTCTCTCTCAGCAGTAGTTTACCTGACTGACTACCATCTGCTCATCTGTCTGTTTATCTTCAGCTTCTCTGGCCTCTGATTGGTTCAATGCTTTCCTTTGCTTGTGGGTTCAATCGGAGGCGAACAACATCAGTTTCGTTTTTACGGTAAAAGGGAAGTCATGACAAATATGGGCTTGTAGGAAGTCCTGCACTTTCTTTGATGTTTGATATGATTTACTTTTTTATTGTTCCTAAATCACTTTCTCTTCTTTTAGTTTCATTTCCATGTAAGTTTCATATAATACCTGTTATACATTGACTAAATGTCCTGCAGTCTCATATAGTATAACATTAAAGTAGTAATAACATTTGAATGATTATTTATCTGTCTGTTTAATATGTACTCAGTACATTTAGTAATATTTTCCTGTTTTCAGCATTTTCCTATTTTTATGTAAAGCTGCTTTGAATGCAATATTTGTAAAAAGTGCCGTTTAAATTAATTTCTCTTCAATTTAATCACAACAGAATTTGGGATTTACATTGTTTGACTTCTAACTTCACTCTAAAAATGGCTGGGTTATTTTTGACCCATAATGGGTAAATATTGGACAGAACACGTGCTGGGTTTAAAATGACCCAATGTTGGGTTGTTGTTATGCAACCATGGGGAATAATAACCCAGCAGTTGGCTTAAAATTACCCAGCATTGGGTCAATTTTTAACCCAGCATGTGTTCTGTCCAATAATTACTCAAAAATAACCCAGCCATTTTTAGAGTGTTTTAGAAAAGTGAAATCCCAAATAAGAAAATGAATATGCCTTTAAACATCAAAATCAAACGAAACTGGATATTTCTCTAAGCGATCTAAACACAAGATCAATGTCCATGGATCACAAATACTGATAAAGTGTTGACATACTTTGAATGAAGCGCACGTCACTGAAATCATACTGTAAACAGCATGTTTTTATCTGAGTCTGGAGTTTCAAGCATTAAAGGTGCAGTGTGCAACTTTTAGAAGGATCTCTTGACAGAAATGCAAAATAATATACAAAACTATATTATCAGTGGTGTATAAAGACCTTTCATAATGAACCGTTATGTTTTTATTACCTTAGAATGAGACGTTTTTATAAACATACACTGATGTTCCCCTTACATGGAAGTCACCATTTTGTGCCGTCATGTTTCTACAGAAGCCCTTAACAGGCAAACTTTTTTCTTTAAGTTGTCTCAGACGATGATATGTTTGTCCTGTGTTGGCTACCGCAGCTTCTCTATGTGTTTTAAAAGCGAGGAATGAGCTGTGGACCGAGACAGGAGTTGCAATTCGCAACCTCACCACTAGATTCTGCTAGAATTTACACATTGCACCTTTAATGTCTTAAACTGCACATTCATTCAAGTCACAGATCTGAATATGAACACAAACATTTCTCTTTAAAGTCAAGACTGTAAAAATGTTGCAGCCGTTTACAGTCACTTACTGTAGATGTAAACTGATGTTATTTACTGGCAACCGTTTGTTCAAAGTTAAATAAACATTAAACATTAACTGGGCAGTTTCCCAGACAGAACTTATCCCAGACTAAAATGCATGTTTGAGCTGCTTTAATTTAAAAACACCTTGTCCTGATTCATTTTAACATATTTTCGTGACATTGTTTTGTCTCAAGATGCACACCTGTAGTTTGTAGGGTTTTTTGGTAAGGCATGTGTGTGAAAACTTCTTAAATGACCTAATTTAAATAAGGCCTAGTCCTGGATTAACCTAAACTCTCTCTGGGAAACCACCCCTACAAGTTTAATCTTTAAAGAAAAAACCTAAAATGAAAGCCTCATGCTAATAAACAAAATCTGAAGGAAAAAACAGAAAAAGGTTGCTGAGGATTTCTGATTCCCAGAATGCTTTGCATGAGGCTGTTATTTTATAGTTTTATTCTGTAAATATAAAGACGTGTTAATGTTTAATGTATGAAAAAACAGCTGACAGTAATACTGTAATTTCTACAGAAATGTTTACCAGTGACATTTTAGGAAAAAACACTTTGAGACAAAGCTGAGAGAGAACTTCATTAAAGCATCAGCGAAATGAAAGAGCAAACCCTCAACAGACTCACATACAGTTTTACATCTTAAATGACTTACGGTCCAGTGTTTGGAGGTGTGATTATTGAAGATCGTCTCTGTCTTCATCACATTCTCCTTACTGTTGTGTTTACAGTAGATGTCCTCCGGTGACCACTGGACAAAGAACGTGTAGAGATGATCCACCCTATACAAGAAACAAACAAACTAAAGATTATGATGTAGCAACTAAAATATCTGGAAATAGTCTTCTTAATGGATAGACATGCCTGTGATATTAAAACTATTCACCATCAAACATATAAATTAAGATGCAGTAGAAGAGGTTTTATTGGCTCCAGTAGAGACATTTAGATAGAGTTTGATGTACTTACTCTCCTACGCTGTATGTAACACCCATGATGATGAAGAGAAGATCTTGTCATATCCATTAGCTCTAGACTGTTGTCAACTTTTTTTATAGCAGAATCTCAGCTGAGATAAGCTCATTTCACAACAGACCCACCCCAAAATCTGGCTGTATTTCACAGTGAGTCAAACATTAACTTCCAGTGAGTTCTCTGTGCTGACCTCAGATCAGAAAGTTAACGTCTCCTCTCACGTCTCACATTCACTCTGTTTATATCTGATGTGTGCTTCATTTAACTCAGATCTCAGATGTTTCTCTTGTTGAAATACATTGAGATTACAGAGCTATGATTGTAAAGTTAATGTCTTATCTAAATAATATTTGAGTTTAATAATCTGGCAGATCTGATGAATCTGAGCTCATCTCCTCTGAAACTTACTAAAGATGACTCTCTGTCAGGAGAAACATCTGATTCACAGAAGAAATTAAAATATTACATCTGACTCAACATTCGTTTCCTCTATATTTGTGTACTCACACTTTCTTTTCACTTATGTTTGAGGACATACAGTACAGGAGATCTCAACAATCTGACCAAAACATAAAGTCTGCAATAAAAAGTCAGAGATCTCAACGCTTAACATCTCAATTGTGTCAAGTTTTCTTTCTAAAGATTCACAAGTACAGACAAGATTTGACGTGTTTGCTGAAAAACATCCTAATCAAACATTCCTGTCTTAATAAATCATTCAGTCTCATTCATTTATGCTACATTCCTACAATTTCTTCTTATTTATCATTTGCTTGTGTTTCTAAACATTCAAGACATTTTAAACAAATTGAGCGCAAGAAGTTGTTTAAGTGAGCTGTTTTCTGTGACAGAAATATATATTTTATTCCCCTTACCTGCCCCATTCCCTAACCCCAACCATCACAGAAACCATTCTGCTTCTTCACATTCTCAATAAACATCATTCTGTTTGATTTATTAGCTTGTTTCCTCATGGGGACATCAAAATGTCCCCACAAGGTCACAAAAACACTGGTATTCCTATCTTTGTGGGGACAATTGGTCCCCACAACGTGATAATTACCAGGTGCACACACACACACACACACACACACACACACACACACACACACACACACACACAGAGACACGCATTAAAAAAACATGCAAACACAGAATCTCTACTTGACAGGACACATACATGCAAAATGATCTCGCAATACCACAGTCTTGTCAAGTATTCTCATATAAACATTAAGTTTTGTCTTAAAGTGAACAGTTTGGATTGGGTCTTAAAGTGACAGTACCCTCAATAAATCTGCTTATGTTTGTGTCTCTGGGCCCTATTTTAATGATCTGAAACGCAAGTGCGAAGCGCAACGCGCAAGTGAGTTTGTGGGCGGATCTTGGGCGCTGTTGCTATTTTCCCGGCGTGAGAAATAACTCTTGCGCCGGGCGCAAATCAATAAGGGGTTGGTCTGAAGTAGGTTCATTATTCATAGGTGTGGTTTGGGCGTAACGTCAAATAAACCAATCAGAACGCTAGCCAACATTCCCTTTAAACGCAAGGGCGCAAGTTCCATGGCGGGTTGCTATTATTATGACGGATTTACCAGACGCACGCCAGGAGCGGTTCACAGCCGAGGAGACCGACGTCCTTGTACGGGGGAATCCCACGCTTGCCAGCATAAATCGGGCACGCCGTGTAACGGGAGGTGGATCTGCCTCAGGACTTGACGCCAGCAGAGGACATCGCTGCGTCCACCCTCACCGCTGAAAGGGTTTGGGGGCTTTGAAATCGGACCCAAGAAACGCAAGCAAGGTCCAACCCCAAAGTACTCTTACAAATCAAGTTCATATACATTAAGGTTTCTTATGAAAACATTTTAATTATTATTTACATAAAATAAACGTAATACAGCCACACAACAAAGTTATGAAAATATTTTAATCGTTATTTGCATGAGAATAAATAAAAACTATCACCACAATGCTCACCACTATGATTCCCCTTATCTCGTGTATTAATATTTTTAAGTGTAACAATTTATGATTTGCAAAAATAACTGTTGCATCTGTGTAGATTAGATAAGCAAAGTGTGTGCGCGTTGTGCACGCTATACATTATGGTCAAGCATGCGCCCTTAAAATAGCATAATGAACAACGCGCAACGCGCCACTGACTTTAAACTTTTTTTTCTGGTCAGTGGCGCAATTGTTTTTTGAAACTGCAAAATAGCATCAGGGATGGTTTGCGCTGGAACACGCCTCTTTTTTTGCGCTGAACCACCCAGGGAGCGCAAGTTCATTCCCTAGTTTGCCGACGTGCTTCTGTGACGGGAAAAACCCGCTGTGCGCCGGGGCAAAATACGAATGATACATGCGTCACGGACAAAGTCAATTGCGCTGGGTGCAAGATAGAGCCCATTATGTTAATCAAACAAGAGAAGACAATATCACTTCTGTAGCTTTAAGAAGATGAATTATATTTCATTTATAGAATGAAGAAGACTGAAGTGTTATTATTTATTTGATTATATTTCTGTTCCAACTGTTAGACTTTATTAATAACTTTGTTCTTTTCTATTTTCACATGCTTAAAATGTCTTGATTTGTTCTTATTTTATTTTCCTTATTTCCTTTTTTTGCTGATCTAAAAATTATTCAATCCATGACTCAAAAAACGTAATGTAGGCTAATCCATTTAACCAGTATGTTGTATAATGATGTCATTTGAGAGTGCATTGATGTCCACTCAGTTTAACATTTCTAAGATTCAGATTCATATGACGACTTGTTTCAGCGATTCAGAGTCAACTCTGTACTTTAGAAGCCAATAACTTTATTAATCGTACACTTTTTGGTTCAACTACTTTGCACATTGTTTACATTGATGGACAGCTACATGACACACCGCAATACAGGTCAGTTTCGATTTTGGATCTGTGCGGCTCTTTAAAAATAAAATTGGGCAATCATTCTAAATAATCTAAACAATTACATGAAATCATTAAAATCCTGACATATGCCAAATCAAAACATTTATGTAAGGAATAATTGACGACAAACCATTAAATTATAAGAAAAAAATGCACACCCAAGGTGGAAGCGGAGTGCTGTTACACCACGGGTGTGCATTATTTTCAAATAATTCAAAGGCCTGTTGTCAATTATTCCTTACATAAATGTTTTGATGTACCTTTTGGTTACTACAAACATTGACCTGGTGTCTATTTTTAAGACATTTGACAAGTTAGGTGTGCGGTTTACAAAAAAATAATCAACACCCGTGCAACATTTCTCTACCAATCAGAATAAAGTATTCAACAGACAAAAGGTATAAATGATAATAAATACTGAATTTTGACATATTATGACATTACATTCAGATGTATACATTACAGCACAAACAGATAAACGACATAGAATACAAATGAATAGGATGTTAATAATACATCACTGTACAAATAAAAGTCAATAGTATGAGTCAATGTTTGTAGAAGCTAGACGAAAAAGTCTGCTGGTTCATTGTGCATACTCCCTTCAATGATTTTTGTTTTGTAGCAGTGATGTTGACGATTGGTCAAAATAGACACAGGCTGTGCTTACCACAGATTCACATCACCTAGCTGTGGTTATCATCTGGTGAACTGTACAAGGTTGAGTATCAGGCTAAACCAGATTAATATTAGCCTGGAGTTTGCTTACACTGTAAAAAAAATCCGTAGAAATTACAATGTTATTGCAGCTGGGTTGCCGGAAATTTACCCTAGATTTACGTTTATGTTATTTACTTGCAAGAGTTTGTTCAAAGTAAAATACATTTTAAATATTAACAAGTCTTTATCAGAATAAAACTAAACAATAACAGCCTCATGCAAAGCATTCTGGGAACCAGAAATCATCATCAACCTTTTTCTGTTTTTGCTTCAGATTTTGTTTTCCAGAATGTTTTGCTTGATACTGTTTTTTTTTTTAGTTTTACTCTGTAAAGACAAAGACTTGTAAATGTTTAGTGTTCATTTAACTTTGAACAAACTCTTGCCAGTAAATAACATAAATGTAAATCTACGGTAAATTACCGTCAACCCAGCTGCAATTTCTACGGAATTTTTTTACAGTGTACTGTTCCTGTTTTGTCAGTAAATTAGGTGAATGCTTGGTGAAAGATTTATTCATAAATTGAATTCGCCTAAACCACTTTTATCAAGCCAATGTCCAACCTGAAGCTTTCCAACTTTACAGAGCAAGTAGCAAGTAAATGTGCTACATGAACGCACACACAAAATCTCCAAACTGTTTAAACAGTAAATAACTTATTTATTATTTTAATGTCAGTATTGAAAGAAACATGCATACATCATCTTTAAAAACAGGATACGCATATCAAGCGGTCATACACACTGCCTTCACTCCCAGCAAGATTAGCTCACATATGAAAAAGCTGAAATATCAATAAAAACACTAAACACATGTTGTACCATATTCTTCTGATAATTAGTTTAATAAACTTAATGTACAATATACATTTATAACATTTCAACAAATCATTATCCTTCTGTAAGTCATTGTTAAAGCGGAGTCTCCTGAATATATCATTTAAAACAGCAATAAAGCTTACCTGTTATAAAGGGAATGAAGCTTACAGTATAAAGAGATAAATAAAAGAACGCACAAAACTTTCATTTTCAAAATGCGTTTAACAGTAAATGATGATTATTTTACTCTTTTACCTGTTTGTGATGTTAGACTACATTTACACGTGGGCGGCTATTTTCATAAGCGGACATTTCAACCTCTCCGGTTTCAAAAATGACTTTGTGCACACAGAAAAGTGTTCATTGACACGTACCCATGTATATTTGGTGCCACGAAGCTCAAGCCCATGTAAGCCAATCAGAATCGCGAAAACAGCAACAATCACTTCCTGTTCCTCTTTTGAACAAGGTTGCACTTTTGACGTAGCTGCGAGCTCTTGTGCATACTGTGACGTTGGCTGCCTAAACATGCGTTTGTCTGAGTTTACATGCAACCGTGCAAACCAAGATTTTCAAAATCTCCACTCTGGCCGGAGTTTTTAGAAAGAATCGGATTCAGAGGCGAGTTCTCCGTTTGCGTTTAAACGAAGGGCACAAACGAAGGGAAATGTCTGTGTTTTTCAAACTAACCATGTGCGTGTAAACAGGGCCTTAGTCTGCAGGAAGTTCAGCAGGACTGATGATGATTCAGCACTTTTACAGGTGAAACTAAAATAAATGATTAAATTTACAATCAAAAAAGGTGGGAATTAAAGAACCATTTTGCAAAGACAAAGAACCATTTCAGCAATAAAGGCTCTTCTGTAAGATATGGTTCTATATAGAACCATTATCATCATTAAAGAACCTTTGAAGAACCATTTTTCTTAAGAGTGTACAATTACTCTAAAATTCAACATCTCTATTATTTCATATAATATAATACTTAATAAACTTTTAACATATATAATATTTCATTTTAAATGATCATTGTGAAAACTTGGTATAAGCACTTGTTGTATGCCTTCCTTTTTTAAATCTGTCACGGTTGTCAAACTGTGGTCTGTGTATGTGTTTGTATTTTGTGCTGATTGTTGTCACCTGGACTCGTCTACTAATTACTTCCTCATCAGCACCATCACAGGTGTTGTCCATTTAATCCTGTCTATTTAATGCATTGTCTCGCATCTTCTTTTTCCTGGATTATTGTCATTTGTTTGTTCCTGTTTTGTTCCTGTTTTGTTCCTGTTTTGTTCCTGTTTTGTTCCTGTTGGCCTTGCAGTTTGGCCGAGTCTTCTGAGCCAGTTCCCGTGATGGCTGAATCTTCTGAGTCTTTTCTGTGGTGGCCTAGTCTTCTGAGACGGTTCCCGTGGTGGCCAATCATCAAAACTCTACCTGAGCCAAGATGGCTGGTCCGATTTTGTTGAATCCGCCCTAGCCTCCCGCTCTGCCAGCTCCGCCCTGGCTTCCAAGCCCTCCGTCCCTTCCCCAGGTCCATCCACATAGGCTCTTGTCTGTTTTGCATGTCTGAAAGGCACTCCTTAGAGGGAGGGTACTATCATGGTTGTCAATCCGTGGTCTGTGTATGTGTTTGGATTAATGTTTCTTGTTTATTTGTTCTTTAAATCTACATGTTCACCTGCATCCGCCTATCCGTAACCTGACAATCACTTTATTGCTTTGGGTTAAAGTCACTTTGGGTAAAAGCGTCTGCTGAATGCCTACAAATCCACCAACCAGAAAGGGTATGTATATTGTGTGACCAGAATAGTTATTGCTGATTGGATGACACCTCTGTCAATCAAGACACACCAGAAATACAGTGGAGCTGGTAGCACAGTGTAGGCCTACAAATCTAAATCCAGTATTGCTCCAAAGTTGGAGTTTTTGGCATCATTCATGTGTCCTCAAATTTTATAAGAGACTCAACAGAAAACGAGTTCCCCGTGTCAATGGACTTTTCAGGCAGAGGTTGCGTCAAACGAAAAGGTGGAAAGCCTTTATTTTGACCGATAACTTTGAGGATTATTTATTTATTTAAATTGTTAATGTAATGTTCAGCCTCCAATTGGTGGCAAATGTGCATCATTCAACTTGATTGACAGAGGTGTCTTCCAATCAGCAGAAACTATTTCATTTGCACAAAATACCCATTCTGGTTGATAGATTTGTTATTGTGTCTTCTGACTTTTTTTTGACTTGGCATTTATTTGTTAGATTTGCCTTTTGTGTTTTTAATTTGTTTTGATTTTGTTGTTTTGCACTTCTTAGCCACTGTAAAAAATAACATGTAGTGACCCCACATTGACCAAACTACCTGTTGGTTTTTTTACATAACTAGTCAACATTGTGATATGTGATCCCATTTAGAAAACATGAATGTGTATCTGAGCTCAGATGATTTCACATAATATAGTCAGGAATGTGTTTAAAAAGCAATAAGCTCCAAGAAGTAAAAACTAATAACAGAAATCACTGTAAAACACTGCTTCACTGGGCTCATTGCTTTAGTTTATTTTCTGTGTTTTTATACCCTGTATGTCAAAAAGAGAAGTCATCCTTTAAACTGGTTTATTTCTTATTGCATCAGTTTGAGATGTAAACAGTCGACTTCTTTATTGCTGTGAACTGTAAGGTGCAATAATGGAGAAAAAAAGCCACTGACCTACTTTACTTTACTTTCACTCCACTAACCACCATCATAAAGGTTGTGGTCAGATTATATTTCCCAGTAAATGTTAGTGTAGGGCAAACGGAAGGAGAGGTTGGTTAAGTTAGTTTTTTCCCCATCATCAGTCATCACCCACACTGGAGAAGGTTTATTTTCCACAGTGACTCATCTAAACACAAGTGATGGAGATTTGAGCTCAACTGCAGTAAAAATCACTGTCATTTACCAACTCGTGTGTATCATCTCTCAATATGAGCAAAGACCGAAATCATCAATAAGCACTTTCATTTATTATTAATAATCTGTGTAAGCAATTAACCCATGCACCAATAATAGTGTTCATTTGTCTACATCTGTTTACAGAAGTGTAACACTTTCTTATATTAAACAATCTTATCAATAAACTGACAACATAAATGTAATAAGTTGTTAATGTCACAAAAGTACAAAAGTTGTCCCTTTTAAAAAGGTCCTAATATGTGGTACTGTGTACACGTAACTTTGAGGTACCAATATGCTGCAGGTAAAAAAAGTGTACTTTTTAAAAAGGTACCGCTCCAGTGAGAACCTTTGTTCTTTATTTGTAAGAGTGCAGTAAGATGTTGAGATTGTGTATAAATGTGTGTGATTTTCCAGCATTGAACTTTTCTACATGATCATTCTCTCAGTGAATGAAGGAGACTCTGGATTGTAGATCAAAGTTTAAAGATCAGCAGGCCGGATTGTGCCGCCCGTGCAGACCGCACAGCACGTAGATATCAAGAGTCTTGCATGAAAACACACAATATAAAATCTCAACATTAGGCCTTGTGGGTGTGTGTGTGTGTGTGTGTGTGTGTGTGTGTGTGTGTGTGTGTACCTGGTAATTATCACGTTGTGGGGACCAATTGTCCCCATGAGGAAACAAGCTTATAAATCAAACAGAATGATGTATCTTGAAAATGTGAAGTAGTAGAATGGTTTCTGTGATGGTTGGGGTTAGGGAATGGGGTAGGTAAGGGGAATAGAATATACAGTTTGTACAGTATAAAATGCATTACGTCTATGGAATGTCCCCACAAAACATGGAAACCAGAATGTGTGCGCGCGTGTGTGTGTGTGCGTGTGTGTGTGTGTGTGTGTGTGCTCTATTGACACTGGTGGTCAACAACAGACACTCATCCCGTTTCATCATGCTGACCTAATTTTGTGTGTTTTTTATCCAACAGAGCAAAACATGACACTCACAAGATTGCAATGCATTTGTGCATTATTAAAAATGACTAACCCTTGGTTATGTTAACTGTGTTCGACTTGATGAGACTAGATCTAGTGCACTGCACATATGTATTGCTGTTTTTGTGTTGCTCTATTTGCCTCTATCGTTTACTTCATTTGTAAGCCACTTTGGACAAAGGCAGACAGACAGGGCAGACAGACAGACAGACAGACAGAGAGAGACAGACAGGCAGACAGACAGACAGGCAGGCAGGCAGACAGACAGACAGACAGGGAGGCAGGCAAACAAACTATTGTTTGACGTGTTTGTCAATAAAGAGCTGTATTATTTCTGTATTATGCTCATAGTTATCAACAGATAAATATTGACATCAGAGAGCTCATTGAGTTATATTGTGACCATAATAAAATAAAACTTTTGTCCTGGTAAAACTTTACTGAGCTGAATACAGTAACTTATTTGATTAGATTTAAAGGTTGCATTACTCGCTGTTTTAGCCATAACATGTCGTCATTACATTATTTTAACTTTCATTATCATATTTCAGTAAATGCATTCTTTCAAAGAAACATTCAATTCAAAGTGATAGTTCAAATAAATTTCTTTTCACTGTAAATGGATGATAAAGATGCCAAATCTTTATGAGTGTGATGCAGCGCCACCTGCTGGTGTTTATCTAGACTCACTCTCTGCTGTCACTTCATCTCATCTCATGATGTTTCATCTCACATACAGAACTCTGTTAGGGTGTGAGGTCTGCTAGAATAAAAAGTGTGTAAATGTTTTATATAATAATGTAATGTGTACAGTAGACTGGGCTTAGACACATGCTGGGAAATGTTTAAAGAAGTGGAAATATTGGGCTGACAAGGAAATAATTGTGCACTGAACCTGTTGAGAAAATCAAAGAAACGTCATTGTTAATGCAGTAATTCATCTTCATGTGTTCACAATAAAAAGACATCTTTCATTCATCATCTTTATCATTCTGTTGAGATTACTGTAGTAAATCATTTATATAATTAAAGACCCTAAAATGACTTTGATTTTTCTTGTTTGTTAGCTGCCACATGTGAGCTCATGGATGCAGAATTGTTGCTGTAGAGCAGAGGATTTGTTTGGGTTGTTTTATTTGGACACAATCTATTTGAGTCTACTGTAAGATTTAAGGTTTGATCTTGGGAATGTTCTGAAACCAGCATGAAAGTTTTCTCCTCTTTGATTGAGGGATTTGCTCCTGCGGCTACAAGAATTCAGTTTGGCAACTTTAAGCTGCTTTTATCCGTGTGGTATTGATCTTTAGTGACCTTATGTCAGCATGAGTTCTCATCATGAAAACTATTTAACATCACCTCATAGAGAGAGAGAGAGAGAAAGAGGAACACCAGGAGCACCGCTCAGTTGTTTGGGATCTCTTTGGTTTGTAATTATCTTGATATGGTAAGTGAATGAATTTCTATTGAAATATATTTTAAATTCTTCATAGAAATAGACTTAAAGATTGTGTTGTTATTGTTAACAGATGAAGAGCATTAGTTTAGTGTGTCTGCTGATGTGGACGGGAGTTTCTTCTTTCATGTTTGATAATTTGACTCAATATGTCAACAGTCATGAAGAGGAGTTTATAGAGGTAATGTCTGAAATCTTTATAATAATAATAATAATGCTGAGAGAAGAGTAAAGCTTTGAACAGTGACCTGCAGATGTCATAAAATCTTAATCATGTGTTATTGATGGATCTTATCTGGAGTACATACAGTTGTTTATTTAGATCAACCACACTGCACTATAGACTCTTTCATCATACACTGTTTCAGCAAAGTTTGTTAAAAAAAATCAATTTTTGAGATTAATACAGTTTTTCCCAGTCGCTTGGTGCATTTATCAGATTACAAATTAAATCTTCAAAAATAGTAGTTTAACCTGCGTATCATCTAGTCAGTTGTGTACATCATTTTATTTGTTTCTATATAAATTGCTAATATTTGTTATATTTATTTGATTGACTGTCAATTGTCTGCTGTTTCTTACATTATCAGTCACTTATTCTATGTTGATTCAATTATATAATACTTGTTTTCTGCTAATAGCCTTACTCCCAAAACACCTGTAGGCAATGGTTAAGCCTGTTGTCATCCTAATCTGTCAAGCATATTTTCTATGAGACCTTAACTTTGACTAGGGTTGTTTTGCACACAGGTTGCTCTTCTTGTAAGAATCTCAGTCATACATGAGATCCTTTACTACAGTAATCTCATGATGATTTACAAAAGTATACGCTGTAGCATTGATTTACTAATCTCATATAGTAATGGTTACCTGTAGGATAAGATGAACATTAAGTCAATCAGGTCATTGTTGTATAAATAAGAAAAGATATACCTCTACATCAGGCAACAAAATATTATGTAAAGATAAAAGAGATGCTCATATTTGCCAGATTCTGCCTTAATCTTATGTGTAATCAGACAGAGTTTAGTGTTAAGTGAGTGTCTTGCAAGTATTTTGTGATCATGAACGTCTCTTTTTTCATAAACCCTTTCAACACGTCTGCAGCAGGCACTTATTTTGACAAGATGCATGCTGCACATTTTGAATTCGTGCCCCTCAGAAGAGAAGTCACCAGCTGCCACTGATAACTTATAAAAACAAGTTGAAATTGTTAAGTAACATACAAATTTTTTTTTGACATCATTTTTTCTTACACAAGGACTTGTGACCTTATACTTGACATGTTCACTGACAAAAAAAACTTTAGTACTTTAGAGAGACAAACTAAGGATTTTGAACAAGTTAGGGGCTTATGCAGGTATTTGTAGAAATTGTTTTGAGAAATACACTTAATATTTTGCCAATTTAAAGTAGAAATGATCTGAAGGACTGAGAAAAACTGTAAACATCCATGAGAAGCACTTTTTACATTCATACAAAGTAGATAGTTAGGTAGAGAGACCGACAGATAGATTCAACATCTAATGAAATGTGAATTCAATTCTAATTCAAGTTCATGAATAACATAAATGAAGTCAGTGTTAAAATGCTGCTGATCTTTCTTTGGTCTGTTTCAGACATTGAGGAAATGGGTTTCAATTGAAAGTGATTCGAGTGATATATCAAAGAGATCTGACTTACACAGAATGATGGAGGTGACGGCAGAGAAACTCCGTCTTATTGGAGGAGCTGTAGAGATGGTGGACATCGGCATGCAGACGGTCAGATGATGATGATGATGATGATGATGTTTTAAACGCTGTAAATGCTTTTATTTGTTTGTAGTCAATTGACAAAACTTCTTCTGTTTTAACAGATATCCAATGGAAGCACCATAGAGCTGCCAAAAGTGGTCACAGCTCAGTTTGGCAGTGATGCCACTAAACACACCGTCTGTATTTACGGTCACGTGGACGTCCAGCCGGCAAAGAAAGAGGATGGATGGGCGACTGACCCGTACCAACTCACAGATATCAATGGTAACCTCAGTGACGTGTGTTTTTTTCATTCACACGAAAGAAAGAATGAAATGATGTTTTATTGTGTGGTAAGAGTGTTGATTTATTACGCATAGGAAATCTCTACGGAAGAGGAGCGTCTGATAACAAAGCACCGGTGTTGGCCTGGATCCATACAGTGGAGGTCTACAAAGCCCTCAATATTGTAAGAGACTGTGATTTTAAAACGAGTACTAGAACTGGTTGCTATATTTGAAGCTTATACTTACATTTCTAAAGTTTCTTACCAATATGTTTAGGAGCTGCCTGTGAACGTGAAATTTATTATTGAGGGAATGGAGGAGACAGGATCTGATGGTTTGGATGCTATGATCGTGGCTCAGAAAGACACTTTCTTCTCAGATGTGGATTTTATCATCATCTCTGACTGCGGCTGGTTGAGCAGAAGACCGGCGCTCACCTACGGCACAAGAGGAAACTGTTACTTCTTAGCTGAGGTACTGAAGTCACATCAGACAGAGATCAGATACAAAAATTATGTTTAAGCTTGTAACTGGAGTTTGGTCAAATGTAAGGATTCATTTTTAGTTCCCCTATTCGATTTAATGGAACCATGAAAGGAAGTCAAATTTAAAGTCACTTTGTTTCATTTCTATGACGAATTTGACTTGGCGACGATTTGTGTTTTCTGTGTTTTGTGTCGATGGCTGCAGGTGAGCGGACCAAAGAAGGATTTACACTCCGGTGTCTATGGAGGCACAGTAATCGAGCCAATGATAGATCTGATCGGCATTATGGGTGCTCATTAAACCAGTCTGATCTTTAGCAGTTGATATTCAGTAACCAGCTAGTTATAAGTAGTCTAAAGGTTTCATTTCTTCACAGACAAACTCATCAGTCCCAGCGGAAAGATCTTGATACCAGGTATCCGAGAAGCGGTCGCACCTCTCTCCGATGAGGAATGGAAGATTTATCAAGACATCGAGTTTGACGTGGAGCGCTACAAGGAAGACATCGGCATCGGTGAACTCATGTACAACAATAAGGTAAAAAAGGGACCGCATGTGTCACGCTCCTATAAAGATTATAAAATCATCCCGAGTTGAATTAAACTTCAGTTATTATTCATGTTATTCTCATTTTAAGGTCGATCTGCTTGCCCATCGTTGGCGTCACCCAACCCTGTCCATCCACGGCATCGAGGGAGCTTTCTCTGCACCCGGTACCAAGACCGTCATACCAGCCAAAGTCACAGCCAAGTTCTCGATTCGTCAGGTACCCAATATGGATCCGGCCGTGGTTGAGAAACAGGTGAAAGCAGATAAAGATGAATTTCAAAATGTCTCCATGATTATGAGCTAAAGTTGACCAGACTGTTTTTCACCTCAGGTGACAGATTATCTCAACTCTGTGTTTGCCAAACGAAAGAGCCCCAATAAACTCAATGTGACCATGGTTATTGGGGCTAAGCCTTGGTTGGCAGATGTCAACAACCCGTTGTATGAAGCTGGAAAAGCAGCAGCCAAAAGAGGTCAAATAAACCCACCCTATAAACACACATGTAAAAATCCCATTCCCTTAACAAAATGGGTAAATTCACTGTTTTGTTTTACATTAATGTTGAGGTTCATCTTGAAGTTGGATTTAAGTCTTTGTATTGTTATCTTTAATGATACACTGTAAAAAAAATCCGTAGAAATTACAATGTTATTGCAGCTGGGTTGCCGGTAATTTACCGTAGATTTAAATTTATGTTATTTACTGGCAAGAGTTTGTTCAAAGTTAAATAAATTTTAAATATTAACAAGTCTTTATCTTTACAGAATAAAACTATACAATAACAGCCTCATGCAAAGCATTCTGGGAACCAGAAATCATCATCAACCTTTTTCTGTTTTTTGCTTCAGATTTTGTTTCCCAGAATGTTTTGCTTGATGCTGTTTTTTTAGTTTTACTCTGTTAAGACAAAGACTTGTAAATGTTTAATGTTCATTTAACTTTGAACAAAATATTGCCAGTAAAAAACATAAATTTAAATCTACGGTAAATTACCGGCAACCCAGCTGCAATTTCTACGGATTTTTTTTACAGTGTATGAGGAATACATTTAAATTAGGGTTAACACTGAACTTCTGTCCTGCAGTTTTTAATGTTGATCCTGATATGATCCGTGAGGGAGGAACCATTCCCATTGCTCGAAGCTTTCAGGACGTGACAGGCAAGAGCATCATAATGCTTCCTATTGGTGGTTTTGATGATGGCTTGCACTCCCAGAATGAAAAGATAAGCAGGTATCGCTCTTTAGTCTCTCTGCTATTATGATTTCATCAATATAGACTCAATATAGACATCAGCATCTAAACAAAACATTTTCTGCTGGCAATTTTTGTGATTTTCCTCTTTATAAAATAATTCCTATTATTGTTTTCTTTTTCAGATACAACTACATAGAGGGCACTAAGCTGTTTATTGCCTACTTACATGAGGTGTCCCAAATCAAGAAGAACTGATCACATTATGTCATGCTTGTTCTGAAAAACATCAATAAACATCGTGTGTGTGTGTGTGTGTGATCTACACCTGTACCATTACCTGTTGTAACACACATATAGCCTAATGTTTATCTTTCGTAATGCATTTTTTCTGCCTTTAAAATAAAAAAGAAAATGTTCACATTAAACAAGGTTTATGTATTCTGAATGTTTTGGTTTTATTTTTGTACAGTCTTTATAAGCATGAAACACGCATTCATACAGTGAGCGTTTGTGTGGCTGCAGGTTTGTTAATTTAGAGGACTTGTATTTTGGAATAGTACGGTAAAACAGGAAATGACATAGAACGTTAGAGTTGCCAGAATTCTACTTTATTACCCTTTATTTCACAATCATAAACCTATGTTTTTACCATGAAATCACGTGAGCAGCATTCTCCATAAATTCAATACCATAATCACTTTAAATCAAATTACCGTTTATTAATGGCAAAACACAATAGTATTCCCTGTATTATTATTATTATTATTGTAAGGTAAAAATAACTCAAAACGAGAATTATGGTAACGTTAATTAAATCGTGTACATTAAGGAAATATAGTCGAATAAAAATTGTGTTTATTATGTATCAATATGTATGTGTCGTTTCAATAATAAAAACGATGTATCCGCACATTTAATATCAAACTTAGTCCCAAGTGCTTCATAACCTTTAGTTATTAAATTTAATACATTTACAATTTGCTTTAATTTGATAAAAACAAATATTTTTTGTTTGTGTACCAATAAGTTTTTGCGGTCTGGTTTAATTTACTGTATCTGGCAACCCGATCTGTCAGGGCTTTCAGTCATGGAAGATTATTAGTACTGCGTCTTCAAAATCTTACCGACACTTGATCATAACTAGTCCTTTATTTATTGAAGATACTAGTCAGCCTCTATCTAAAGTACAGAACTTAAATGGATAAAGCGACATTGTGTTTTGAGCGCAGATATTGAGGAGAAGATAAAAGGCCAGACGACACACACAGAGGTGAGGTGATATGACACACGGAGCTAACTGAGGCTAACAGCTTTATCTATTAATACTAAATAACATTGATTGTTGTGATTTTATTTATAAAGCAGCAGTAAATCTCGGGTGAGTTATGTGACCCGACTCAAGAGTTATATGAGCATTTGGTTTGTAAAAGTGTCGCGCGTTGCAGTCTAGTGCTGCTGCTGCTGCTGCTGCTGCTGCTGTGTTGTTGTTGTTTTGATCAAATGACAGTAACATTATACACGCGCACGAATCATTGAGTTTAGTTTTATTATTTCATCGTTTAAGATGGTTTGGCGTATTTATTTAGACTGAATTTTAGTATACGGTTTATTTGGCACGCTGGTAAACAGATCTTAACAGATCTAGATGATGTTTACTACTACAAAAGTCTAGTTTTAAAGTTGCGTCATGCATTAAATGATGATAAATCAAGAGACATCTTTGTGAATTTCTCTCACACATGTGCATGCATATGTAAAGAGAGAGTTGAAATCTATATTTGTGTGTACGGTAAGTGTAATGTAAATAAATGTATGTGTTTTGTTTTTAGTTCGGCCTCTCTGAGAGGCTTGAACAGCACAGATGATTGGCAGCTGGATCTCGACGCTCTGTGACGTATTGTGAGATCATGTCTGTACGAAACGTCACCAGAGATCTTCTTCAGAGGAAGATCAAGGTTTGTTGAGAGTTTATTTGTAATATAACACAATAAAAATCAATGTGGTGGTTTTCGAGTTTGTCACTTCTTGTGTGTCTGTACAGGAGAACAGATCACTGGATTTTGAGAGACACCATCATGTGACCGATCCCTTTATAAAGCGTTTGGGCCTGGAGGCAGAGCTACAGGTTTGCACTCCTGCTATAAATCAATGAATAATATTTCACTCCATAGTTTTGAGCCTTTTGATTATTTACTGGATAGACGGTTTCAGCAGTAACAACATAAACAAACGGCTTTCGTGAAATAAACGTAAACTCCACAAAGAATAAAAAACAGTTTATTTCTGATAACAAGTAGATTATTATAATAGCATATCAAAAACAACACTGAGGTAACATTACTGTGTAAAATGTGTCTTATATAATGTATACAGATCAGCTTCCAAACCTCCCTTTACATAGCACTGATTGATGATCGCCGTCTCCCCTCATCTTTAGGAAACCAAAACATTTGTTATTTTCAACAAGGTATTTGTTCCAGAGTTCAGTTTAGACACTAGCCAGAAACCGGAAGTTACGTCCAGACATGTAACTGCAACAACGCACGTTTGTCCGATGAAACCGTCCATATATCTTGACGTGTATGTATTTGCTTTTGTTGTTATTGATGTTCATAAATGTCTAGTAATGTGTAATGTCTGTGTTCAGGGTCACACGGGTTGTGTCAACTGTCTGGAGTGGAATGAGAAAGGAGAGTAAGTTTAGTTTAGTCTCAGTAGATTTTTCATTTGATGGTGTTTCTCCTCTTCACAAGCGTTCACACTTTCTCTTCTTCTTAGTCTGCTGGCCTCAGGTTCAGATGATCAACATGCCATCATCTGGGATCCGTTCCGACACAAAAAGCTCATCACTATGCACACAGGACATGCGGCAAACATCTTTTCAGTGAAGGTGAAATCCTTCTCTGCTGTTGTAATCTGATCTTATTCTTCTTTGAGAAATGTGAGTGTCATGTGTTTTTGTAATACCACCCTGGTCTCTGGATATAGATCTGAGTTTAGACGTTGGTTGGGACCAGTGCGAGTAGCGTTCACTTAACACGTGTCCTCCTGATGTCTATCTAGTTGTACAGTTAGGTTGCATTTACACTGCATGTTTGAAGTAACTCCATTCAAAAAAGTTTATCTCGTGGCACAGATCGGATATGTACGGAGCCCCTAAAGGGACATGGAGAAAAAATTAAATAACGTTTAGTTTCGCGTGCTCACGTGAAACTATCGCGTTCTCACGTGAAACTATCGCGTGCTCACGTGAAACTATCGCGTGCTCACGTGAAACTATCGCGTGCTCATGTGCACACGCGATAGTTTTACGTGAGTATGCGAAACTAAACTTTGAAAAAAATTCTGCTCATGAAAGTTTCACGTTAGCACATGAAACTAAACTTTAGATTTTTTTACACCAATGTCACCTTAAGCCGAAAGTATACTAGGGCCGTCTGCGTATGCGCACTGTCCGCATGACGTCATTTTCATCATCGGGAGGGTCAGCGGTCGGACAGTGGGCGTACAGTCCGCATACAACAGCGCATGCGCGTGAAAATATTTAGACAGGACACTCCACTACAAACAATTATACAAAGGAATTAGACAGCATTTGCACACACACTTTTGTTTTTCTTCTTTAACTTTTACTTCTTTCTAGAACAGAAAGCTGTGGAGCATGTTTTTTATCATAATGTTTGATTTCTGTTCTTTGTTGTCTTGTTGTTTGTTCTAAACTGTGTTTGCAATGGTGGATCCGTTACTTTTCTTCTCCTATACTAATGTTTTAATGTACTGTAAATGATGCCAAATCAGTGCTGCCCTGACGGCCTGTTAGACTAATAATTTGAATAAGAAATCATTTGTATTGCGTATAGTGTCGAACGCGGCCATCTGCGTGTAGTCGTGGGGAGTATACTTGGAAAGCTGTGCGGACGCATGCGCGCGCGAGCCGGACACAGAAAAAAGGTATACCCCGGCCTTTAGAGGATTGGTAGATATGACCCACAAATGTGTAAGCAGGAAAAAAGTGTATAGATTTTAATATTCTCAGATCTGTTTCGGGCCTCATTCATATGTCAGATAAATCGTATACGTGCATCCGCAATGTAAGCGGATGGATCACGGGATATTCCTGTACGTCATTAAAAAAGCGATGTTGTCACCAAGTGTAAAGGCAGATAGATGATGTAAGATAGATGTTGTCAAATAAATCAGATGTCGTCAACAAATTAAAAAGATTTAAATCTAGTCCTACGCAAGGTTTTAACATGATCTCTGAATGTGTTCGTTTACAGTTTCTCCCTCACTCTGACGACCGGATCTTAATCACGGGGGCCGCGGACACTAAAGTGCACGTCCACGACGTGACGGCGAAGGAGACCATCCACATGTTCTCAGACCACACCAACCGCGTCAAACGCATCGCTACGGCACCCATGTGGCCTAACGTCTTCTGGAGCGCTGCAGAGGACGGGATCATTCGGTAGGTCCGATGCTCAGACGTAAGCAGTGGTTGAGTCGTGTGTTCTGCTCGAGGTTAATTCGACCCATGGGCCTTGAATAACCTGTTTCAGTCCTGTCCAGATGTTGTTTTGGCTGCAGGGCAGTATTGCCCGTCAGGGGGCAGAATATATCCTGACATTGACTCGTGCCACAGCAGGTCTCTAACTAGTGCCAAAGCTGAATGCTTTTACTGTCTTCTGTGCTGTCAGTGTAGAGGACACATGGCCTGTAAAAATACATTAAATATATATAAAATATTACTCCTGACTTGGCCTATTGTTTTTAGTATCTTGTTTCTCCATCTTTAAGAAATCAGCCACATGATAAGTGAAATACGTTTACAGCAGTAGTTAAACACGTTTCACAGTCTGTGTTTTCTGCGGTCACATTAGTCAAACACATTGAATTCATTGTTAGGTTTCTCTTGTTGTTGTTTTTTTCTACAGGCAGTATGACTTGCGAGAAAGCAGCAAACGCTCAGAGGTTTTAATCGATCTGACGGAGTATTGCGGGCAGCTCGTGGAAGCCAAATGTCTGGCCATCAACCCTCGTGACAACAACCATCTGGCTGTGGGCGCCAACGGGCCTTTCGTCCGGCTCTACGACATCAGAATGATCCACAATCATAGGTGAATTATTATAGGAATAGGGCTTAAGTGTAATTTATAGTCGTGCGTAGGTTCTACACGGTAGGTAATGTGTAGGCTGTACGTAACCTGACGTGTACTTCGCCAACATTTTTACAACGCGTCCGTTCTACGTGGACTGCAAGTAGGGCTGGGACACGATACATGTGTCATGATACGATACAACACGTTGCATGTTGCAATGCATTGTAATGCTTTTTCTTTTTTTATCAAAAATGTAAAAAAAGAGCTGATTTTTTTTCTTACTTTTTTTTCTTACTTTCGTGTGCGTCCACACGAAAGCTGCAGGTGTTTTTAAATTTTCTGCCATTTTTATTCTGCTTACTTCTGATTGGCCGAATATGACAGACAACTGGAGAAGGTCGTTTGACACACACAGAGGGATTATTACATTTTTAAAATATCGATAGTAGAGATTGAAATATTGATACATTATCGTGGAAAAAATATCACGATAGTTAGCTGTATCAATATTTTTCCACAGCCCTAACCACAAGCGCTGTGATTGGTTCACTAGAACCCCTCACGTCAGGTTAAAAAAAATCTGCGTTGCATTTCTTCATAGGCATTTCTGCTTGCATCAGTAAAAAGAAAGATGGGTCAAGTTGAAGAGTGATTTAACTCAACAAAAATCGCTGTCTATTTACCTCCATCACCGCTAATCTTCTTAAATCATACACAACAAGCTGCTTCTCTGCTTCTGGGTTTGTGGGTTTACTGGCCAAGCTTCTTCTTCTTTGGTTGTTGTGCTGTTACTGTGATTACACGCGTGGATACTGCCTACCAGTGGTCTGCATGTGTAAGTGCACATTGACGTGAATGACGACCAGAAAGTATTTATGAAACCCGAAACATCAAGGCTACACTGTAGGACCTGCGCACAACTATAGTGAGCTCTTTATTCTTCTGTGAAACACACGTAATGATAAAACTTTAACAAAATGTTTACTTATTCCAAGTTTATAATTACAAACGATACATTAGCCTTTATCTGTGGATGTTCTCTGTGTTCTTCTAGAAAGACTATGAGTCAAAGTACCTCATCTGGCATTCATACGTTTTGTGACAAGCGGAAATCAATACCAGACGGTGCAGGGCAGTACTACGTCGCAGGTTAGTGTTCAGCAGCTTCGCTCGGGGTTTTAAAATGTGTATAACGTAGATGTACACAGCTGGTATTTCTGTATTTATATTAGGTCACTTACCTGTGAAGCTTCCCGACTACAATAACAGATTACGCGTTCTGGTGGCGACTTACGTAACGTTCAGCCCTGATGGTACTGAGCTGCTGGTTAACATGGGTGGAGAACAGGTGACTGACCCAAGAACAGAGTTTTGATTTTAATGTAGCACACAGTCTGCATCACAAACACAATGACGAGATGACCGCCTGTGATCTGTGTGTGTGTTTGCTTTCATTTACAGGTGTATTTATTCGACCTGACATTTAAACAGAGACCGTACACATTTCTCCTGCCCAAAAAGTCTCATCCATCATCAGGTAAACACTGTTTGTAATTACTGATGACTCAGTTTGCTCTTAAATACACAGACAAAATTTGATTGTGTCATTGAAGCGTTTGTTTATCTAAGAAGTCAAGGATAGGTGTTAATGTTAGTGGTGAATGTTGCTGTATTTGACACTGATAATGTGATGTGACTCCTGGATGTCTCCCGGCAGAGGTACAGAACGGGAAAACCACCAACGGTGTGTCCAATGGAATTCACCTTCCTGCCAGCCGCCTGCGACTGTCTCACAGCAAAGTCTCCAGGTAATATTCGTCAGTCTTATTACTGTAAGATTTGTGAGTTTCGGCAAAGTTTGTGTTGTTCTGACTGTTGTTGTGTATCAGTAACTGCACTGATCTTCCACCTCATCTGGAGAGAACCAAACAGCAGGCGAACGACGCCTTTGCCCGCCAGCAGTGGACTCAAGCCATTCAGCTGTATAGCGTGGGCATACACGAGGCCAGTCACAATGCCATGCTGTATGGAAACCGCGCCGCAGCGTACATGAAACGCAAATGGTACGTTGACGGCGATTATTGACAAAGTTTGAGATTCTAAAGGCAATTTGGCAAAAATGTGACATCATACTGCTACATCATTATTGTGTAGGTATATTCCTGTTGTATAAATATTTTTGTGATAAGGCTCTCATTCCACATGTGGTAAAATGTTGTAAGTTTCACAGAATACATTGCGTGTGTGTTTTAGGGATGGCGATCATTACGACGCTCTGCGAGACTGCCTGAAAGCTCTGACCCTGAACCCTGGACATCTGAAAGCTCATTTCCGTTTAGCTCGATGCCTCTTTGAGCTGAGATATGTGGCTGAGGCTCTGGAGTGTCTCGATGACTTCAAAGGGAAATTTCCAGAGCAAGCTCACAGCAGCGCCTGTGACGCCCTGGATAAGGACATCAAGGCGGCTCTCTTCTCAAAAACAGAGTCCTGTAGGTTTTTCCTCCAGTGCTGCTTTGACACTGCCAATCACGTGCTGACCAAACACATGTCACAGTTGTTTCAGGCAACTGTATAAACAAATAATCTCCTTACAATCTAGCATTTATATTTGTATACATTACAATGAATTAGATAAGCTCAAAAATATACAAAATGATTGACATGAGAGAACATGCTTTACCATGTTTCCTGTGAATATTTTCTTTCTCTGAAGCAGCCGAGGACAGGAAGAGAGACGGCTCCATGCGCTACCATAACTTCAGCCGGAAGGAATCTATACCCGAAGACGAGATCATCCTGAGAGAAAGAAGCTTCGACTACAAGCATCGCTACTGCGGCCACTGTAATACCACCACTGATATCAAAGAGGCCAACTTCTTCGGAAGGTCAGTATGAACCACAATATGTCAATTATGCCACTAGAGGTCACAAAACAACAACAACAACAAGGGCATAGATGCTGTGAATGAACGTGGAATGATGGAGTCGATAGGAATCAATCTAACAGGACTCATATTCATGGATAAAGTATTGAAATAAAGTTTTATAACCGTTGCATTATAATGTAAGACCACAGTGTGACGTAATAGATGAGAAACAGAGTGAAGTTTTCTAGACGCTTCCAAGTCCTGTTTCTGAATGCAGCACTGCACAGATCGATCAGCTTACGATAGCACAACAGTAAAACTTGGGGATAATGTTAAGTACACGTGTGAAGAAAATAGGGCTGTGCGGTATGTTGGTTTATTCCATTACCGTAAATAATAAAATGTCAGATGTAACAGATTTTTATATTGCATGCAGAATGTAAATAAGTGAACGTGCTAACCATAGATATGTATAAAGGCTAGATGTCTCGTCCGCGCTGCTGGCCAATTGAGATTTTCAAACTGTTTGGTTTGCTATAAATGTCAAAGATGTACCTATGACACTGCATACTTATACTAAAATAAAATAAAAATTCATGAAACATGTTAAAGCATCCATAATTATAGCCACTTTAATCACGTTTATAAAAAACCAAACCATTTAAAAATCGGTAGAAAATTGAGCAAGTTATCGTCATTTAAAAGTACCTGCAACATTAAACTCAATGCTACGAGTGAGCGAGCGCCCTGTGGTGAGATGGCTGTAAGACATCTAGCCTTTATACATATCTATGGTGCTAACTCTGTACTCCCGCATGTTAGACTCTCTCTCTCTTTGCAGCAGTGTCTTGCGTGAGGTCTCTATTTAGGTTGCTAAAGAAAGAAAGCACTTATCACACACAATGCTAATAGTTGTAAAGTTTTCTGAACTTTAAGCAAGGACAAAACTTGCGTTTATATCAGTGATGCGTGCGCTGCTGGAGCGATGTAGTTTGCCGCATCATCTGCTTAGAGTACAAACATCTTTGATCAGAAAGAAGAGAAAGAGACGCAGCGGTTAAGTTCTAATAGAAAGTAAAGACCTTAAAACAAACTTCATAATCATCACATCAAAGCACCTGTCATATTTATAATATTTATATCTAGAGATTCATCTCATATAAAGTTATTTATCCTGTCTGTAGGTTTATGCATATGGAGATTTTCGTTCCAAAACGTGATAAACGCCATTTAAAAAACAAATGATTTACTGCCAAAATCAGTATTATATCAGGTCAGTATTTAAAAGTAAATTGTTAATTTTACGCAAAATACAATATCCGCCGTATTATTCTGTTATCTTTTCTCCCTTTTTCCCAAAACGCAATAAAAGCCACTCCCCCTTTTCTGCAGAATGCAATAAATCCGCTCAATAAATCACAGTGCACCATTCAAAGCATTGTAAACAAACAATGGCGGCGCGTTGAGTACACGGACTCCTAGTTTTCCTCATCTGCTTTTTACTTTGTGATCAACAAACAAACAAAAACAAAATAATACTTTAATAGCATTGATAAACCTGTGATGGTTTTCTGTGACGGGAAAGAAGCCATCAACATCTAATAATTTACGCGAGTGACACTTGGGAGCCGGTCAAGTTTCTCTCATACTAACACATTGACCCCAGGGGATCTTATGAAAAACTTTCCATTATTTTACTCAAAGTCAATGAAAATCGAGCAGGACCAAAACATTTTACAGTTGATCGCTGTGAAAAATGTTGAGCGACGACGTCCCAAGTATAACCGCAGAAATGACAGTGTTCTTAATATGACAAAGTAAGTGTTTAGATTAATGCCATTGATGTTTTTTTTTTTTATTAATGTATAGCACTAGTCAACTAAATGAATATAACATGGCAAAGATGAATGCACATTTATATATTGATTCATTTATCGCATTTTGAAAAAAAACTTGTCATGGGTTTATTGCATTTTGTGCATTTGTTTTTATAATAAATCTTTGAAAATCAAGTTATGGATTTGAATTTTTTATGTTTTTATAACCTAAAGATAGCCTGACGTTGTCATACTCAATTCTAGTCAGAATTTGAGTCTGATACCGCTCCATTGAGCTATAATTATGAGGCGTGTCTCAACCGAAAAATGCCTCTGCACTCAATTGGATAGACCTACGACCAATCAGAGCAACGGGGTGTGAGACGTATGTTGAAATGACGTATTTGCAGCTTGACCGAACTGCTAGTTATTTCGCTACGACACACACTACAAGTCTGAGTTTGCGAACGTACATCAACACCTACTATGTTTACAACATTTCATTTATATCACATTAAGTCATACAGTAAGACTATCTCTTACCATTTGTACATTAGTTGAACTTCATCCACGACGATACCCATTACGTTTGCTTGTTATATCCATCTCGTCGTGCACACCGAGTTGCATCGCCGTGATACCCATTTTAGTTGCTTCTTTAACTTGATCTTTCATAAGTGCGACAACTTTTGTCGAATCCCGTAGGACGGCAAAAACATCAACAAATGCCTTGCTCGCGTTTCTCTGTTCCTCTTTTAAAATCAATGCTCTGTCGATATCTTTTAGAACAGACTCAATGTCAGAGTCCACACATCTGATTTCTACCGCGGCAGCCATTTCGTTGTAAACAACAGATTCAACACACGCGCTCTTTGGTGACGTGGTTGATTTACGTTACTGATCATCTGTCCATCATCATATAAAGCCCGCCCTGACAATTTGATTGGTTCGACCAGCTTTGGGTCGAGCATAGTAGCAACTCAACGGTGAAACTCCAGACCGATCTTCCCGTTCCTCAAAATGTTGTGGGCGGGGCTAAGATCGGCTGGCACCCAGGCTAACCTAAAGATGCTATGTGAAAGTTTGTAACAGAAAAGAGTGGTTTTCATCTTCTCACTTTCTAAAAACACGTTTTTACCCAAATTAGTCGAAATGGATTTATTGCATTTTGGAACTAAACTATTCATAACTGCTTATTTTACATATTGCCTATTTTTTATGTACTGTATGCATAAACAAAAAACACAATGAATGCATACTAGAGCTTCAATAGTCTTGAAAATTAATAACTTATTTTAAAAAAACATTTTGTCTATTAAGACTTATTACACGGCTCTCTGGAATGCTTGATTCTGATTGGTCAGTTGAGACATTTGCAGGTTCGTTCTTTTCAAATAATAACCGCTCCAAAGTAATAACGCATAGCCGGCCCGGTACTACTTGAACGATTTAAATCGCTCCGCGCCAATAAAGATTACTGTTTGGGGCCATCTTGTGACAAACACTGGACAACCACAACATTTTGACATTAATTTTAACATGTACGGAAAAAACAAAACATTTAAACAGTGGATAGAAAAACGAACAACGACAAGACACCGAGAGCTTACTGAGACTGAACTTGACAAAATAGAGCATGACAGCTACGAAGCCAACACACAAAAAAATACAGAATGGGCATTAAAACTTCTCAAAGACTGGCTAAAAGAGAAAAAATGGAGACAGACAAGTATGAAGCAGAGGATATTAATAAGGTATTACGATCATTTTATCCATCTGTGCAAAGTTTCGCGGAAGGATAAAAATGTTAATTTAAAACAAATATGCCAATAAAATTTTCAAATTCATATTCATGTCCAGTTTTTTTCTTATGTGACAAGTAGCCGTGTAATAAGCGGGATAATGTAGAGGCGGCCGGTAGTTATCGGGAAATAAGCCCCGACAGTGTGATCAGGACCCGACGCGAAGCGTATAAGTGAAAATGCCCAGAAGTTTATGTAAGGGATAATGTACCGGCTGCCTCTACATTATCCCTTACATAAACTTCTGGGCATTTTCACTATAACACTAACTTAAAATTGTGGTGAGCATTAAATTATAGCTACAGTCAGAGGCAAATTTCAATATAAACTGAAATACATATACCGTGAAATATACCATTTGGGTGAAATAAAACGACTCATTCTGTGAAATAGATTTTTGGTCATACCGCCCACCCCTAGAACAAAATATATAACACTGTGCCAGTGATGTTTGAAAATTTTAATGCAAAAATGCCTTTAAACGTTTTTTTTCTGCATATAAATGAAAATGATTTAATGTCAGAAATATTAAAGAAGAGCAAGGGGAATACTGTATTGTATTACGCATCAAACATTTTGAATGTATTTATCTACTACAAGTGTTTAGTTCACATGATGGCAGTTTGAGGGTAAATACATGAATATTTGTCTTTATCATATAGCTAAAGAGATATTATTAACTATATGTGCCCTTCATATAGTAATGAAGAATGTAGCATGTGACTCGTTTGGTTCTTAATGTCTCTCCTTACAGTAAAGGTCAGTATATTGTGAGCGGATCTGACGATGGGTCGTTTTTCATCTGGGAGAAAGAAACGACGAACCTGGTGCGGATCTTACAGGGGGACGAGTCTATAGTGAACTGCCTGCAGCCGCACCCCAGTTATTGTTTCCTGGCCAGCAGCGGCATCGATTCTGTGGTACGACTGTGGAGCCCCAGACCAGAGGTACAGTATGAGCTCACTGTCATCATAACATTACATCACATCATTACACGAGTGGAGGCGGGAATCCCTTGGATTCAAGGGCACTAAACATGAAGTCGGTGAGGGCGTAAAGCTTAAAGTAAAAAGCAAACCTTTTTTTTATTTGTGTTCGACCGGCAGTCGGAGAGCGTGGAGAATTGTCGTGTGGTGGAGGACATGGAGGGGGCGGCACAGGCCAACCAGAAGCGCATGAACGCCGACCCGCTGGAGGTGATGCTGTTGAACATGGGCTATCGGATCACGGGTCTGAGCAGCCGAGGCACGGACGCGTCCGACGAGGACGAAAGCTCCGAGGGTCAGGTTCAGTGTCGCTCCAGCTAGAACTCGGTCTTCCATCACAGACCTCCAGCTGCATCCGTACCACCTTTGAGAAGACGGGAAAAGCACCTTAGATTTCTTCTTCTTTTTGTTTCAGTTCTTGCACACGACGCCCAGTGAATGAACGCACGGAGAGCTGATGTTTGGAGAAGCTTCTTTGTCCTCCACAAAACAAAACTTCCCACGAAGAGGTGCGCGCTTCAATTTCCCGCTCGGCCGAAGCCAAGTCAGAGCTCTTAAAGTGTAGAAGCGCTAGAGAAGCGTCGACGACGTACGGTCAGGTTAAAGCTCGTTTCCAAAGTCTCACAAGCGCTCAGTGTTCTTCTTAATGCAGGGCTTGCTAACAGACGGCGTTTCGTCTTCATTTGTGAAGTTCTCTGTTTCTTTCTTTTATAAATGAACGTGATGATGATGATGATGAGCGTCAGAGGAATGATGTTCAGTGAACTGCGGCACTTTCTTTTCAAGCTATTCTGGTGTTTTTGGACTGTTCTGCAGGTTTTACGGGACTGAACGTGTTTTGTTGTTGATGCTGTTTATTGTCAGAAATGTTGTTTTGTATCTTCATTTTCACGAGTAGGAAAGACAAAGGCGGCTCTGTCATTTTCATAGATAAACCTGAGAAGAGAAAATGAAACCTTACACAGGAGTAAACTATTCTTATGTTAAACGAAAGACGCTTGCAGATTCATGAAAGCCAGCTGAAATGTGCTTCGTGTATTGGAATTAAATGCATACTAAATCATTCTGCTCAGAAAGGATATAATTATTGACGAAATTGATGATATTTTTGCATTTGATAATGTTGTGATGGTCTGTGAGACCAAGATCAGAAACTCTGTTAGGCTTGTTTGTTTCTCTCTTTATTTTTGGTTTGGAGATTTCAGTGAAGTTTAATGCAACATTTGAAAAAATAATAAATGATACTCCGAGTTCTGCAACAGCTCTGTGTTTGCTGTTATAATCTTTTGTGTTCTTCAAAGAGGAAAACATATCACAGACTGTAACTTTGATCACATTTAAGTTTAAGTTTGGCTTTTTAACAGCACTGAAAGCAACACAACTCCATGATCTCTGTTCATTCAGCTGACAGACACACACTGCACAGTTTACACATCAGCAGTCAGAAATAAAAATCCTTTTATTTACATTTATCACGTGTCCTTCTTTATCTCTGTATTAAGCTACAGAACTTTTGATAATGACATGAAAGTGTGTGATGGTTTATTTCATGACACATTCATTTGTGTTGAAAATAAAAAGCTGGAAATGCAACCAGTTCTCAGGATTTTAGCTTTATATTTTTTTAAGGATCACTTGTGTGTTCAACTTATCAAAATACATTTAGTTTGTACATACAGTGCAGAGCTTCCACAATCTGGCCAGCTGACAGTTCTACATTTGATATGGTATATAGATGTCTTTTCTATATATATCATCCTGAGAACCAGGAAAACATTTTTCGAGAATTTTTAGTTTTTTTCTTTCAAAAATTAAGTGTTGGGGTGGTAACAAACACAAAAAACACTTAATTTTATGACCACTGTAGTTGACCACGGGACTTTTATGTTCTGAATTACATTCATCTTGATTCTGTGTTTTTGCCATTTGATTCAATTTTCGCATTTATGTTTACATTCATTTTTGTTTTCAATTTCCTTTTCACCACAATGTGCATTTAAAGGTTATGAGTTTTAAATGAGATGATTAATTATGATATTTGGTGTAGCATTCTGACACACAGGAACATGTGGCTCTTATTTCATCTCACAAATCTTCTGCTTTGCATCCGGGCATTCTGCATCTAGAAACATTTTTTCCATTTACTCATACTGTTCTTAGCATGCTGCATACTAGGGAAGTACGTACATTCAGACGCAGGAACAACGTAAGCGTGCCTTTCCCTGATTGGACGTTGTGAATGTACGCAGATCGGCTCCCCGCTGAATCCCTGTGCTCTACTTTGATAAAGTTGTTTTCATTGCATTTGCCATGTGCCCAATTTGTCAAAGTCTACCTTTTGCTGAATAGTTTGTTTTATTCTACAGACATTATTCATTTTCTGCCATGTTGTGCCACAAACAGTGAGGAGATAATGTGCCTTACCTGTGTCCTCTAAAGACCACCTGACCTACATCCCCTAATGAGGAAAGTGTAGTTTACATCTAGGCCAGAAGAGAGAAGAGGAAAGTACCTTAACACCACCACAGCAGCACTCCTTTGAATTATATAATACTTTATGTGTAGTGTGCACACTAAAAATGATCGGTATGTGTCGTTCAGTAACACAATGAGATCATATGATGCATTATCAGTTATTGTTACATAATAAGTATGCATACTCTTTCACTTGCTGTTTATAAAAAATAGCAGGCAGTGTAAAGAATAGGATGGCTTTAAGTTAATGGTGTCATATGGATGATGTGACACCTTGACACATGAACCCAATGTCTGGAGAAAATACATTAGCAAGCCACATCTTTCATGTTATATAACATAAGCCCAGAACACAGCTCATATTTTACCACCACATCAGAAAGATTTTTTTCTTTCATTGTTTCAAAAATGTCAAAATAATGAAGCACATACAGCCGCGGTTTTGTTTTCAGTGTGTGCATTACACAAAAATGTGTAAAAGTGAACTGACATGTTTGATTCCTAACACAGACAGGAATTAAGTCTCAGACTAAAATGAATGTTTAATCTGTCTTAACTGAAAACATCTCGCACTAACATGTGTCTGTGCCTTTTTTTTATCTCAAGATGTACACCCGTATTTAAACCACATTTGGGAAACCAGTCTAAGGGATCAAATGTGTTAGTCTGGAGAATTTGAAGGGATGGAAGTGATGTGATTTAACAAAATCCCTTGGCTGTCACTGTAAAGTAGGTCTAAATGTGGCTTATTGTTGCTTTATGTCCCCTTTATCCAGGGACAGTCCAGTCCAGTTCTCTTCTCCACAAACCCACAACAATAAAAGATGAAAACATTCAAAAAGGTTTTGTCTCGGTTTTTAATCCATAGATAATAATAACAAGATTTCAATGATATTCTGAACATTAACTTGTCCCCACTTTTCATTTAAAAAGTCTGGTCACACTATTTATCATAGCTGTGAAATAATTCACACAAAGTCATGGTTGCGTTGTGTAATTAATACAAATTGAAAGCTTTTTTGACATGCTGCACTTCCTGATTCATTTAAAGGGGACATATCATGAAAATCTGACTTTTTCCTTGTTTAAGTGCTATAATTGGGTCCCCAGTGCTTCTATCAACCTAGACAATGTGAAAAAGATCAACCCAGTAACTTAGTTTTGGTAAACCATTCTCTTCAAGCATGTGAAAAAATAGCTCATTGAAATTTGGCTCCCCTTGTGATGTCAGAATGGAATCTTATTATAATATTTCTGCCTCTTAGGCTGCAGTCACACCAAAAGCGCTTTAAATGCTTGCAAACGCAGGGCTCTTTTTTAAAAAAAGAGCAGTGCGGCGCGGCTTTTCATATTGCTAAGCAACCATCGAGTCAGCTGTCTTGTCAATCAAATATTGAAGCGTGAGCGCTCTTTTGCTGTTAACTGTCATATCAGCAGAAACTTTAAAAAGAGGACGCTTGCTCTGACCTTGTTTGAGGGTGAGAGGTGCACAAACACACAGGAGAGAGTGAGCGAGTGGTGTCCGGTTCTTCAAAGCAACTGTAAACTTCCCTCACCACAACGTAAGGCCCGCCTCTCCCCTCATTCGATTGGACAATGGAAAGACACGAATGACGTCGGGCGCTTCTCCGCTCTCAGCGCTCCTTCAAAAACGCGTGCGCGGCAGGCGGCAAAAAACCGCAAGGCGCTCGGCGTGCATAAACAGCGCGCAAACGCGCCCTGCCCATAGAATATCATTAAAAAAAGGCGCCTGCAACTGCCATAAACGCTTTTGGTGTGACTGGCCCCTTAATCTGCACTTTCCAACCACAGCACTGCCATTTAGGGCACACTCACATTATCCAAACCAAACCATGCCCCAGCGCAATTGTCACCCCTCCCTACTCCCCCAGGTGCACGCACTCACACTGTACTTTTTATTGATCCGAGTCCGGCAGGCGGGCACGCTTTCGTCATTAAGATGCAATTGTTTTGAAAAAGCAGGAAGTAAAGCGCTCTCTTAACACTGGATCCCAACGTAATGATAAGTCTGTGTTTTTTATTCGGAGTCGTTTGGTGCGCCGTATAGACCAGGGATGGGCAACTTCGGTCCTGGAGGGCCGGTGTCCTGCAGAGTTTAGCTCCAACCATAATTAAACACACCTGAAGCAGCCAATTAAGGTCTAACTAGGCATACTAAAACTTTTAGGCAGGTGTGTTGAGGCAAGTTGGAGCTAAACTCTGTAGGACACCGGCCCTCCAGGACCGAAGTTGCCCATCCCTGGTATAGACAGTCCTCTCACATGTCATCATATTGCTTAGTTGATCTGTCACGTGTGCAGCTCGGACATTCACATTACCCTGCTGCGTGCATCAAAAGGTTTTTACGGAGGCAGATGAAGGTGAGTGGTCGCGCAACTGACGTCTTAACCTTTTGAATCGCGCTCACACCACAGCCTTCCGCGCCTGAGCCCAAGTGAACCGCTCTCCGGCCCACCTCTGCAACCCGGCCGCGGCGCGATTAACCAATCCACGCCCGGGCATGGAACAGAGCGATCACACTAGTCAAACAAACCAGGCTTTGGGGGTCAAACGCGCCCAAGCGCGGTTTGGTTTGGATAGTGTGAGTGCGCCCTTAGTGCAGAAATCAGCTCATTTGCATTTTAAAGGACACACCCAAAAACGGCACATTTTTGCTCACACCTAAAAAGAGGCAATTTTAACATCTTATAATAAATGATCTGTGGGGTATTTTGAGCTAAAACTTCTCATATGTACTCTGGGGACACTGAAGATTTATTTGACATCTTACAAAAGTCTTGTGAAATGTCCCGTTTAAACTATGGTAACAATCAGTTCTTAGGTGAACAAGCAATTCATTAATAACCGCAGTGATATAGCCTACATTATGGCTTTCATAATGTTATATTGTGTTGTCAGAGCAAATCGACGCTGGACGAATGAAAACGCACGTATGATTCGTGCGTTTTTTTTATTATTTGCCACAGTAAAATGAGAGACATGGCAATAAAACAAAACTAAACAATTATTACACAATCAACAAGCCAGGGTTAATAATAAATAAAAAAATTAATAAACAAAAAATGGAGAAAAGGGACGCCCGCCCGACGGTTTTGCCTCTTGACGTCACAGTTCCTGCGTCCCTTCGCGTCGCGTGACGTCACCGCGGACGGCGCGTGATGGCGGATGTCAGTGAAATCGACACGATGAAACATTTACACGGAGGTTTCGAGAAAATCGACAAAGAAATGAGCCGTTATCCGTACTGTATCGTGTGGACACCGATCCCGGTGCTGACGTAAGTAACGACTTCAAAAACATTACGACTGATGACGAAAGCAAACGCGCTTCCTGCACATAAACATCAACAGATCTGAGCATGACAGAAGAAGAGCTTCACACACACACAAACATCTATACTGACGTGAAAATATATAACCTGTTACTGTATATAGAGTTATATAAAGGAATTACTATGATAAAAGTATAAGTTTCATTTTCTTTATGCTTTGCTACTTTCAAAAACTGTCCCAACCCATACGGCAAAAAATTTACATTTCTCTGGCCAAAAATATTTTTTAAATATATGCTAAATACATTTTGTTGAATGTTATGCTCAATTAAATATATTTTTGAATTTGGAAATATATTTAATTTTACCCTTCATATGTCAACATATATTTCAACATGTATTTTAAGGGCAAACAAATACATGTATAATTGTACAACCTATATGAAAAAACATTTATTCTTTGTATAAATATGTGCTAAATATAAGTTACCTTTATCTTTTGTTTGAAAATACCGTAGATTTAATTTTTAACCTTTTTAAACCAGTTTTTCTTCCAATGCAACGTGAATATATTTCCTTGGATTGAAATATGGGCTAATATATTTTTAAAATATATTTTTATGAAATGTATTTACTTTTAAAATATATACAAAAAATTGCCAAAAATATATCGGTGAAAAATGTATTTTTGTAAACACATTACAAAATATATTTTACCAAATATATTTTTTGGACATTTTTTGTGTATTCTAAAAAATATTTTTTGTCCTATGGGAATTTATGTAAGCTCCTCACCCTATAAACATATATACACATATATATATATATACACATATATGTGTGTGTGTGTGTGTGTGTGTGTGTGTGTGTGTGTGTGTGTGTGTGTGCGCGTGTGCGCGTGTGATGTGATATGCTATAAAGTTATGTAGATTGCTTGAGACATGAAGAGATTGATGCGGTGTTTTGTGACTGCAGGTGGTTTCTGCCGTTTATTGGGCACATGGGCATCTGTACCTCCACAGGGGTCATCAGAGATTTTGCGGGGCCTTACTTTGTATCTGTGAGTGTTTCTTGAAGATTCTGTGTTGTCTGTTTGTTTACCATAACTGTATTTCATCACTAATGATTCATATTCTCTATAGGAGGACAACATGGCTTTTGGAAAACCAACAAAGTGAGTAATACAGGTTAAGATTAACTGGTGTGGATTGACTTGTGTATGGATTAACCAGTTCTTGCAGCTATAGATGCTGAAATGGTGTGAATAAAGAAATAAAAGAATACAGGTTGAGTTTTCCTTCACATGAACACGGATGAGTGTTTGATGTGTAATGTTATTTCAGGTACTGGAGGCTGGATAAGAGTCGAGTTAACACCGGTGGAATTAATGGCTGGGATGTAGCTGTGCATGAAGCATCTGAAGAATACAAATCCAGAATGGTGAGATTCACTTTTTCTCTCTCTCTCCTTTTATCAAACACTTACATGGATGACATACTGTATGTGACGTGTGACATTACATGCATTATAATATGCAAAATTATTAAGCAGGCTTCATTTGCAAATAATCCTAATATCTTGTTACTGTTAAGTAAAACATTATGATCTTACATTAATGTATTTTATCCATTTATACTGTATGCATGTTTCAAACCCATGACCTTTGCACTGCCAACACAATGCTCTACAGGATATATTATTTAGATACACCATGGTACTACATTTATTATTGTACTACATGTATGCTATAAAATTTGAAGTGAAATGTGACATGTGGACAATGTGATGCCCAAAACAGGAACATCTACATAATGAATATATATATAGTCATCATTATCATAATTACTTATCATAATTTAGGCATATTTAAGAAGAAGATGATCAGTATTGTTAATAAATCTCTCTTTACTTTATTTTCAGCACAATTTGTGTTGTGATAACTGTCACTCTCATGTAGCCATGGCTCTGAACCTCATGCGTTATAATAACAGCTCTTCATGGAACATGGTCAATCTCTGTTTACTGTCCTTCATTCACAGTAAACATGTCAGGTGAGTCTGTCTCCTTAAACATCACATACAGTACAGTACAGTAGTGTTCCATTGAAGTACTCTCCCTTTTGATTTGAAACAGTATAGAGTCAGACAGCTTGCGCAAGTGCAAACACCTCTATTGCTGTTAAAAAATATACTGTCAGGATTTACAAAAGACATGCAGTAAAAAATTGTTGTTTTTGCGACGTTTTGACATTATTGCATATGCATTTGTAAAATTCAAAATTTATAAGAGAATTTAAATGAATCACTCAACATGATTTACTAAGGTTTGCGCTCATTAATTCACCGATATTTGTGTCATTATTTATCAACCAAAAAGCATGTCTTTTTTGTGCTGGTCATTATAGAAATGAGATTTTGCGTCTGTGTTCTTTAACGCACCCATGCCAGTAAATCATTTCCACTCCAATCACTGCTTTTCTAAATTGTGCGCTTACATTAATGTGTGCTGTTTAGTAAATCTGACCCTTAGTATGTCAGTGTCCAACGAGTGTCTTTTAATTAAATTTAAATTGCATCTGATGTAAATTAGGGGTGTAACGATTAATCGTGCAAATGCGCGTTTTCTCAATGAACGAATTTGAATGAGTTACGGTGAAATCCCGGCACATCCGAACGCCAAAACTCCCTTTGTGCCACAGAAGAAGTAGTATTACCAATGCTATTCCAGGAAATGTCTACAGGAATGTTTATACGCTGTTCTTGAAATTGCTTCAAGTATTTTCATGATAATAAAGAATATTTTGAATGATTTTTATTTAAGAAGTGTTGCTTTTTTAATTTCACGTTATAAATGACTCAGACTCATAGTGATTTTAGATTGATAAGGACTTCCTACTGATCACAGAGCCGTATGCACAAGCTGTGCATGAAACAAAGAATCGCAGCCTTGTGATTCTGAATCGATTTCACACAGGCATTTTTAATGGGACACGCGATTGAATCGTTACATCCCTAATGTAAATGAATTACATGAGACTTGTTAGTTTGCTTACATGAGGAGGCACTAGGGCTGTCACATTGATTAAATAATTGTCTTACTGCAATTGTTTGACCTCATCGCGACGATTTTTAGATCACCGCAATGATTGCACATCTCTCTAAAAAAACACAAGGGGGAGCTGTAGTGCCAAAATAAATAAGACCGTATAAGATGGCATACCTTAACTGAAAGTGTAATGTGATACATTGCAAAGTCATTTAATACAGTGGAAAAACAGCATTTAAAGAAATGCTGCAAAACTTTGATAAGCAGTAAAAACTTTTATCATTAAATACTTACTTTTAAATATGTGTATTAATATTCACTGCTATGTAAACAACATGAAATTAGGCAATTAACTGTCGGCCAGATTTCATAATCGTGACAGCCCTAGGAGGCACTACACTAAATACACACATGCAGATGCAATTCCGCCTCATTTGCGCATCTAGTTCACGTGATTTGAGCGTATGGCACGGTATGTGCTTTTTGTACATTTTGCGTTTACGCGAATTTGCGGCTGATGCCCGAGTTGAAAAATTTTAACTTTGGCGGATTTTTGCGGCGCGTTAACCAGTCAGGAGCCTGCTTGCTGCTGTGGCGGCAGCCACATGGAGGAACGCTTGATATTGTCCGTGAGCAGTCACCAGGAGCAATAGACGGGTTGCACGGCGACGTCACTAACTGGTTGCGCGCGCAACCGAGGGGCAGAAAGAAGAGACGTGCATTGTGTTGTATGCTAGTAGCGGTGTCTGTAAGTCAAAATGCCAAGGAATTTTTGCGTGGAAAATAGTACCAACAGAGTCAGTGCTGGGTGCCTGATGTTAACATACCAGTAGATGCGACTATTACGTTACTAGCATTATAATTATAAAATTATAATTCATACATGTATCACAGTAACACTGCAAAAATAAAGACAGAAAAACAGATACAACTAAAATCAAGTCTTATTTATGTACAAACATTAAAGAACGCTTCAATAATTAAGGTTGTTGCAGTAGCAGATCAGCTCACCAATCGGTCTTTCTGCCCCTTGGTTGCGCGCGCACCCTGCAATGTTTGTAAACTTGCAACCCCTCTATACGACACAAGTTCTTATTTCTACAGAGACAGGAATATAAAGGACCTCGCTTGGAAGAGTGTCAGTGAGGACATTGGGCAACCTGAAAAGTTGTTAATACACATTTTTACTTTTGAGTCACGTGACATTTATCGCCCCACGCCGTTTATTTCCCCCTATAGTGAAGTGACTAAATACAAACTGGTAAATCTCTCAAAAATGCATAATCAACATTCAGCCATCCTGCAAACAGACAATCGCATAGCACTTGCCTCTCCCACAAGAAGCGGATTTTGCCTCTGACGCGTGTCAAATGCTTGCTTTTTCTGTGCGTCTACTTCGCTCTGCACGCGCAAATGCATTCAAACTGTTCAAGCGGCAAACTAAACGCGGTAGACGCAATTTTGACGCCTGAAACGCAGTTGGTGTAAACGCAGCATAAGATTATTAAACTTTTTGCATTTAAATTCTCTTAAAAAAGGAGAATTCATTTGTCATCGTTTTCTTTCTTTCACACAACACACTGTCTGATTTAATGAAAGAAAAGGGCTCAGTTTTAAAAAAGACAAAAATGCTTTCTAAATGTTGAGTACATCACTGTTTTGTGTTTAGTCAGCGGTGACAGAATGTTTATTTTTGTGTGTATTAAAGAAGAGAAATGGTTTAATCTTTGTTTTGTTGAGACGGCCCATTTGAATGTTTTTTCTCTTTGCTGACAGCTTTTTAGGGTTTCTGAAGACCTGGCTGCCATTCCTGATGATCTGTGGGGTCATAATCACAATCGCTCTCGCTCTCAACTTGCGATGATTCAGACCAGCTGACTGGAGCATCAGACGTGGACAAAACCATTGGACGGCCATACAAACATCTCAGGATCAGAGAAAGCCACGGCTAATAAAACCAATCCAGTCTGTTGCTGAAGCTGAACTTTTATTGATGCGTCTGTATGGCTGTACTACATTTATAGCGCATACAGACGGCTTCTGTCGGCAGATTCAGCAGAGACTTATTTGCATCTCTTGACATCAACACATGAAGACTATCAGTACCATGGTATATAAATGAATTACAGGGATTTTACCATCACTGGTTAGATAAGCTTTTGATGTACAGAAGTTTTGCATTTGTAATGTAGTCATATCATACGCATTCTGGATATCTCCTCAAAACTGAGACTTTATAATCGGTGAAATATAGCGAATGAAGATCTTAACTAATAACCAACAGTTACAGTAACTAAACTGTGTATCACATTGTTGAGAAACATATTTGTCAAATGCTCAAAGACACAAACTGATTTGCTATTTTTACAGTCTGTATGTACATCTGGTTCATTTAAATGTGTTCATATTCATTTATATGATATGACCAAATAGAAATATATATCTATATCTATAATGTATGATCTCATTATTATACAGTGACACTTATAAATGCCTGAATGTCAAATAACAAAGTAGGTTTCACATGAAAAAGATGCACTATCGTGTTTCTTTTATTTTTCTTAAATTAATTCTGTCTTGATATATAAATGCACTATTATAAAATGATATTTAAGTATGTAGTATTACACGTGGCCATAAATGTTTAGCCCACTTCTCTAAACTGATGAATGTAATGTGAAGAATATGAAGCCCCGCCCACCTTCTCTTATACATTCGCACCTGTTCACTATATAATAATGCACACCGAGTGCACGAGACAGAAGCGCACTACACGCGTGTCAGAGGATGTTTGCTTCAGTATGCACACTTGCACTAAAGACAGCAGCCTGTTAAGGTGACATCTCATCGTTCATCAGATGTGCAGGATTATAAGTGTACTTGTTTGAAGAATGTCGCCTATACCGCTGACGCTTATCTGCGCGATGCTGTGCGCCTCCGCGTGCGTCGCGTACTGCCCGCCGCGCTGCGAGTGTTTGGAGACGCAACGCACGATGAGCTGCGCGTCTGCTGGACTCCGTCGGATACCTGCCGCGATACCGCGCGACGCGAAGCGCCTGAGCATCACCGGAAACGCCATTCAACGACTCGAGCAGGACGCGTTTAACGCGTTACAGAACGTCACCAACCTGAACCTCAGTAACAATGGGTAAGAAAACACGTGACCTGCTGTGTCTTACTAGTTACAGTATCATTTATAATATCTGTCTGTCTACCTATCCATCCATCCATCTATCTATATATCTACCTTTCCATGTGTCTGGCTCTCTATCCATTTATCTATCTATCTATCTATCTATCTATCTATCTATCTATCTATCTATCTATCTATCTATCTATCTATCTATCTATCTATCAGTTTATCCATCTGTTTATCCATCTGTCTATCCGTCTGTCTGTCTGTCTGTCTATGTATCTGTATATCTGTCTATCCGTCTGTCTGTCTATCTATCTCTCCATCTCTCTGTCTGTCTATCTATCTCTCATTTCTGTCATTGTAATGAATCATAAATCCTTGTTGACTTGTACATTACTCTTCTTCTATATTCAGAATAATGGAAGTTGGGTCGCGCGCTTTCTCTTCTCTTCACACGCTGCACTCTCTGATCCTGAACAATAACCGTCTGGTTCTGATCCATCCTGAAGCGTTCTCAGTGCCTGGTAGTCCTCTGCAGGAGCTCAGCTTCAGGTCTTGTCTCTACAACTACACGTCACTGACAGATCTCATTACTGCCCTACGCTGGGGTGAACTCACCAACCTACAGCGCCTCGACCTGTCGGGCAATCATCTCATCCTTCTGCCTCCGGGAATGTTCTCCCCTCTCCCTAACCTGCGACACCTCCATCTGAGCGACAACTCGCTGGTGGCCGTGTACAACAGCACTTTCTCTGGTGTTGAACAGCTGTTGGAGCTGGACCTGAGCAGAAATGCCATTCGAACGTTTACCAGCGAGGGTCTCCGTGAGTTGGAGCGACTCGCTCGGGTTCGCCTGCTGTTGGGTCAGAATCCCTACTCGTGCACGTGTGAAACCGAGGAGTTTGTGAACTGGCTGAACAGTTCAAAGGTCAAGGTGGGTGATGTGGATAAGCTGTCTTGCGCGTTCCCCGCAGAGCTGCGTCACGTCTCTTTGCGGGCTCTTAGCACGCGTGCCCTCGGCTGTTACGTTACACCCGGCGAGGAGATCACCCACTTGACCCTACAAACGTCCTACGTGTTCCTCGGACTTGTGCTGGGATTTGTAGGCATGGTCTTCCTTTTTGTTGTCTACCTCAACCGAAAGGGTATCAAAAAATGGATCACGGACATACACGAGGCCTGTCTAGATGTGCTGGAGGGTTACCAGTACCGTTACGAAATTGACTCAGATCCACGTCTGCGACACCTCTCGCAAAATCGAGCTCATACGGATGCACGTTTGGGACGCATCCCATCTGATGTCCGTGTTGCACAGATTCCATCTGATGTGTCTTTATAACATTATAATCCCCTTACAATAAACATTTTGCATTAACCACAAACATTGCTGCTGTAAGACAGTGGGACAGTTGATAAACTCAAAATGAACAAATATAAGCCTGACCAATAATCTCAAGGCCTACTTATGTTAAGCACAACATGAGACAACATTGCAGTCTGTGCAATTCAATGACAACATCTATCCTCTGATCAAACAGCAGGTTGTTGCCTAATGTTCTGTGATGTATCAGACGGCCATAAATGACTGGTGCATGTGTATGAGATATACACAGGATTAAAGTGCTCCTCTCCATATGGCCCAACACAAACACACACACACAAACACACACACGCTGCTACAGATGTGTCCTCAATATCTGGTTATGGCCCATCTCACTGCTAGTTCAGGAAGAGGAGGAAGATGAAGAGGGCATTCAGGGGGAAAATAGGGCACAGTGAAGGGTTTGGATTGTAATGTTTCCTGCGAACTTGCTGAAGCTCACAGATAATGACTGCAATTGATCAAGACCAGACATCCCATATTAATCTGTGTCTTTGCTTTTGGCAACGCAGTATATTGGAATATATTTGAAGAAACACAGCTGGTGTGTGTGCGGTCTTTGTGTGCATGCACAACTGTGTAGCATTACATTAAAATGTAGTGAATTAGTGTAGAATATTTTTTGTAATAAAATGTAAAATAAAGTTTCCAGTGATTTCTAAGCCTGGTAAATAATAAAATCCCATGGAAATTTCTACAACAAATTTGCTATTTATGATCAGCTAGGCTATATGCAACTGAATCCTTCAGAAGTTGTTTTGGTGATTTATTGAATTCAAAATGTGTAAATGAAAATCTTCTGTCACTGACTGTATTCGCAAACATCATTTATTGACCACAAGCATACATTTCCTATAGAACACGTGATATACTGTTTATAAGTGTATTTAAACTTTTCACGTTATATTTTATTTACCTAACCCTAACTTCAGGAGTTTCCCATCTCAGGTGCTAATTTTATATACATTTCATATATTTGAATAGACTGTATAGTCAAAATCATTTTGATTTCACTCCTCTTCGCTGGACACAATGACACATTAATGAGGACATCGGCGGACCCTTCATCACCCTGAAGATGACAGTGAATCATGAACTACTATATATGATGCATTGTAAACATACTGATAACTGTTGTATGTTGCTGAAGTGTATGCGAATAATTGATATTAGCTCAAGAGATCCAGTTAAAAATGAAATGTGTAAAGAAGATAAAAGCAAGTTTTGTGCATGAGAATGACAATTATAATATCATTTAGTATTATAGATTCATTTTTAAACTAATAAACCTCGAATACACACACTTACAGTGAATCCAGACAATACCACTTTAATAAAAGAAACAATTTCAGACTATAGTGTTGAAATAGCCTACTTAAATACTATTTATAGTTAATTAACACTATATGACGGAAACTTTGCAATAATATCTATTTATATTAATTTCCTTGCTGTTTATGTCTCTCATTTATTTTCTTTAAAACTACTTTGCAACAATGCAAAAAGCTCGATAGAAATCAATCTAAATTGAAAGGATTTAGCGTCACATCCGCGTGACGTCACAACTTACCTGAGAGTGGGTGTGGTTTACCTGTAGCCACAGGTAAAACACGGCACGATTCTTAGCGAGTAAAGCTTCAGTATGAGTCCGATGTGAAGCGAATAGATTTATACGCGTGTACGTGTGTGTTTGTTTTTCGATGAATCGAAGCATAGATCGATGAAGTGAGTATAATACCGCGGTAAAGGAACCGTTCCCGGGCGCGATACTTCCGCGATCCTCAACGATCAGAAGTCGCGCTCAAAACAACAGAGATTCATATGCGGTAAGTGTCTGATCTGAATCTGATATATAAAGACAAACACAACGCGACGCGACGCACCACAACGCATTCACTTCATCCATAATGATGGGCTCTTTTAGTCTCGTGTCCTGGTTTTCAAAGGTTTGCAACCCTAAATAATGATGTGAAGTCGACTCATTAAAGTCGCAATGCACAGAAATAAGTCTCTGTTAACGAGAATTAAAGCTAAATAGTAGCCAATAATAAAATATTTTCAGTAAAGATGAAAGAAACGGACGTTTTGTAGAATGTCATTGAAGTTTAGTTTGTATTCTCAGATGAAGTGTTTGTGTCAGGCCTGTTGGACATTAAACCTCTCTGTATGTTGATAAGAACATTTAACTAACTAATTGTGGTTCATTTTAATCCATTTGTTCTTTGTATTTCCTCCCCATCCACATTAGTCTGGAGGTATTTCGAGTATTTACAATACATGTAAACACAAACTTGATGATCAAGTAATTCTTGCCCACCAAAGAAAACCTTCTTACCTACATGAACATGTGTGACAGAGCAATGCTGCATGAATTGTGTTTTATTTTGCTGTTTGCTGTTAAATAACATGTTTATATTTAACATCAACAGAGGATCTAGATTGAGATCTGATGGTGGTTCACATCACATGTTTGAAATGCTTTTGGGAGCGACAGTAGAAAGAAGCTCAGTGTGCAGCAGTTTGACGTGGTGGATTCGTTCTTAAAACATCTTTGAGTTGAATTTGTGTCTTCTTTGAGGGAGTTATTGTGCAATAAACGTAAAATAGGAAATGACATCAACTGGCTGCTCGATTATGGGAGAAATCATAATTTACGATTATTTACTCTGTGGATTTGAAAACATGCATTTATTAAGCCTTTTTATTAGGTGTCAAAGCAGTGGTGCCTAACAAACACATCAGCAGCACTTTATTCGCTCAATAAATGTTTTCCCTCAATTATCTTGTTTTTGTAAATGATTGAATCAAAAATCAAAAACAATTAATTACACAGCCCTACTTTCTCTTTAGTTCACTTCATCCATAATGTTTTCAATCTTCATTTACATGTTTAATAGGCACTTTTATCCATGGTGTATTTCAATATGTGTTCCCTGGGCTCAAACCCATGACATTTTCAGAATGCAATCAATGTCTTAATAATAAGTTGCATGAAATAAATCCTGATCATTTCTGTTTTGAGAATCGTTGGGATCAAGTCAACTATACAAGATATTGGACACTTAAAAATCAATCATTTTTACTCTCAGGAGAAAATCCTCCAAAATGCCCATCTTGTCAGAATTCATTATCCATTTAACATATTCTACTAGATTGGATTATTAAAACGTTTTTAATCAAGTTAATCCAAACAAAGTTCTAAAATTTTTAGATGAAATCTTTAGATGATCTTTTCTAGTCTTACTTTATATAATAAGACTTTATTCTCGCCATGAATATAGCCTTAGAAGCTGGCAGGGTGTTTAAATAAAAAGAAAGCAAGCGCTTCTCACAAATAAAAGTGATTACTATAGTTAGAAAATTGAAAAAATTGAAACAATGTGCATTAACCCACACACCATCAATACTTTGTTTGTCTATTAAGCAGTGATCTTTCATGCACTATATATCTATCTGTGTTCCTGCAGGTCCTGAATGTGTTGAGTTATGCCTGGCCACAGCACAGGAACACATCACAAGAGCCGTCCTCACAGCTCGGGCCGTTCTAGAGCTGATGGCTACAGGCAGGGCCGCACTTACTCCAAAGACAGCAGCACTAGTCAGGAGACCTATAAAGAGCCGTACATCGAGCAGCCCCGCGGCACGGACGCCCAGATTCCCCGGAAGACCCATCCTTACTACAGCAACGGACGAGGCTCGGAGAGCCTGGGCTTCGTTCCCGGCTCGGCGGACTCCCCTCAGGTCGCTCAGGCCTGTGGCTCGTGCGCGTCACTGGGCTGGAGCGGTTGCAAAGCTCTTCTCTGCTGCATCCTGACCTGCGGCCTCTATGGGTCTAGCAAACCTTGCCTGCCGCCCAACGAGAGCTCCACGGATAGCGCTCCGAAAGCAGAGCCCGAGCCGCGGAAGCCCAACGGCTTTGCCGTATCCAACCCCACGTGCGGCGTGGAGGTCAGCAAGCCGAGGCAGTTACCCAGCTCCGGCAGCTTCAGGTACGGGGACGTCTACTTTGCTGGTAAGAAGGTGGATTACCCCTTGAACCAGGAGGCGCTTCCGCGTCGGGCCAGGACGGTAGCCAAGGGAGACGGCCAGCGGCCGATCAGCAATACCAGTATCTACTCGAGGGAGGATCTGGATCTTGACGATCTGGATGACGGCGGAACGGATATCGACTCGCTCATCACTAAAAAGCTTCTGGAACTTTATAAGCTGCACCAGATCGAGCAGCTGGCCAAATGCACGTCGGACTTGTCCTTCTCTCGTAAAACCAACGAGATTAGCGATCTGATTAACAGCATCGCGCAGGATTATAATCTGGAGGAACAGGAGGCGGAGTGCCGGCTGGTGCACGGCGTCATACGCATCAGCACCCGCAATAAATCCTGCAAAGGTTACAAAAGCAAAGACTATAAACCACAAGACACGATGCAGCACGTGAACGGGAGGAGGGACGGAACGCTGCCTGACAGCGGGATTGAGACCACGACCTTCACCTTTAGCGATGGTAAGACATGGGTATCTGATTCGAGGGTTCATCCAGACATCGAGGTTCTGTCTGACTGGTTTCTAAACCATATGACTTTTTCCTGTTTAACGTTGAAGGAGAATATATGTTTCTTCCATACAGTAAAGCAGGTGGTTACCAGCGTCTGTCAGGCTCCAGCCGGGACCAAAAGCAGCGTAACAAGGTTCCACATAAAGTCCTTTTAAAGCTTTGTGTGAGGAATGGTTATTGGCTTTAATTCCTGCTTGACAGGCGTGGTCACCGTTGGCTTTCATTGTATGGAAAGGAAGAGCTTTGACTTTATTCTGCTATAAATAGCTCCTTTTGTGTTACATAGAAGAAAAAGTCATATGGGTTTGGAAAGACATGCGGCTGAGTGAATAATGACAGAATTTTCATTCTTTTATCTGAAGTCAGCAGTGCTTGAGTGAATTTCATTTGAACGTCATTTGATGATATTTAATTTGTCTGGAAGGGGATCCCGAGGTGCTAGTGTCGGAGCGGACGCAGACAGATGAGCTCGCCCGGAATATGAGAGCTCACAGCGGGAAACGTGAGCATCCATCTTCTTGGTTCTCCTTGTTTTTACTTTTGTTGTCGTGTTTAAGGATTATTCCACTTTCATAAATATCCTGATAATTTACTCACCCCCCATGTCATCCAAGATGTTTATGTCTGTCTTTGTTCAGTCGAGAAGAAATTAAGTTTTTTGAGGAGAGCATTCTAGGATTTTTCTTCATAAAGTGGACCTCAACAGTTTACAGTTTCAATGCAGCTTCAAAGACGATCCCAGCCGAGACATAAGGGTCTTATCTAGCCAAACCTTTGTCTTTTTCACATAAAAAAACCTTTCAAACAATAACGAGAGTCTTACACTAGTTGTGTGATGCGCTAGTGCAACGTTTTACGTAATCTCGTCAAAAGATCACGTAAAACGCAAACTTGTGGACCATTTTAAACAATAAACTGACACAAAGACATTCATTACCGTATGTGCTGCGTCTTATAGTCAGGTGCGCCTTGTAAGTCAGTATGAATTAATTATGACATTTGAGGCAAAAGACATCATTACCGTCTACAGCCGCGAGAGTCCGCCATATGCTGCTCATATATTTATGTAATTCAATGGATTCAGTGATGTGGAATGACGAGTATTCAGACTTCACGCTAGTTGGCTTGTTCGGTTAATTTAGACTATTCAACCTTCTAGGTAAGTTCTGTATGCTATGGTTTATCGTTTAAATAACTGATTATATTACTTTAACGTACAGATATCTATTCAGCCTGCTGCTCTGTCTGCTATTGTTTAGATTGTCCAGATTAAATGTCTGTTCTATGATTTGGATTTTCTGAAATAATTTTCAAAATAAACGTGACGTATAGTCCACTGTGACTTGTATATGTTATTTCGTCTTAATGACACATTTTTGAATGATGCGGCTTATAGTCCGGTGCGGCTTATAGTCCGGAAAGTACGTTAGTATCATTCCACATACAACAACATCTAATGGGCGTGACCTTCGACATAATAATGTAATACTTAAGGTCACGCTTGGCGCATCACATGGCTAGTGCAAGATGAAAAGTTGTTTAAAAGTGAAAATGAGGATGGTTAATGCTTATGTCTTGGTTGGGATCGTCTTTTGAAGCTGCATTGAAACTGTAAACTTTTGAGGTCCAATAAAGTCCACTATATGGAGAAAAATCCTGGAATGTTTTCTTCTGAACTGAACAAAGAAAGACATAAACATCTTGGATTACATGAGGTCTAGTAAATGATCAAATGTTTTTATGAAGTGGAGTAATCCTTTAACCCTATCTTGGGGTACTAAAGGGGTGGGATTGCACCCTGAGGATGGGGTTGTATCGATTCCATTTCACTTCTTTTTTTTTTAAGTTATGTTTTTGGGCTGTTTTTGCCTTTGTTAGATAAGTAGTATGATAGGAGAGGACAGGAAAGTATAGGGTGGAGAGAGGGGTACGGGATCGGCAAAGGACCTCGAGCCGGGGTTCGAACTCGGGTCGCCGAAAGTGCTGCACCCTATGTCGGGGCACTGCCAACTACACCATCGGCTCCATTTCTAAATGTTTTCTACCCACATAAAGTCCTCTCCTGCCCATCCCCTAAACGTAAACTGTAGCCCGTGAAGGCAAACACTGAATCTTCTCTTCTTACCTTACAAATGTTATTGAGGAGCCACAGATCGCCTCCGAGCTGTATATCCAGTATTCTGCTGTATCATGTCACCTCCATCTCATCATTACGTAACTTGTTTCAGACCTGTAAAAATATGAGAAGTCTGACTAGATTGATTAGGGACGTCTGTAGGAAAATTACTGAGTTGAGATGTCTGACTAGATTGATCAGGGATGTCTGTAGGAAAATTACTGAGCTGAGATTTTCCAACGCAATCTCAGGACAATTTCTACATATTCATTCGTACGACCCCATTTTGTACGATTGGCTTTCGTGACATGTGGGGGTTAGGAATGGGGTTTCATCATTGCTTTTTCAAATAATCGTAGGTTTTTATGCAATTTGCTTTGTACAAATTGGCCAACTTGTAAAATCCTACGCATTCCTGTGAGATCAGGCTGGATTTTCACAAGATTTGTTGCACTTTACAAGCAAGTTTAAGGTGTTTATTTATGAACTGTTGTTTTCTTTGACAGATTACTACTCGAGTGCAGCTACGGATTCATCAGGAGCGCCGCTGTTGCGCTAGTAAACCATATTACTCTCAGTTATTACTGCCTATTGAGTGTTCATCTGTCTACATGTGTTCCTCTCAGATTTCACTCAACGCTCTTTATGATTCGATGGACACTGTGTGAAGACTGTCGAGTGCTCTCACATATACTGTACTTAGACTTAATGATGTTTAACAATGAAAGCTGCTGAAAAAACACGTCGACTTTGACCAGCAGCCGTCCGGATAGTTACGTACTGAACAAGTTTCCTCGCTAAATCATCAAAGCGTATTTTTAAGTGTTTGCTTTCATTTTACCTTTGAAAAAATGATGCTGTGGTGTACAGATGTGTATTCATGACGGCGCTGTTATTCATCTGAATGCGGTCCTGTTATAACCCGTCCTTTACTCAGATCAGAACAATCTTTATACCTCCCTTGCTTTTTTAGGACTGTTTGTTGTCAGACAAAACAACCACGTTTGTACAGTGGACATTTTGTTTGTTTTGAAATGCTTTGTAAAGATTTGTTTTCTTATATTTTTTATTGAAATAAAAAGGGAATATTCCCCCTTATTTGCTGTTATTTTATTAACTGCTGTATTAATAACTTCACGGTCTAACATTATATCTGTGATGTAATGGGAGTGTCGTCCTTTTTTAAAGCACAGTTTTAGTTCAGCATACTTTCAGATGTACGTGTTAACCACAGAAAGAAAATCTCTCTCTCTTTCTTTTTTTTGTGTAGTATTTTTCTCGGAAGATCGCGTTGCTGTCACCTCCTCCCTTTTGCTTCCCTCAGGTCACTGTGTTATGAACTTGTTTAGCTGGTTTGACAATAGAAAGGAAATAAAATCCCAGTGTTTGCTGGAGTTACATTGAGGAGGAGGAGGGGTGAAAAATTCCCCTTTAAAACTGTCTGCTTTTTTCACACCACGCAGCCTTACGTAAAACGAAACACTTAAAGATCTTAAATGCAGTCTATGGATAATATCAAGAGATCTATCAGATATCCTTACTGACCATACTTACAGTCCTCATCGTTTTCTTTATTATCATGAGAGGTCAAAGTTTAGAGCTGTTGATTTACTCGTCTCATTGTTTTTAATATATCAAAGATCCTAAATTAGCTATACAGTAATAGTTTTTTAATATATATTTTTTTTACTTTATTTACGTTTATCTCTAAGCCAAACAGATCATGAGCACATTTCTTTTCAAGTCGTTTCTTTTTGTTGTTTTTGTTGAGTCATTTTGACGGTCAGTCTATGTTTACAATATCAAACTGCAGTATATAGTCTGTACATTTTCCAACACAGCACAATATACAAGGTTAAATAAAGCGTGACAAACTATATCACACAATGCAATGTGCCACACCTGATATGCAACAAATCTATAATGTCAGCACTTTAATTTGGTCTTATTGTTGAAAGTTTTGTAGTTTTTCTGGGTGTTGATGTTAAAGCCATGTGACAGGAGGAACACAGCCTATCACTCCCTTTTACCACTTTTACCACAAACAAACATGGTAAAAATCTTTGCTGCCTTACACTTTTTTTTTGTTGAATCAACTCAGATTTACAAGTCATGTCTACTTACTATTATTTATCTTGACAAAAGATGAGTTGCTACAACTTAAAAAAAAGAAGTTGGCTTTTGTTGGAAGTATTATTATAAGTAAGAAAAATAATAGTAAGTAATGACTTGTATATCTGAGCTCATTCAACAAAAAATGTTTAAGGCAGCAAAGATTTTTTTACTGTGTAAGGTTGTCAAAAGATTAATGGTGGTTAATCGCATACAAAATAAGTTTGTGTTTGCATAACATATTTGTGGGTGTAAGTATTATGTGTTTTTGTAAATATACACTTACATTTATACATTCAGAAAAATGCATATATATATATATATATATATTTTTTAAATTTGTATATAATAAAATATATGTGTGTGTGTGTGTGTGTGTGTGTGTGTGTGTGTGTGTGCGTGCGTAAATGTTTCCTAAATACATACATGCATGTGTGTGTATTTATATTTATACCACGGGTCTGTTGAATGCTTTGTTCTGATTGGTGGAGAAATTTTCCATGGGTGATAATTATTTTTCTGTAAACTGCACACCTGACCTGTCAAATGTCTTAAAAATAGACACCAGAGCACTGTTTTTGGTAACCTTTGTATAAAAGAAATAATTCACTCCGCCGTGCTGCATTACCACCTTGGGTGTGCATTATTTTTAAATAATTGAACGTCCCGTCATCAATTATTCCTTACATAAATATACAAAATAATTACACACAGTGCACATGCATATATTATGCAAAAACAAACTTTAATTTTGTATACAATTAATTGTGATTAATCTTTTGACAACTTTTACCAAAAAAACATGGTTAATTTTCATAAGGTCAGTTTAAAATGTTTATCATTATCTTGAGTTTATCATGCATGTGCATGTTTTTTCTTTATATTTAAATATTTTCTTGTATATTTCAATGTTAACTGTGTATTATGGTGTAGTAGTATGAGAAGTTGTACTCTGATCTTATAGTTTTGTTGGTCTGCAGCACAAGAGGGCGACATTACTACACAAAGATCTGTCATTGGCTGTTTCTCAATCTAAAGGCTGCAGCCTCCGGAGGTCGCATTTCTAGGCTGCATACGTCATCAGATTTTAGATTCAGATTTAGATTTCCTGGACCAGTCTTAAAATAGTCCCAGATTAAAAATGCATGTTAATAAACTGATAAAAAGTAGTCCTGGATTAATCTAAAACCTGCCCCATAATGTTGACTATTATTATTCTTAGTTAATGGTAAATTGTTGTAATATGCTTATGCATTGTGAATGTAATTCTCAGTTAACTTAAATAAACCAGTCTTGATGTTGTATGCAGCCTGCACATGTGACCTCCACAGGCTCCAGCCTTCTGATTGAGAAACAGCTATTGTTGTATATCAGCGTGGTCATGTGATCTCCTGGTCTCATTCACAAACACATACACATGTTAATGTATTTTGTGCGGGAATAAGTCCAGGTGTATCATATCAGACATTGGGTCTCATTCACTAAGCATGCATACGCACAAATTGTTCGTAAATGTGCGTACGAACGTTTTAACTTACAAATTATGATTCAACAATTCACGATTATTGTGTATGTGTGGTCTAAGTTGTTCTTACATTTTTGCATTCATTTTAAAAAAATAAGGATGAAAGTTTTTGTTGAATCATGATTTGTAAGTTAAAACGTCCGTACATTTTATGAATAAATGTGTGTGTACACATGCTTAGTGAATGAGACCTATTGATATTTAAAGTTGTAATGAGAATAGATTAATGTGTTGTCTGTAAACTGAAGTTTAACTTCTGACCCTGGAGCAGTGACTTCATGCTTACAGACAGACAGCCTTTTACTGCAATGACGTAACGTTGACCTTTCTTAAGAAATAAATCTGTTACTCATGCTGGCAATGCATAAAGCCACAGTAACGTCTGTCTGTGAATCTTTGTGCTTAGGTTGGTCATGTAATACAATAAAAAGCTGATGTCACATGAACTCATCATCATCGCATATTTAAAGGGATACTTCACCCAAAAATTAAATTCTGTCATCATTTATTCACCCTCATGTTGTTGTAAACCTGTATGAATTTCTTTATTCTGATGAACACAAAAGAAGATATTTTGATAAATGATTTTAAGCACACAGTTGATGGTACCCATCGAATATCATTGTATTTGTTTTCCTACTATGGAAGTCAATGGTTACAATCAGCTGTGTGCTTACCATCATTTATCAAAATATCTTCTTTTGTGTTTAACAGAAGAAAACAAATTATACAGGTTTAGATCCACATGTGGATGAGAAAATTATGACAGAATTTTAATTTTTGGTTTAACTATAACTAGTGAATTATTTGTAGAATACATTTGGGTCCATAAACATCACTGCCATCCGACTCTTTGAACTTTCTAAACTTATTTATTGAAGAGCCCACATGACATAAATACATAAGCATACAGCAAGGTATGTAAAAATAGATTTATTGAAATATAATTACAAGCATACAGATGTTTTCCTCAAACATGGATCAATCAAGTTAGTTTTCTCACAGAGACAAAATATGCACCTCCGGTTATCTCTAGAGATATTTACTACAGGCTTTTGAGGAGAAAGACAAACCTGCTAATGTCACAAACCATTCCTATACAAAACAAACATGTTCAAAAACAATCGATATAAAAAAGAGAAAATAAATCACATACTTGTGACCTAAACATCATGTTACAAAGGTGCAGTAATTTCATAAAGGTGTGTAAACAATGACAGATTGTGCCAAAACGTGTAACGAAATATTTCAGCTGTAACCCCTTCTCATCGCTGGAGAACACAGATATATATATTCAGTCCGAAGGTTTTTGGTTCACTATCTGGTGAACAGCATATCAATCAACAGGTCCAGAAGATCTGCCTGACCGATGACGGGCCGAAAGAAAAGCTCTGTGATGAGACCAGGAGGGATGAGCTTCAGAGTGGAAGCGGCCAGAAGCACGCGGGCAAATCGTCCCGTGTCCTCCGGATGAAGAGGAACCAAAACTTCTTTTAGGGCCTGTTGAGCTTCATACTGCAAACCCTCAACAAACAGAGACGCTTTCAGGCCCGGCACGTCTGTGAAAGAAAAGGCACATCTGTAAGAAACACATTTTTTGTTTTTTGCATAAAAGTTGCAGCAGGATTTCGGATGACTTACCGGGATTGAATATGATGATGCCTTTCAGGTAAGCGTACTCCTTGGGGCTTAAATCCAGACTCCTAAACTTCTTCAGACACGCTTTGAGCTTCTGCACGCCGGCCAGGGTGGGCTGCTCGCGGTCGGGGTCCTGGCGATTAAGAAGAATTTGTTGAAGCATGCTGGGCGCGGGAGTGTCGCAGACCTCGAAACGGACTCGGTCCTGGGCCAGACCCAGAATGAGAAGCGGTGCCCAGCAGTTCTGAAGCAGGGACAGCTGATCTTTGGGCGGCAGCTGCTGGAACGCAGGCAAGCTCCTCATAAAGTGCATGGTCTTGACCAGCACACCCGAAGCCACCTGACACGTCTCGTCCGGTGTTTTCAAACACACCGTCCTGCGTTTCTCACAGTGGCAGGCGTGAGGAACCCAACCGTAGTTCGGCTCCACGTCAGCGGGTTCGGGACGACTGAGGATGTTGAAGAGGATGGCGTTTGACTGTCCTTTACTGTAGTCAGCGGTACAGCAGTGACATTCATAATCCATGTTGGTATGATCTGTAGACTTGCACCTCGTGTAGCTGTGAGATACTGACATCTGCCAGTATTTATACCAACCAATCACTTTCGAACCTTGACCTACTCCATCCTTGAGATAAACAACACCTCCCCTCCGCTATTTAGCAATTGAGTAAATGTTGATAAGCTCTCTTAAATGTAAACGGGCTCTAGCCGAGAAATATTTTAGGTGAGGCAATATTATCTCTCCTTTAGTCATTGCACCAGGCTGTACCAAGCAACCAAGGACTCTTCAGGTATTTAGTTTTATGACCCCTATATCATGACAAACTTACAACAAGCAGGACAAATGCCAACCGGAAGAAAGTGGAAGGGCAATGAACTTCTCAGACACATCATGCAATGACTCAAACCACACAATCATCCAGAGACTCGAAATTCTGACTGCTGGTGTTGGGTGTAAGATTAAAGGGCGGTTCCCCAGATAGACCTTATCCTAAAATGCATGTTTGAGGTGGCTCAATTTAAAAACATCTTGCACTGATATATCTCAATATATACATCTGTGTCATTGTTTTTATTTTTTCTAAATGCACATCAGTAATGTTTTTTGTAAGGTATGCTTGTAAAAATGTCCTAACATAACATTAATCTAAACCCTGTATGGGAAACCAAACTAATTATTTAAGTTTAAATTAAGCATTCGTAAAGATTTGACAAGCTGGCCTTAAAATAAACGGAAGCTCTACTGAGTTTGGTGTAAATGTTGTTATGATATGGCCTTGAACTCTGTCTTTCATATTCAAACTTTTATTTTATATTATTTTAAAATCCTGGCCATCTACACACAATGAATTTCATCTGGATGCTGAATTAATCCTATTAAGTAAATTAAACGCTTGAAACGACTACATTTTTTTAATTCCAATTGTCACTATTAACTAACTATTTACTACTTTTGCATAAATATACTCGTATTTACTGCTTATTAATACTTAGTAAAGTCATTGTTAAGTTTAAGTATTGGTAGGAATTGGGTAGGATTAAGGATGTAGAATAAGGTTTTGCAGAATCAGGCATTAATTTGTGCTTTTAATTACTAATAAACAACCAATATTTCAGTAATATTAATGCTAATAATCAACCAAGTGTATTGTGAGAATTGTAAACTACACTAGTAGTGTTTTACCATTATTATTATTATTAACTCACCAAAGTATATAAAGTGAGAAGGATCCATAAAAAACATGCATTTTACCTTAGACTTTTAGGTGTGGTTACCCAGACAGGGATTAACTTAAGACCAGGACTAGGCCTTACTAGTTTTAATCATCATCTATAGTCATACTGCAAAGTATTTTAACTGTACACTACACATTTCAAAGCTTAACTACTACTTAACACTAACTAATCACAATAGATCACTTTAATACAATGAAATATAAATGTTATTAAAACTATTATATTAGTTTGTGCAAACACGGTTTGTAAGGTTTTAATGTAAGATTTGATTGGATAGTATTTTGACAGGGTAGATAATAGGGACATTTTAAAAAAATTAAATACCCAGTTGGTAAGATTTTTTTTAAATCCTACAGCATATGTTAATTTCACATTTTTAACCACTTTAACTCTGTGGACCTGCTGACGGGTCCAAAACTGCATACTCAAAATGTTTTAAAAAGATTTATAGGTTTTTTATCAATTTACTCCAAATGATGTTAGTAAATGACTCTTTTAAATTCATACATGCCCAAATTCTCTTTATATTGCAGAGCGTAAGTAGTTAAAAGTTGTAACTGTTAACATGAGTTAATGCACAAAGAATCAAGATGAAGAATTGTTTTAACTAACATTAACAAAGATGAATAAATAAATATTGTTAGTTCTTGTTAGCTGCATGTATCGATGTCAATTAATGCAACCTTATTGTAAGGTGTTACCCGTTTTTTTTTTTTTTTTGCTATCACAGAGGAGATAAGAGACTGTCCTCTGTGTCTGCCTCAGACCGTCTCCAGCTTCAATAAACACACGCTTTATCACACACATTTACAGCACATGATAATGAATGACTTCATGTGTTCAGGATGTGCTCATCATGAATGTTAATGACACTGAATAAATCAGACATCAACTAACATCAAATATATATATACATACATTCAAAACACATTTCTATTTAACAAGTCTCTGTTTGAATCTGATCGTTATATCATTTATTATATTATTTACTACTAGAACCATCACACATGTTACTAGTTTGGATTATGACAACATGTATAAATAGATTATATTGATTTGTTTTTTCTTTTCTTGGTAAAATCAAAGTCTAAACTGCTGACAAAAATAACAAGACATTGTCACATGACAAAAATAAACTAGATGATGATTTCTTAAAGAAAACTGCTGAACTTTTAAAGGCAACACAGGATTTGTATGTAACACTGTAAAAAATCTAGTTTTGTTTTGCTACTGTTTGTATTTATTTTAGTTGAATACATCACTTAAAACAAAGCAGACTGTTAGAGGAATATCATTACGTTTGTACACATATTGTGATTGAAAAATCTCTTGATTGATTTTGATTGAGCCGTTAACACACAAACACAATGAGCACTTTTGTCTTTTGTTGAGTGTCTCTGGGTTATAACAGGAATGTGAGTGAAGTAGCTACTTGTTGATTTGATTTAAAGCAATATAGTAATTAACTTATCTGGTTAAGTTCTCTGTGCTAGGCACTGCAGAGATAACAAACCAGGTCAAATCACACGTGACTGAAAAACATGTCAATGAAAGATGACAAACGCTCTCTGATCTTACAACCGCTCTGCTATACACAAGACAATTGACAAATTCAGTTCAAGCAATAAACAACAAAGTGTTACATTGATTTTACCACAGTTCAAAACATAATAACAAACTAAGCCAAACTAATTAAAAAAGTGTTCTTTTCATGTAATAAAGTTGATACACTAAAGTAAAGGTTTGTCCAGTACACATCAAAATGAGCTCATATCTTTGACATTTATTAAACTTTTATCCAAAGCATCCCAATAAAGTAAGGGATTAATCAGTCATTTAATTACAGTAACTTCTGATGTAATTGAAGTAAATACTATGGACTGTAGATCAATTAAATATATTTCAATAGTGGATTTAACATCAACATATAGGGGCGGTTTCCCAGACAGGGATTAAACTAGTCCTAGACTAAAATAATTGTAAGATCTGTCAAAACTGAAAGCAACTTGCACTGACATATCTTAAAATACATCAGTGCCCTTTGTTTTTCATCAAAGTGCACACAAGTGATGTTTTTAGTAAGGCATGTTTGTTAAACATGCAATGACCAGACAAATACTTACTTTATATTTCAAACATGAAGTATTATACGACACTATGTGTTATATTTACTGGAAGACCTCAACTGCCGCTTGTGACCCAACATTATACATGTAAATGAAGTAAACAGAGTTAACCTGTTTAACAAACCTCTCACCTGATATCATCTATTATGTTTGATCTACTCTGTCTCTATTTGATTGGATGTGGATGAGATTATCTCAGGTTTTAATCTTTTTATTTTAAAGATCTTAATCCAAAAAAATGAAATGTTAACTTTATTTTTATTTACACAACACTCTCAGAATAAAATGATACAAAGCTGTCATTGGGACGGTACTTTTTCAAAAAGTACACCCTGTACCTACAAGTCCATATTAGTACCCAAAATGGTACCAAATGTATACAAATATGTAGAGAGGTCCTAAGCAGGGCTCAACATAAAGGACTGCCCTCTGGCCCGGGGCCAGCATGACAGACACTCGGGCCAGTACACAGTCATGTCATTTAAAAGTGTTGCGCATGTTAAATTCTCAGCAATGTCATGAGGTTTCTCTTACCTTACTGGTTGTTGTGGACACTGCTGCGTGTGTTGCGTTACGTCAGCTGGTAGAGCAAAGAGATGGTGTCTTCTAACTATAAGGCCAAACAAAAACTTAATTATTTAACATATTGGAAGCAGACATTTACTTGTGTAAAACATGCTGAAAGAAACAATGTGATATATTACAGTTTGCCGTCAGTTTCCAGGTCGGGAGCCTTTTTTGTTGGAACAAGCAACTACTTTAAACAAAACCTCCAAGCTCATGTGAAAAGCTGACAGCACATCGCGTGCATGATGTCTAAAAGGCTTGCTGATTAGACCGATTAATCGGTTTTGCAGATTAATCAGCACCGGTAGTTCATTGGTGGAACGATCGGCTATCGGCAAAAAGAAGATATCCATGCGATAGTTTTTTCGAGATGCGTCCATTGCTTCATATCATGAAAACATTGTGTTGACTAGATGCCGCATTAGCAGAGAAACAACAGCAGGAACCTAAATTTGACACAACGTTAATATTAGTAGTACCTCAAACAAAAATACACGCAGATAAATCCAACCCAAATGTTTAATGTCATGATTATCACCATACACTTGCATTAGTTTATATCCAGCTGGTTACTTTTATTCATGATTTACCCGGCTAAGCTGCATATTTAAAGCTTCCATTTTTAAAACTATCGGACGATTAATCGGTTATCGGCAAGTACGGACCAACCTAGTTATCGGTATCTGTAAAATCCACTATCGGTCAACCTCTATTGCCGATAACCCTTCATCTGGTTAAGTGCATTGAGAGACATCAACACATCACTAACACTAACTTTGTGCCTTTTTATGTACCAGTTAAATGTTTGGACCCATTTTTCTGTCAATGCTGTCATCATTTCTTCACCCTCATGTTGTTTTAAACCTGGATAAGTTTCTTTATTCTGTTGAATATAAAAGAAGATATTTTGATAAATGAAGGTTAGCGCACAGTTAATGGTACCTGCTGGCTTCCACAGTACTACAGAAGTCAATGGGTATCATCAACGGTGTGTAAACCATCATTTATGAAGATATCTTCTTTTGTGTTCAACAGAATAAAGAAACTCATACAGGTTTAGATCAACATGAGAGGGAAGAAATTATGACAGAATTTTCATTTTTGGGTGAACCTAAGAGGTTTGCTTAAATATCTTAACTAGTTTTGTGTACAAATGTGAAGAGTAGTGAAGTCTCCAGCACATATGAGATGGATTCCAAGAGATGTCATCTAAATACTTTAAAGAAGTATTTCATAGTTTGGATGATTTTATTGTTATTTTTAATGGGTAATAATAATATTAAGTGAGGCGCTGTGTTTGACTGGTGGTGTTAATGTATTTTTTCCACTTTTCTTATAATAAATACTTTTCCACGTAAGAAGCATAATTTGTTGCTCAATGACAACACCTTGAATCTATTTATATATTGTGTTTTATGACAGTCATACACATGACAGAGCTGTAAAGTTGAAGGCCAGGTCGAGAAGGTTTGGTTCTTCGGTTATTGAACTAAAGTAACCAGTCTGCAGACTTGTCTCATGTCTTACAATATTTAAAGAGATAGTTCACACAAAAAATGACATTTCTGTCATCATTTACTCATAATCCTGTATAAATGACTTTGTTCTGATGAACAGGAAGAAATGTTTGTAATCGTGAGCTCCATTCACTTCCATAGTAGGAAAAAAGAATACTATAAAAGTGAATGGGACTCACCAACAGTTTGTTTTACGTGAACTATCCATTTAATAGTGATCACAATCAATGTTATGTTTTTGAGATGATGTTACTGGACAAATAAAATAGAAGCACCATTGTAAATACTGCAATGAATTAAATCTGTTGTTTGTTTGATGGTTGATGATATGCTGTGACTGTATAAGAAACACATTCAACTTAACCAAGAACAGAAACAAACTTTACAGCTAACTTATCGATAATGGTGTCAAAGTTTTCCCTCTCAATGACATAAACAAGAACCTCAAATGTTTCTGCTCTGTTCTTCACAAACTTCACTGTGGGGAAGTGGATGACCGTTATGACGATATATTTCAGAAACAAATAAATATTTATTGTCTTGTATGTCTGTCCTCCTCGCTATCTGTAACACATGTATCTACTGTATCTGTTAAGTTATTCAGTGAAACTCTACACTAATGCTGCTTGTACTTAACGTGTTTAACATTAACTAGTGAACTGGTTAATACACGATATACAGATGACACTGACCTGAACTTGAACCCTGAACCCGTCTGCTGCATTTCGAGCGCGACCCACGCGCGTTTTCTCCAGGTGGATTGTGGGATTGACCGCGCTGAGTAAAAGCTAATTTGGCCCCATATGAAAGCTGCATACATCATCAAGCCTGGTTTATTTAAGTTAACTGAGCATTACATACGCAAGTCATAAACATATTACAAACATTTACCATTAACTAATAATAGTCAAGTTTATGATTGCTAATATTCTGAAATAAGAGAGGCTTGATGACGTATGCAAACTAGAAATGCGACCTCTGGAGGCTGCAGGCTTTTTATTGAAAAATGGACAAAGTTGTTCTTATCACAGGGCAGGCAGTTTTCATTTTAAAGCATATAAAATAAAATATATTAAAACATCTGACCAACATATCATACTACATACATAATAATAAACATAAAACACACTATACTGTACATTATAAATAAAGAGCAACGTTCAACGTGGTAAAATTAGCTGTAGGCCTGCAAACTAAAAAAAACTTGTTATTATGAAAACTCATTTAAAACCGTAATAACTGAAATTTAATATAAATAAGCTTATTTACTATGAATCGGTTTATTTAATATATAATTTATTTAAAATAAAATTTATTACTTTTCAGAAATCGTTTAATGTGGTCTTTATTGTCCTTTTTACGTGCATATTATAATAAATTGTATGATTTTTTTGTTTATCCCTAAACATTAAGGATGTGCCACTGCCCCGCACACGGCTTTGAACCAATCCCTCCTTCTTTAGTACGAAAAAAAGTGTTGGTTCATTCAAACATAACCGTAACCACTGTTCGACGCATCGCTGCAAGAACCCACATGCGGGTGACGTCAAAGCGTCGCGAGAGCGAATGAAGAAATCACACGTAGAAGTCTAATTTCTCGCGGTACTTTGACGTCATCAGCCTGTCGTTTCTTGCGGTGCCACATGAAGTCGAAAAAGCCTATTTGAACAAATTATTGGCAAAATACTGGGCAGTTGCATGTACAGAAAACTTGTATGGAAAACACTGGGAATGAATGAAGTTTGACATTACAACAGCAGCTATAAACCACGGAAAACTAAAAAAAATAACTTTACGCAAAATGTAAAAGAGAAAGCACTTATTGAGCAAATTTTACATTTGAGTTAAACAAAAAAGCCTTGAGTGTTACAGAGATTGAGAAATTAAATGTATTACAAACTGAATTAGATAACATATATGAGGATAAAGAAAGAGGAGCATTTGTGCGATCTAAACTTAAATGGTTATAGAAAAAGGAGAAAAAATAAATAAAAAATTGGCCTTGAGAAGAGAAAGTGAATATACCTTAGTCTCAAAATTAATGATGAACAATAAAATAGTAGATAATCATTCTTTTTTTTTTTTCAAATTATGTAGCCCAGTTTTATAGTCATTTGTATTCATCCACCTTGACTACTTCCAGTATTGATAGTTTTTTAAGAAATTTTATGAGTGAAATCAAAAAAGTAGATCAGTATCTTTTTGTACTTGTGTGATAAAGAAATGAATATTGAGGTGTTGAGAGAGCGTATTAACCTGCTAAAAAGCAATAAATCACCAAGCAATGACGGATTAACAGAGGAATTCTTTAAGAACTTTCACCTCTTTTATTATTAGTTTTTATAGAAGCAATAAATAAAGGAGAATTGCCAGCTTCATTAAAACAAGGCGTCATAACATTGATTCCCAAACCTTACAAAGATAAGTTATTTATTGATAATTGGAGGACAGTAAATTGTTTGTGATGATTTTTGCCAAAAGATTGAAACAAGGTATAAACAAACCCTAAGCCATAAACAAACTGAAAACAAAGACCACAGGAAAAAAAGGACATTTAATTTGTAGTCAATGAGGGATATATCAATTTTTTGGGAGAGTGTTATTGTTAAAGGCAGAAGGTTTTTCCAGATCTGAATACAATATTTATCATAAGATGTGCCCTCTATTGTGATAAAAGACTTGTATAAAATATCGTATGATTTTATCATGGGTAAAAAAGCCCCATTATTAAAGTAAGAGGTCATATGTAATGCTAAAGAACTGGGGGGGGGGGGTGCTTATAGGATACTTTCAAGATTAGATGGTTAATAGAATTTATGAAGAATAAGATAGTGTTTGAAATGTATTTCCTAAATATACTAGTCAACATTTGAAGTGGATCAAAAACGTTCATAAATTTAACAATGGTACTGGGTTTTGGTTTTAAGACAACTTTTGGGAAAGGTTTTGATCCACTTCAAATGTTGACTAGTGTATAACACTATTGGAGGCATACTTTTTTGGTGAAATGCAATTTTTCTGTTGATAAAATTCTGGTTAAACTGGTTGATCTCCATAGACAGGCCCTGTTAGCATGGAATTTGATCTATAAACACAATTTCTCAGCACACAGTTATTCCATTTGAAATTACAAAGATATATTGTTTAAAAACAAATCACTGTTCTATAAAAATTAAACAAAAGTGTAGCAATATTATTATAAGAAATACCCTTTGTTTTCTTTTCCTGCAGCAAAATCTTTTTTTTTTTTTTGGTCTTCCTTAATATATATCGGGATAAAACATGGAAATTACTTTTTGTTTTGTGTCAACTATAAAAGGAGGTGTCTTACAAAGTTCTACATAGAAGATGTGGAAAATTACATTAGTAGAAAATTGTGTCGTGTGGTAAAAATTGGTGTATTTGATGGGTTTTTTAATTTGAGAGAGATTTAAAAAGTAATGAACAATATATTATAGTTATTAATTGTATTAGGAAAGTATCAAAATGGGCCCGATGTAAACCAAATCTATCACATTTCATGAATGATTTCAAGTTATAGAGAGTACTCCATCGGTTAAAGTAAAAGCGGTCTAAAAACATGTAATGTTTTAAAAGCACTCAATATTTTGTATTTTTTCTTTCTCTTTGTTAACCTCTTGGTCATGTGGCATTGAGCGAAATGTGTTTTCTGTATTTAATGTCTTACGCAATAAGAAAAAACAACAAGCCTATTGATTTACTGTGACTCGTGCTGCCATCTGGTGCATTCCTGTGTTTTAACATCGTCACTAACATTACAGACAGTAGTAGAAATGACTGTAGACCTCTAACAAACATGTTTTAACCATAGAGAATAATTCAACTCCTGGATATGTTTTAGTTTTCTTACAAGTCAGTACAAGACGATTTGTACTTCCAAAATAAAGTGCGAGAATTTACCCAATTTTTAATAAAGTTACATTTCTACACTAAATCACAACCTTAAAGTGGGCATGAAAATGATCTAATGGGCCAAGTGTGAAGATTAACTGATATTATCCAGTATGCAGTAATGGTTTTAAACCTGTTAATATCAGCTTTAGAGTTGAACTCATCACAATAACAAGAGTCATGTTGATCATTGATCTGGTCAAAAACACCACAAAAGATAAATGTTTAAAGTTTTTATTTATTCAAGCAGTTTAATCCAATGTAATTTCCCAATCTTCAGCTATCAACTGCAGGAATACAATTGACAATGAGCACTCATTAAGAGGAATAAAAAGAAAGGAATGTTTTGGAATATTCAAAATTAAAAATTTTCCTATTTTTTTTAAGATTTTCTTAAATATAAACAAGGCCAAGATTAAGCCTCTTGACCTGGCAAAATATTTAGCTGTATTCACTGTATTTTTTGTTTTGAGTTTCAGGTTTTTCAATATTTATTGTCTTTGTAATGCTTCCCTCCTGGTGAAGTCAGGCTCACAGATCATCGCTCTGAAATAAAACACAAAGAAATGTCACGTGAAAAGCAGCAGAGCGCAGGCAGACACAGTACAAGCATACGGAGATCTAACTTTATATAGCACTAATGCCACTCACTGATTTCTGTGCAGCTTCTTTGGCCTGATGAGCTTGTAACACAGCGACGGCTTCATCCACCTGTAAGAATAAAAACAATTCATGCATTAACAGACTAGAAAATAAAACTAACAGCTGATGAAGGTTAAGCTTACATAATTACATACAATGAACCTTAAGCGCACACATTTAAAATCAAATTCTTAGGGTGGGTTCACACCAGACGTGAAGGAAGCGATTTACATGTAATGTCAAGGCAAAGACACAATAGACATCCTGTGGCGCGATTCGCACAAATGAGTCTCGCTAATTGAGCGTTTGACGTGCGAGCGGAGGCAGAAATATGAAAACAAAATAAACGCTGTATGTGGACACCCAGAGCTGTACAACACATCTTCGAAGTTTTATAAAAAAAAAGGAATAAAAAGGATCATGCTTGGAAGAAAGTGAGTGAGGTCGTCACACAATCTGTAAGTTGTAAAAATGCTCTTTATGTATACAAATAGCTCAAACTGGATAGAGACTACAAGCTAGCTAAAGCTGGAAAATTGAGGATACTCACGTCTGAATTTCACTTGCATCATTTGCCTGTTACCTCAAAATGTTCAAGCGTTCAACTACACGCTAATAGCGCAATTTATTCGCTTCATTTTACACTTAGTATGAACACACAGTTAGTACTGGAGATCCAAACTATGAGAATCCTGTGCTACTAGCATCACCGAATGCAAAAATAGTGCTCGTTTACAAATGTTTCCCGAGTTTATGCTATGATGGGTTACGTTAGATGAGAACATGACGTGCACAGACCTTGGAGCGCAGAGACTCTGGAGACTCCAGCATGTGGAGCAGCTCCGAGTTGTCGATCTCCAGCAGCATTCCAGTGATCTTTCCAGCCAGACTGGGATGCATGTTCTGAATGAGGGGGAACAGACGCTCACCTGTAACGAAGGAAAGAAGCGGATGTAACGATCTCTACACACACCAGAAACTAAAGCTGTCTTCGATCATCACAAGCGGCTAAACATCAATCAATACTGTAAAGGTTTTGTTACCCAGCATCTGCTTCTGCTCCTGTGGTGGGGCGGCAGCCAACATAGATGCAGTTAGAGGTTCTTGACCTTGAACGTGGACAGCAGGCTGGTGGTGATAAATAAAAAACACGTTTATTAGAACAGGTTGATGATGTTTTATAAAAGCGAGAGTTGAAACGCAGCTAAAACTGATCAAGTTATAATACCTGCTGCATGGGGACCTGTGGTTGAGTGGGCATGTGCTGCTGTGGGTTGCGGACTCCAGGTGCATATTTGTACTGTGGCACGCCTCTCACTGGAGCGGTTCCTGTGGCTGCACCTGCAGCTGAAGGGCGGGGACCCACCGCCTGGGAGGCTGAGAGAAAAACCATGACCAGTTAGAATAGACATTAGGAGCAATGCACTAGTAGTCAACCATTTAAAAATGAGCAAGCACTAGTTTAAGTACTATAACTATGAGATTCATCACTTACTCATGCGCTGTGAGGGGATCATGCGTGGAACCTGTGAGGAATTGGGCCGGACGGTACCGAAGCCTTGTGGGCGGGGAGCTGAAGGCCTGATAGCGTTTGGCATGTTCTGGAAATCTGCAAAAACAAATTCAAAATAAAGCAAACTACAGGAAACACCACAGGAGGACATCTGGACGGAGCTACTCACGTTGTGGGCGGACACCCTGCGTTGCCCAACGAGGGCTGGGGCGGAGCTGTGCCAGCTGGCTGGTGGGATAGTACGCAGCACGATTCTGAGCCTAAACACCACAAGAGCCATTAACATCAGAGTCAAGATTGACACGATTACATGTTGTCATGCGATATTTGAAATAGCCGACCTGTGGAATAGCAGCCATGAAGTATCCAGATGGTGGTGCAGGCTGATAGGGGTTGAGGACGGGGTTTGGAACGGCTCTGACGGTGGCCATCCTCTGCATATACTGGCTGGTGAGGTGGGCCTGTCGCTCCTCCTTCCGCTGGGCCAGAGCTACATACAGCGGCTTTGTGGCGACAATACGGCCGTTCATTTCGGTCACGGCCTTTGTGGCTTCTTCAGGTGAAGAGAAGCAAACGAATCCGAACCCTTTGCTTCTGCCTCCCTCCATCATAACCTTAACAAAACACAAGGTCAATGAATTTCAATAATTCTTTTAATCTGTAATCCTTAGATTGGTTTAAAGTTTATACCTTTGCACTTGTGATGGTACCGAATGGGGAGAATTCTTTACGCAGACGTTCGTCGTCCAAGCCGTCATCCAGATTTTTCACGTAGAGATTGACTCCCTGTTAAAAACCACATAAACATTATTTCAACATAAAGGGAACTCATTCAGACACACGCTGATCTCCAGATATTGCTCTCATAAGGGCTGTTAGCGTGCTGCTCATTTTACCTGATAGCGGGTCATGCGGTCTTGCTTCATTTGCTCGAATTTACGCTTGAGTTCTGTCTGACGTTCTCCCTTCTTCTGAGCTCGTCCCACATACACCTGCTTCCCGTTCATCTCTTTACCGTTCATCTCATCAACAGCCTGAGGTCCAGAGAAAAGATCACACAACATTAACCTAACAATCACAAGAATTTAAAAGATAACGAACAGAAGTCTCTTAGCAAACTCACCCTCTGGGCATCCTCATGTCGCTCAAAGCTGACAAAGCCAAAGCCTTTAGATTTGCCGCTGTCGTCGGTCATAACTCGAATACTGAGCGCTGGACCTGAAAGACAAACAACACCAAAAACGTCAAAGATTTGATCAGAATTGAGGCCAACGTAACTTCCATTCGACTGCTAGCAAAACACTCACCGTATTTACAGAAGATCTCCTTCAGCTTCTCATCATCCATGTCCTCTCCAAAGTTCTTGATGTAAACGTTGGTGAACTCTTTGGCCCGGGCTCCCATCTCTGCCTCACGCTCCTTGCGCGACTTGAAGCGACCCACAAACCTTCAAGGAGAAACAAACGTCTTTATAATCCACAAAAACATCTGCGTCACATGACTACAAAATCCAAATTTGTCACTTGAAAAATTTAGACCTTTAGGAAGTTTTACATGTGACAATTAAATGATGGAACCCATATCAATCCTGGCATTTAGTATGATGCAGTTAATAAACACGCACACCATACAATCAAACACAAGACAGATGAGTCAGGGTTTAATGTCACACTTACACTTTGCGGTCATTCAGCAACATGCCATTCATCTTCTCAATGGCTCTTTCAGCAGCCTCGTGGGTCTCAAAGTGCACAAAGCCATAACCTTTTGAGCCATTCTCATCGCAAACCACCTGCAGGAGGAAAACATCACACGAACACACGCGTCAAGACAACAGCGTTCACACGAGCGTCAAGACAACAGTGTTCACCAGTGTTTGATTAATGTCAAATATTATGGGGGTCTCCTAACTTTCGCTTTCTGGCAGCACAGCATGAGAATTTTAAATTATCTAGCATTTTAATTTGAATAAAATCCACGCAACCACCCTTATGTATATTTATGTGCTTTATAGGGGGTACGACCCCCCCAGCCCCCCTCAATTCAAACACTGGCGTTCACACAAGCACACGCGTCAAGACAACAGCGTTCACACGTGCACACGCAAGCGTCTTTATTACCTTGCAGGACAGGATGTTTCCAAAAGCTGAGAAAGTGTCGTACAGCGCCTTGTTGTCGATGGATTTGTCCAAGTTCTTAATGAAAATGTTACCCACGCCACTCTTGCGGAGTGAGGGGTCACGCTGCGACCACATGATCCGGACAGGTCTGCCCTTAATGACGTCAAAGTTCATGGTGTCCAACGCGCGTTCGGCTGTAAAAATTCACCAAACACACGTTTGATTCTGGTTATTACGACAGACCTAATATCAACATTCTCATATTTTAAGCTAGCGCAAGAAAATCATGGTAAAACAAACATACAGTGCACAAGGCCTACACGATTATTACAATTTCAGAGGAATCTTAACTCTAATATGTTATGAACACAGCTAAAAACTACTATATGAAAAACTGTGTCGCAGCAGGATAAAGACGAAGGCGAAAGCGTTTCCTTACCGTCAGCAGGCTGTTGGAAGTTCACGTAGGCATAACCCAGAGAACGGCGGGTCATCATGTCCCTGCACACCCGAATAGATAGAATAGGCCCGGCCGGGCTGAACTTCTCGTACAACATGGCCTCGGTTACATCTTGGTGGAGATCACCCACATACAGAGAGGCCATCGGGTAACTGGGAGCGCTGGGATTCATCTTCCTCAAAGATTATTGTACGATTAAAGATTAACGAGCGTGTCACGCGGTTAGAACCACGACACTAGAAAAACACTGAGCCGAAAGCACGCGAGGAGTTAAGAGCGACTGTAATGGCGACGGAGCTCGACTGACTCCTCAAACGCAGTTAAACGGCAAACGACTGCCCAAAAACAGACCGAGTAATAAACTGAAGATAATTAAAACGGTACCGAATTATCGTCGACGTACTCGCGGTATCGTTCAAGACACGATGATTAAAATTTTTCTCAGGCCTAGTGAAGTCAAACTGGTGCGGTGGTGCTCTAATAATCTCAAATATTTTGCCGCGGATCCTGCTTCACCGAGGTATTCGGCAATAAAAGTTGACTTTTTGTTTGTATTTTTTTCTGTTTTGTTATTTTTTTTGTATTTTTGATTTTTTATATAAGATGTGTGCCGAAGCTCAGAGGCACACGCGCTCTCTCTCGCACCGCACAAGGTAGGGGAAGAGAAACGGAAGTAGCGCACAGATAAGAAGGCGTTCTCGACGGAAGTTACGTATTTCTTTTTATCTATTTTTTTACGTAAAGACAAACTAAAAGTCCTCGAATTGATCAACTTCTTATATATGGTAAATGTCAAAAAAATATATATATATATGGTAAATGTCATATACATAAACAAATATAGGTAAATAACAAACCTAACAGCAAATTATATAGAACAGAACTAAGGCTTTATGTTGAGACTCTTAAAAATCTTAGAAATAAAATCCCAAAACGAATGTATACAATTTTTGAAATCTTTTCTTTTATTGATTTATTGTAAAATGCCGCCATGTTGTTGCTTATTTTTGTCTTCTTTTGATTTGATCCATTGCTTGGTATTTTGAATGTAATAATAAGCACATTGTAATCCTCTTTATATGTATGCAATGTTCTTGTTCTAAAAAATAAAAGTAATCGTAAAGAAATATGGATGGAGCCGTCTGCCAACCTGATTAATCAAATATAATCGAAAATTAATTTAAATGAGTATTTTCTCTGGAAAAGTATCATTTTGAGAAATTACTGTTAACACTGGACTTGATTGTTAAATGCTTTTATTAAACCACCAGCGTTTCATGTCTCATTGCAGTAAATGTATTTATTTTTTATTCATAAAAGCCATTAGTACAAGCAAGAGAGTAAAGTTATGAATTATTATGTGTTTAAATTGACATTAAATCAAATAAATTAACAGGTAATATGTTTAAAAATTAAAATGAACACTTTTTCAAATGTATTAAACAAATTGTGAATGAAACTCTCAGGATAGACTCTCAGGTATAAGGTGTTTCATTCAAATGACAAAATCATGACTCAATTGAGCAAATCATAGTTAAACTAAATTAACAATAAAATAATGTTGCATTACAATGTGATTGTGTAATTGTGACACATGTAGAGTTGGGTGGCATATAAACAGATTCATAGGACATGAAAGAGCTCAGAATTGTCGCTGTCTAACAGATTTCCAGTGATCTTGTTTGCCAAAGGTCCTGTCATGTTCTGAACCAGAGACTGCTGTTAGCTGAATGAACAGTAAAACATTTCTCCTGATATCAAGAGAAGAAACTTGTTAATATAATCTTGGTAATGCTAATGCTATTGAAATGAACGAAAAGAAAGAGAAACAAAATCAAGACCATTCAACGAACAAGTCAAATTGAAAGAGAAACTTGCCTAGCATCTGATTTTGGTCTTCTCTAGAAGTTGTGTCATATAGTTGTGTCGTGAAAGACTCTTGACCCTGCGTGTAGACATACGGCTGTAGAACAACATACAGAAGAGAAATGAATTCTTTTGCTGTATGGGGTGTAAATAAAACAAAATAACCCAGGGTCCCCTTCATCCCGACCTTGGGTTCATTTGAAATGTGAAAAGATGACATAATGCATTACACTGCACACATACATGATTCATTTTTAAAGTTAGTAAGTCAAACCTCAGATTTGATAAAGTCATTTGACCTGCATCTGTTGTAAAGTCCACTGCTGCTGTGCAGAGCTCATGAATTTGTGATGGACATCAGGTGTGTATTTACACTGAGATGTCTGAAGATTCACTGAAGTCACTTCATGAATGAAACCTGGACCGGCCGGCCAGACAGCCTGAGTGTGATTGGCTATCAGAAAACAGAAAGAAGAACAAATCATTTAGCAACTCTTAATAAAACTTAATGTTTTGTTTGGTGACTACAATTATGAAAGCTGAGATTTACAGATCCAGAACAAACAACAGCCAAGCAAGAATGTGAACTGAGTAGGGCTGCAACAACTAATCAACAAAATCGATAAAAATCGATAATGAAATTAGTTGTCAACAAATGTCATTATCTCTTTGATATCACATGCTCCCGCAGACACTTTATAACAGTTCGCTTATAATTAAAGTCAGGTGCTGCGGAAATTAATCGATTATGAATATAATCCCTAGAACTGAGTGTGTAAGTTGACTGTGGGAGGATTTTACTAAAGCTCATCCACACAATAATAAATGTTCAATGACTCACTATATCTATAATGAATGTAGTATTTCTAGATTACTCACACTGAGGGTCCGTGACACTGGACAGATCCCACTGAGGGCTGGATTGAGGCTGTGCATCATAACTACAAAGGGCGTATTGAGTTTGATTCTGTGAAACATATCAACACAAACAAATGTTTATTAATCCTCTATTCAAATGACTTGATGTCTTTTTATCCACACTACAGATCATCTTATCATTTAAAGGAAGACCTGTGGAGCCATAAAGTATTTCGATTGGGTCGGGTCTGGATGGTAAACGGCCGGGTTCAGCAGCAAACGCTGGCTCTGGAAGCACGCCATTCTCATCATGTATTGGTGGATGAGGTGAGCCTGACGTTCCTTCTTCCTCTGGGCGAGAGCGACGTATATTGGCTTGGAAGCGACGATGCGGCCGTTCATTTCAGTGATGGCTTTAGTGGCTTCCTCTGGAGACGAGAAGCAAACGAACCCGAAGCCTCTGCTGCGTCCACCTGCTTTCATCACCTGGGCAGAGAAAACTTACTGGACTTTTTGGACTGATTGTTTTCTGAAATAAAGATGGATTTCTTTACCCTACAACTGGTGATGGTCCCGTATGGTGAGAATTCTTTGTGGAGAAGTTCGGTGTCCACACTGTCGTTCAGATTTTTCACGTACAGATTGACGCCCTGCATGACAGTGGAAACACGTTTACTGTGTTGTACTACAGTAAATAAAGCAGTGATGAATGAGCAGATGTCACTGCTGGTACCTGATAGCGAATCAAGCGCTCCTGCTCCATCTTCTCAAACCAGCGCTTCAGTTCGACATCACGCTCTCGTTTCTTTTGAGCTCGACCCACGTACACCCGCCTACCCTTCCACTCCGTCCCATTCAGCTCCTCTACGGACTGAGAAAAAAAGAGTTAATAATGTTCTTTACTTAAGTTGAAACATTTTTTAAAAACCTTCTGTGGTTCCGTTACACACCCTCTTTGCATCACTGTGAGTCTCGAAGCTGACAAACCCGAATCCTCTGGAGTTTCCTTTCTCATCTCTCATCACACGGGCACTCAGGGTCGGACCTATAGAAAGATGTTATAGATGCAGCAGACCTAAACTAGAATACACCGGCGTTCACAAAATACTGACCGAATTTCCTGAACATCTCATTGAGCGTCTTATCATCCAGGTCTGTTCCAAAGTTCTTGATGTAAATGTTTGTGAAGTTTTTGGCTTTCGCCTGCATTTCAGCCTCACGCTCACTCCGGGACTTGAAGTGTCCAACAAACCTTTAGGATGCAATATAAATGGAGACTTTTTATTTGTTATTTTTATAATGCAAGACAACACAAAGGACTTATGAGACTTACACTTGTTGGTTGTTGAAAAACATCCCATTCAATTGATTGATGGCATTTTCAGCGGCTTCGTGAGTCTCAAAGTGCACAAACCCAAAGCCCTTTGAACCATTTTCATCACAAGCCACCTTCAGAAAGAGAGACCATCTTTAACTTCTTCTGCACCTGATTGTGTTTTATTAAGCATTACTTACTTTGCAGGATAAAATGCTTCCAAAGGATGAGAAGATATCCAGTAGTTCTTCACTGGGGATGGATTTCTCCAGGTTCTTTACGAAGATGTTTCCCACTCCATTTTTGCGCAGTGATGGGTCACGCTGACACCACATCATCCGCATTGGTTTGCCCTCCATCAGGTCAAAGTTCATGGTATCTAAGGCACGCTCAGCTAAGATGTCAACAAACCAAACACAATGTGATTATGAAGTGCTAAACTAAACTGACAACACTAAGACCGGGGCTAGTTGTCACATTAAGGAAAGATTCATGTGACCAAGTCAAAACTTTAATAAGGTGGTTTTGTATCATTAAATAATTCGTGTTTGAGAATTCTGTACAAGTTTACACATTACTGTCAAAAATGATCTTTAAATGAAGGAAATTTGTGTTTTATGAATTATTGATTATTTTTGCAAAATTACAATGTGTTAATCTAATAGATGCCTTGGAAGATGCATTATCACATTGAAAATGAAATCATTTAATGTTTTATTTTTTATTTTATTAAATTTATTCGTTTGAAATTGGCAGAAAAACCTTCCATACCCTACAGCTGATTAAATAATAATAATAAATTCGTCTTTAAATCTTCTAAAAATAAACGCATTGTTTTGTTTGTTACAGACGAGATTGCACATAAGGCAACAACATGTTTTCAAATAAATTGAAATATATTTGTTGAAATATATTTTAAAATATGTTTACAAAAATGTATTTTTCACCAGTATATTTTTTGGCATTTTTTGTATATTTTTAAAAAAAATGTAAAAAATGTTTTTATTCACGTCGCTTTGAAATGTGTAAAAAAAACTTTGTATGTTACAAACCTGTATAAATAGCGTGTTTGAAAAGTTTTTTTTAAAAATATTTTTGTATTATATACAATTTAAGAGTTCATACTTTAAAAAACCTTTATATTTTGGACAAGAAAGATATATTTTTGCCGTATGGGTTGTAAAATTAGAAATGTATTTGTTGCCCCTGAAATATATGAAAGTTAAAACTAAATATATTTTCAAATTCAACAATATATTTAATTAAGCTTTACTTTCTACTAAATTTATTTAGCATATAAATTATTTAAAACATATTTTTGCCCACACGGATTAATATTTTTTTGTCGTATGGGTGTGCACGTGTCTGAAAATTACCATCTTCGGGTCTTTCAAAGTTGACGTAAGCATAACCGAGTGAACACCGGGTGAGTTTATCACGGCAGACTCGGACGGACAGAACCGGACCGGTCGGACTGAACTTCTCATACAGCATCATCTCTGTTACAGTCGGCGCGAGATCACCGATATACAGCGACCTCTTCATCCTCTTCATCATCACCATCACGAGTTATTCATGAACGACTTAATTACTATAATAATTTTAAACTCTATCTTCCGCTTACAACCGATTCCAACGAGCAAATCAAAGATTTAAATGATTCAACAAGATCATAAATAAACATGCATCATATGATTTGTTCTGCACGCAGTAGCTACATGAGTATGTCATCGTAATATGTCAGTTTATGAATATGTCAGTATTTGATGATAAAGTTATGCATTAGCTGCATACGTTTTGACATTTTTATAATTGTAGTATACAATGAGCCATTACATCATGACCCCCATCCTAAAGCAATGAGCGCATCTGGCAACCAAATGCTGGCACAGGTACAGTATATGTAGTGCCCAAGCAGACACCAAACACTTGACTGAATGAAAGCTTTTGATTGATCAGATTTTAGAGGCCAAATTGTGATGGCACAGCACCTTGGATCCCACTGTAGTGAGTACATACGTATCAAAAGTGTTGCACAGATGGCCAAATGACAATCTGAAGTTCACTGATACCAGAGGGGCGTATAGACTTTCGCCCATTATTAACAGCTACAACAGTGGTGACCGGGACAACCTTTTGCGTATGGGCCTGCATAGCCAACAACCCAGCCGGGTCCCCATGCTAACTGCACGCCATCGCCAACAATGCATAATATGGGCCCAAAATCATCGTGATTGGGCCATGGATGGTTGTTAGAAAGTGGCCTCGTCTGCTGCATCATGTTGATGGGCGAGCACGGATACCAACATCGATTACCAACAGAGGCTATGGCACCTGGATGAACTGTTGTGCGGTCACAGGGCGGGTGATTTTTTTAGGGGCACTTTAGGCCTTGTTATAATTCCACCATACGTGACAGCTGTCAGGTATCTGAACATCATTGTGGAGAAAGTGGACCTCATTCATGGCAACTGTGTTTTCTGCCGCTGATAATGCACCAGACCACACTGAATGTCTGTTATTCCCTTGGCCTCCGAATTCACCTCACATGAAACAAATTATACATTAGTGGTGCGACTTCCCCGCCCCGCAATATATGGGAACTGGAGGACCTGCTGTGCTGTTGAAATTAAGGTGCCAGATAACCCAAGAAAATCTACTGCCACCTAGTGGCCACTGTTATATAGGCTAATGGAGGCCCTGACAGGATACAGGTGGTCATAATGTAAAGGCTCAGTGGTGTACAACCTAAAATGACCAGATTTAATTTGACTGACACATCATTTAAAATGTATATTTATTATTATTATTAGTACATACTTTTGGCAAATAGTTCAACACAAAATTACACTACTGTAAGTCACAAATCCTCACACATTGTTTGGAATGTAAATATTTAATAGCAAAACATTAACACAACATTATATTAATTCCCCAATTCCCACAAAATATAATGGAAAAATATACATATATGTAACCATAATAAATAATGTGTAAGAAATCCAAGCCAGCGTGGGCGTCCATCAGTGCAGCAGCGTATAATGTTGATCTGTTAGTGTAACGGCAGAGAAACAAATCCACTGCCCGCCTACACCTGAGATTACATACATGTATTTAACACTGTATCCCTGACTAACACTCATATTCACCATCTCTCTTTAGCATCTTTACTGATATAAACACTTGGGTCAGTCAGTATCTGCTGTGCTCATCTGTGGCCGTCACAATAACGTCCATCCAGATTCTCATGGCTTCTGCGCTGTGAGCCACCAGAAAGAAAAGCCGCTCGTATGTTTTCACACAGAACGTCAGACTCGGCCGTGGAGACTGAAATAAAGACACATACGATGAGTACATCACACGTCTTAATGGACACAACAGAAAGATCATAGCATGTAAAGTCTAAAATTTCAATCAAACATCAGCTGTGCATGAGCGCAGAGTAAATTCAGTGTAATACACCCACTGCTGTTTATGTTTTTAATATTAATCAATAATATTGACAAGAGCTCTTAATATATTTACACTTCATTACAGAAATGTTTACTTGCCACTGTTATTGTTTGCATTTTACTTGTTTGTATTTATATGAACACATTTGTAAATATAACATTGATGTAAAATGAATATTGTATTATTGATAATAAATGGTATCAGTCCAGTATTGATTTAAAATCAACTCACTGTTGTAGCTGTACGCAGATGATCGTAATAAACTTCTTCTATGGCCTGAAAATAAATCACCCCCTTCAGTTTCTTCTCATCCAGTTCTGAGAACAACATTAAGATGCATTTAGAGAACGACAGATATTTATTGTGTATTTATAAAGGAAGGAATGTGATGATGATGATGATGGTTGTTAAAATTTGTCTCTTTATCTCTGTGTGTACACCATAAAAAATACATCATCAGCTGTAGGATCTAAAGGTCAACACTAATTTCATGTGTTTATAATATCATGCTGTGTAGTGGACAATCACTGCTAGGGTGTTAAAAAAAAGTCAAAACCTCACGTACCTATGATAGTCATGTGCCTGCTTCAGTCTAAGTCTATGGGTTTTCATTATGTACCACATTTTACAAATTATAAGTCTGATTACTGAGAAAAGAAGCCGCGTGTCTCTCTTCAACAAGTGGCATGTTTTGAGTTTCATCTGTGCTGCATATGTTAAGGTATAAGTAAAGGTTTTGTGGTAAGGCTTTGGAGTTTAAAGTCCCCCTGAAGTCAATTATTTTACCCCCTCCAAAAATATAATCCTGTGATAATAATTTCTTCAGGCCTTAAAATTGCTTGAATGCTTTCCTCATTTAGTATATGCAGATCTATGAATATGCAAATTAGACCCCGCCTCCACTCAATTGCATCAGCCCGGACCATAGATATATAGGTACATAGATGTTTCATTCAGCGGTTTCAGACACATAACTGCCAAGTTTGGTTTCACACAATCCATCAGTGAGCTCTGTGTTTTCAGCACTAATATTTAAGCACTGATGTAGACAAGTTTAAGCATTCACACTGCACATGCGAGCATCAAAGAAGTCCAGCTAAAGCAGCGGTGCTGTGATTGAGTCTCTGCGGCATCTATACATAATATCTATGGCTTATACTTCCGATCCTGTGATGATGTGAGGTGCTTTTAAACAGCGGGAATGAGGCCATGTCCAATTTTATTGTGAAAAAACTCAGCAATAGTGATAAATTGCACATGATTTAAATTAAAGCATATTATAAACATCATATAGACATTTAAACAAGAATAAAAACTTGATTTAATCAAATTTTAGCTGTGATGTTGTTTATGTGCATCAGGTACTGGATGTGTGTTTGGTTCTTTTGCTCTTTCTGTAATTTTCTCACCGGTGTAATAAGCCAGGCGCTGGTGGTCCAGGTCAAAGATGAACCACCGTCTCCTCCACGTTTTCACACGGCCTCCGCGCTTGGTCAGAAAGCCGCCACACCTCCGTGGAGACAAATTAACTCCCATGCACCCGGTGACATTGTGACCCAGTGCCAACACGTGAGCACGCAAGTCAAAGTTTGCCGTCATAGAAAGCGGGACGCCTTGCTGAAGGACAAAGACAAATCAAACACAATCAGACTCTTCTGTCCTGCTACGGCTGCTGAATTTCTCCGTATTTAATCTGTAGTAGAAACAGCGCCGCACCTCCAGCTGTGTCCTCTGTGCTGCTGTCTGGTCAAGGTGGGGTTCAGGGTTTGTTTCTGCTGTCGATCCGTCTGTATGGCGTTTTAATGAATCTTTACGTCTTTGTTCCTCGGCCTGCAGGCGTCGTCGTTCTTCCTGCGTTCACACAAATGAGTTTAGCCTTCATCACAATCACATCTAGATTTGTCTTTGCACATCTTTGACTTTGATCTCACTATGTAATATAAAAACATTATTTGTAAGAATATTTATGAAGTGATATCTTTCAAAGCTGAACACTGCTATGTGACTCAAATCATCTGACACATACAGTAATTTAAGTGCATATAAAGTGCATAAAGACACATACAAACAAACATAAACATGAGTTTCACCTCATTGTTGTTTTACAGTTTCTCTTTGTCGCTTTGGAACATTTCTCGAATCAGAAAACACTTTTTTCAACCTCCACATCATCAAGTCAGTTGTGCACAACATATACACAAATTCCCATTGTTTTGGACAAACGGCAAATGCTTTCATAAAGTCATGCAGATGATTATGTACAATTGTCTGCTTTTTCTACATTTTCAATTGCTTGTGTCATTTTCATCCAAATCCATTATACTGGTTTCTGTTGAATAGTCTTACACCTCAAAACATTTAGGAATTACAACCCCAAATCAGAAAAAGTTGGGACACTGTAGAAATTGTGAGTAAAAAAGGAATGGAATAATTTACTAATCTCATAAACTTATATTTTATTCACAATAGAATATAGATAACATATCAAATGTAGAAAGGGAGACATTTTGAAATGTCATGCCAAATATTGGCTCATTTTGGATTTCATGAGAGCTACACATTCCAAAAAAAGTTGGGACAGGTAGCAATAAGAGGCCAGAAAATTTAAATGTACACTTAAGGAACAACTGGAGGACTAATTTGCAACATGTTAGGTCAAGTGGCAACATGATTGGGTATAAAAAAGCCTGTCAGAGTGGCAGTGTCTGTCAGAAGTCAAGATGGGCAGAGAATCACAAATTCCCCCAATGCTGTGGCGAAAAATAGTTTTCTGAGCTTCTCAGAGAAAAAATGCAATGAGATTGAAGTTATCATCATCTACAGTGCATAATATCATCCAAAGATTCAGAGAATCTGGAACAATCTCTGTGCGTAAGGGTCAAGGCTGGAAAACCATACTTGATGCCCGTGATCTTCGGGCCCTTAGATGGCACTGCATCACATACAGGAATGCTACTGTAATGGAAATCACAACATGGGCTCTGGAATACTTCCAGAAAACATTGTCGGTGAACACAATCCACCGTGTCATTCGCCGTTGCCAGCTAAAACTCTATAGGTCAAACAAGAAGCCATATCTAAACATGACCCAGAAACGCAAGCGTTTTCTCTGGGCCAAGGCTCATTTAAAATGGACTTTGGCAATGTGGAAAACTGATCTGTGGTCCAACGAATCAAAATTTGAAGTTCTTTTTGAAAAACTGGGATGCCATTTCATCCGGACTAAAGAGGACAATGACAACCCAAGTTGTTATTAGCGCTCTTTTCAGAAGCCTGCATCTCTGGTGGTTTGGGGTTGCATGAGTGCGTGTGGCATGGTCAGCTTACACATCTGGAAAGGCACCATCAATGCTGAAAGGTTTATTCAAGTTTTAGAGCAGCATATGCCTTCATTCAGACGTCGTCTCTTTCAGGGAAGACCTTGCCTTTTCCAACGTGACAATACCAGACCACATACTGCATCAATTACAACATCAAGACTGTGTAGAAGAAGGACTTGAGTACTGAAATGGCCAGCCTGCAGTCCAGATCTGTCACCCACAGAAAATATTCAGTGCATCATAAAGAGGAAGATGCAACAAAGAAGACCTAAGACAGTTAAGCAACTAGAAGTCTGTTTTAGACAAGAATGGGACAACATTCCTATTCCTAAACATTGGTCCTCATCCAGCTGTTCCTTTATATGTACATTTAAATTTTCCGGCCTCTTATTGCTACCTGTCCCAACTTTTTTTGGAATGTGTAGCTCTCATGAAATCCAAAATGAGCCAATATTTGGCATGACATTTCAAAATATCTCACTTTCAACATTTGATATGTTATTTATATTCTATTGTGAATAAAATATAAGTTTATGAGATTTGTAAATTATTCCATTCCTTTTTTACTCACAATTTCTCCAGTGTCCCAACTTTTTCTGATTTGGGGTTGTAGTTCATCGTACAAGACATGTCATGCAAAATTTTTGACCTGTAAGCAGATTTTCCAAAGGTATTACATAAAATTTGACATTTCTTACAGTGAACCCTTCTAATTTTGTATTTGTTATTTGTACTGTAACATTTTTTTTTTTTGTTCATTTGTTTACAGAAAAAAGTGAAAATGTGAATTCGTCCACAGTTTAAATCAGAAAATATTGACACATATAATTGACAACATGGCTAAACATTTTGTGAACAATGACACAGGGACTTGACATTTTGAAGGGACTGATATGTTAACTGACATATAAATGTACTTTTGAGAGATGAACTAAAGATTTTGAAGAACATACAGGCTTTTGCATGACATCCATGATGTTGTGCAGTTTGTACGAATCGTTCTGAGAAATGCATGCAAATTTTAAGAATAAATGTAGAAATGCTGTAACGTTGTGTGAATATTGGCAATTTGTGATCAGTCAGCTTCCAGGACAAGAACAGATTTTTACAGATTTGGATGGAGTGATGTTACAGTTTTTCTCAGTCATTTTGGAGCACAGTTCATCTCTTAAAAGTTATTTTTTACGTCAGTGAACATGTCAGTCCCATTAAAATGTCAAACCATGTTGTAAATATACCAAGCGTACAGAATTATATGTGTCAGTATTTTCTGGTGTTGACTGTGTATGAATTCACATTTTCAAATTTCTTTCTTTAAAAAAAATGACACACGTTGTGATTTTGAAAATAAAATCATATTTTACAGTACAAAACTAGAAAGGTTCACTGAAAGAAATGTCAACTTTTCTGTAACGCAAAATAAAGATTCACTTGACAGCAATTTATCAATTCAGTTCATATTTACAAAAGACTAAAAAATACCCATGAAAAACCTCGGCTTACAATAATAACTCAAAATTTGCATGACATGTCTTGTACAATGAACTAACTCCTAAAGTTTTGAGGTGTAAGACTATTCAACACAAACAAGTAAAATGGATTTTAAAGGGCCCATGTCACAGGACTTTTTTAAGATGTCAAATACATCTTTGGTGTCCCCAAAGCACATGTGTGAAGTTTTAGCTCAAAATACCATATAAATAATTTATTATAGCATGTTAAAATTGCCACTTTGTAGGTGTGTGCAAAAATTTGTCGTTTTGGGTGTATCCTCTAAAATGCACATGTGCAGATCAAGTGCAAACACTGATCACAATGATGGTGGTTTGTTGAAATTGAAACTCAATTGTTCTGTGAATTATTTTCTCTCTGCACTAAATGGCAGTGCTGTGGTTGGATTAAGGGGTTGGATTATTATAATAAGAGCTCCTTATGACATCATAAGGAGAGCCAAATTTCAACGACCTATTTTTTCATGTGCTTGTAGAGAATGGTTTACCAAAACTAAGTTACTGGGTTGATCTTTTTCAAATTGTCTAGGTTGATAGCATCACTAGGGACCCAATCATAGCACTTAAACATGGAAAAAGTCAGATTTTCATGTCATGGCCCCTTTAATGAAAATGAAAATGTAGCAAACAGCAGACAATCGTACATAATCATCTGCATGATTGTATCAAACCATGTGCAATTTGTCCAAAACAATGAGAAGTTCATTTTATGTTTTGCATAACTTTGTATGTCTTGATGATGTGGAGGTTGAACAAAGTGTTTAAAAAAATCATTTCTGATCTGAGAGAGAAACTGTGGACAGGTGACCCAATGTAAACCAATAAATGTTTTGTTTGTTCAGCATCTCACTCTCTCTCTCAGCAGACGCTCTTTCTCTGCTTTGGCTTCTTTAATTTTTCGTTCCATCTCGGCCAGATCCAGCAGACCCTGAGGACTGTGAGGATGAGAGGTCACATGATCACATCACTCACACTTATATCACTTAATGAGACTAAAGTTTTAATAAATAATACTGCCGCCTATCACTTTATGTCCTATGTATTCAGATCAGTCATGTTTAAACATTCAGTGTGTTCACCTGGGAGCTCGAGAGGTGTTAGCGCTGTTACAGGGCGTCTGCGAGGCGTCGTTGTGAACTGATCTCAGTCCATTACTGTGCAATCTGTGAACAGGGTGATGAAGACGAGGTGAGACTGCATCAGAGGTTTGTCTGTCCGGAGTCATCCTCACCAACACTGAGATTAACACACAAACACAAACCCACGTTAATAAACCTTTATATTGCAGATCATATCATTCATTAGCTGTGAGATGATAAAAGTGTGTGTGCACAGGTGTGTGTTTTACACCTCATCCAATCAAAACTTTATAAGAGGTAGTATCAAACAGGAAGTGCAATATAATGAGGTCACATCCCATAACTGAACTATGACCTCATAAGATTTCTTACAGTAAGTGTTGTTTGCACAATGGATTCATTTACCAGACAGTTAGTATAGATTTGTACAGAAGATTCTTGTTTTGCATGAATGACTGAGTTTGTAATATTCACACGAGCAGGATTGTGTGTTAGTTGTTACACTCGCTTTTCCAGTATGAACAGTAAATCAATCTTATTCTAAGATCAACAGTGAGTGACACACCTTTAATCATTAAGACACATGACTGAAGTCTTTCAGATGTAATACATCAACACTTAAACGCTGCACTTTTTTCCTTTCATTCTTTTGTATTCTGATTCGTCTGTATATTTATTTGCCGTTTAATCGAGTATCATGACGCTAAAGTTGCCTCTTATAAGTGCTCACCTTGTGCAGAGAGAGGTCTATCTGTGACTTTTCTGTGTGAGCTACGTCTACGGGGTAAACCGGAAACGTCCTTCACTGAGTCCTGAAACATTTTAAAAGGGAGGACAGTAAATAAACCTGCGAATGAAGAAAGATCTACACGTCAGACAAGCGACGGCATGTTCACAATGTACCTGTGCTGCTCTGTGACTATTTAAAGGAGAGAGTGACATCATGCAGGGGGTGGAGCCGGTGTTGTTGGACCAATCATTGAGAGGCTTCTTCTCTTTCAAAATCTACAAAGGCAAACGTCCTTGATGTTTAGTGTGCAGATGAGGGATATATCCTGACAAATACCGCCGTAAATCTAATATACAGACATGAATGCTTTAATAGAACAACTGCAATGCAACCATTATGATGATAAAGTGATCACAAAATCTCACAATAAACCTTCAGAAACATTTGTAAGGCACTGTGTCAAAACTTTGCACGCTGCATACGACATCCTAACTAACAGTAAAGCTACAGTACACAGACAGACACTCACATTAAACACTTCAATCACTACAGATTCATGCTAAACTAACAATGCAATACTGTAATAAATATAACATACATATTATTTGAATAAAACTATTCACTTTATGATAGAGAATGAATTATAGTTTCTCTCATTGTGTTTTTACTGAGCTTTTTGAAATGCATTATGGGATGGCATTGGAAGTAAACGAAATTTGTGATGTTGTTTTAGAATTTGCCCAACAAACACTCATTAGATGTGAACCTCTGCAAAACTGACTGTCATAACATTACGATATTGCCACAGTTGCCAGGCTGTTCGAAGGGCCTGTCATTAGCCATGCTTCTATCCACCTGTTTTTATAATGTGTATTAAAAAAAACGCTGGATTGAAATGCCAAGATGCGCATAAATTATAAAAATGCACATACACAACCATATGCACATAATTGAGTTGGATAAATGTCTTATCTGATAAGAAAACATGTGCATTAACTACGATGGAAACACTGAATAAATCCCTAGATGCACATAAAAAGTCATGTGACTGCTCATTGGACGGCATAACTGGACAAACCATCTTACAGATCTCATTGCACAGCATCTAAAATGCAGTTTTGGAAGTGAAATGAAGAGGTAGAGAGTCAATAGTTTGGTAATATTACTTTACAGGACTGTCAACTCAAACAGCAGGAATCCACATCAGAAAGCAGATAACAGGTGTATAGTGTCAGGTATATAAGATTTCATCTGCACGCTCTGAGGTGATGATTGTTCAATACAGTGACTTTATGCTTTTCTTACGGATATTTAGCACCAGGAAGTGATGATTTTGCTCACTAGATGGAAATTCATGATTCATTCCCAAATGTTTAATGCGATATTCCAATTATGTCACTTTGGATGGAAACACAGCTACTGTATTGTGTCACAAGGGTGTACAGAGTGCTTGTTCGTGCATTGCTGCTAGGGTTTTCTTGTTGGTAAAATAAAGTTTTTTCCTGATCATTCAGAAAGTAAAGACAATAATATAAGACACATTGAGTAATTCTTATCTGTAGCACTGATAAAACAGGTAAAGATTGTGTCTCTGTAATATGAATGCTTTCGTAAGACCCACATATTAAATCCTGTACGAATGAGTTAAACCTCTCCCTCTCTCTGACTCACTAACACATGAGTAATCCAGAGGATCGGCCCTGTTAACCGTCCACATGTTTCACAGCACAATCTGTCCAGACAGACATTCTCATGAGCATCAGTCATAACTCAATAACCATTAACACACACGGTCCTGTAAAAAACACTGCTGTCTTATTATCACTCACATCTGTGCATGCATTTAACACAGCATATATACACCTACTGACACACACACACACACACACACACACACGCACGCACGCACGCACGCGCACGCGCACACACACACACACACACACACACACACTGAAACTTACCAGATTGTGTGTAGTGTTTTGTTGCATGATGAAGTCTGAATGTGTGACGGTCTCTTCTATCAGACTCACTTCTGTCTCTGGTCCTGCCCTCTTCTGTGAATGCTGCCCTCTCTCTCTCTCTCTCTCTCACACACACACACCCTCTCTCGCCCTCTCTCCCTCTCTCACACACACCCTCTCTTCGCCCTCTATCTCTCTTTCTCTCTCTTTCACTAAAGTCCTTTTCACAGAGATTACAGAGAATACACGGAAAATGCATCCGGGAACGTTTGGTTTTTGGTTCATTTACACTGCCAATGATTTTCTGGAATCTGTGCATGCATTCACAAACATACCATAAAGATCCAATAAAGACTTTAACTTATTTAAGGTCCTGCACTTTTGGTTGGTTTTTTCCACAGTGTCTGAAGTTTGCTATTTATCTGTGATTTCTCTCTCAAGTTTATGATAAGATCATAATGAGTCTGTTCTGTCATGTTGATCTCTGCTTCAGCGCTGATAGTGATGAGCTCCCTGATCTCTGCTTCAGTACAGTTTTTAGTGTTTTTGTTTGTAGTGGACAAACTTTAGCAGTTTTAACATCTAAACTCTTTCACTTCCTGCTCAATATACAGATGTTTATCCAATCAACTGTTCCTGTGGGGTGATCTGCATTGAATCAGCATTCATGGCTGTAACTAAAGTCAACTGGCAGTTTTATTGGGCGCTATTTTAACGATCTAAGCGTATTGTCTAAAGCGCACGGCGCATGGTCTAAATAATTTGATAATTTAACGACGGGAAAATTGGTTTGTGCGCCAAGTGCACGGCCTAAAAGGGTTGTTCATATTCCCCTAATGAGTAATGGGTGTGTTTTGGGCGTAACGTCTAATCCCTATTTAGATGACAGACTTTGTAAACTATAAAACTAAGCGGAGGAAGAAGACCCTCAGTTTAAGATTAATATAAAATAATTGTGTTATTTTCATTTTTATTGAAATTTTAATTTTTGGGATTAAAACCTTTTAAAGCAGTTTTCTTTCAGTCATAGAAGTACACATATTTCAGGCGTTTAATTGCTGTAAATGTATTGATAGCCTACATAATCAATGTAATCTCAGAAAATAATTAGCAAATATGCAAGAAATGGTTTGTACTCAAAAATACAAGCAAGAGTGTGGAGAGCCAAAGCGTTTCAGCACTCGGACAACTCCATGGGATTTTCACAAAGCATTACATAAAATGTTTTTCATTTCACCATATCCACAGGTACAGAGTCATCCATAAATCCGTGAGGTAGCATTAAAAAAACATTTAAAAACAGATGCATTTGTTTAAAGCAAAGCATTTATTTACTTAGCTGTGCAGGTGAAGCAGCTCTTTACGCTTTTTAACGTCTCATAATTACTCCTCATTTATGTCCAAGAGACTCAATAATAATCTTTCACATTCAATCCTTTAATCTTTTATATTTAAAAGCATTTTTGTGCTGCTGCGCATTCATGTATGTGATAAGCAAACCCACGTTGTCATCCCGTTTATAGGCTTATATTACTAACACTTTTTAAATAACAAAAAAACATATTGCGCCATTGACTTTAGAGCAGGTTTTTGTTGGTCAATGGCGTAGTCTATTTTAGTTGCCTCAAAATAGCAACGCTCCAACAATGCGCCTGAACACACCTCGTTTTCAGACCAGAACAACCATGGGCGCAAATCTGGGCGCAAATGCATTTGCTATTTAAACAACGTGGCACTAAACGTGAAAATGATCATTGCACCGGGTTGAAACATTGTGCTGGATGTATTATAGAGCCCATAGTGTGTGTCTCACTAAAGGGAAATATATAAACAACAACTATCTGACCAGCACCAACACATGAACAAAACATCACAGCAAGTGTACAGCTACACGGTGACTCTCCTCAGTACTTCATGAGTCAGATTGAGATATCATCAGTAGTGTAGTATTGTATTTAATGTCTCTTACTCTTTGAGATCTGTGAAGAAGCTCTCGTCTCTCCTGTCTCAGCGAGTTCAGCTCGTCATCTCTCTCCTTCTCCATTTCCTTCAGCTGATTTTCCAACTGTGTGACTCGTTCCTGCAAAACCACAATAAAAACTGCCATCAAATCCAACAGATTCAACGCTGATGTTGAGTTTTGTGTGTCAGAGGGTCATGAAGTGGTTTGGTTTAACCAGCGGTGAGCTGACAGGTCAGGGTTAGGGATGTAACACAGCTGAGTCAATGATGATAATAAAGCTGTGTAGACTCAACACTGACAGATAACAACACAGATATATTTCACACCACTACTATCTCTATTCTATTTAATTAATTAAAATAATCATTGACTGACAGTTACATTAACACAGTGATGTTGTGATGTTTCTCTTCTAATAAATAAAACAACTTTTATTTGTGTTTATACCACGGGTCTGTTGAATGCTGTATTCTGATTGGCTGAGAAATGTTCCGTGGGTATGCATTAATGCACACCTAACTTGTCAAATGTCTTAAAAATAGGCACCAGAGCATTGTTTGTGGTAATCGTGGTATAAGAGGAATAATTGACTTTGGTCCTTTGAATTATTTGAAAATAATGCACACCCGCGGTGTAACAGCACTCCACGAATTGCACCTTGGGTGTGCATTATTTTCGTATAATTCAATGGCCCGTCGTCAATTATTCCTTACATGCGCAATATTAAAGGTGTAGCGGAGGATTTTCTCGAATTTTAGAAAAAAACCACCTTCTCCACTTTTTTAAAAAATGCGATTGCGCAACACTCCTGATTAACAACTAGGAGGACCAATAGTCTTGATGATCCACCTGGAAAAAGAAAATCCTCTGCAATACCTTTAACATCTTATATCAAATAATTTCACCATTTCAGTGTCTTTTTACAGTATATAAATGGATTGTAATTTGATTGGACTATTGTCTTTAGAGCTCACAGCTGATTGGTCTGTGGTTTCTGTCCAATCAGAGCATATGTGACCCTGTCTGTCAAACAGTGGTGGCTCGTGACTTCTTTTCTGAGGAGTCACACATGCGAAACTCAAAATATTGTCATGTCAAAATATGTGTTCTGTGCGTCATGTTATCCCATGTGTATCACACGTCATGTCAAAATAAGTGCCAGCTACAGACACTTCTTAAGGTTTTATGATAAAAGTGACACTCATGTTTACTAGATACTCACTTAACTTCATGTAATCAGAGATTAGTGTTAGGTTAGTGTCTTGCGAGAGGTGAGTCTCTTTTATCATCAACCCTTGAGACATGTATGCACCAGGAATGTATTTTGACATGACACGCGATGCACATAACTTCCCATGATGCATTAACACATATTTTGACATGACGAGCTACACACATGACCCCCAAACGCATCTCTTGTTTCTGAGGAGACACTGGCCGCCCACTGCTGTCAAATTCAGACTAAAGTCTCATAATCTAAGGTGGCGTGTACACCAAGGCATTTATGTCAGCGTACGTTTTCAATTGTTTACAATGAAAGCACAGTGCTTTTTGAAAACACCAGCAGCTGGTGTGTTTCTACACTGTAAAAAATGTCTGTAGAAATTACAGTATTACTGGTTATTACTGGGAACTAGCTGCCAGTAACTTACTGTAGATTTTACATTAATGTTATTTACTGGCAACAGTTTGTTTAAAGTTAATTGAACATGAAACATTTTCAGTCTTTATCTTGTACAGTAAGTTACTGGCAACCAGCTGCATAATTACAGCTATTTTTTTACAGTTTATGCTTTGCGCCAGTGCTCCCATTTTTGTCAGTGCGCAGAGAGTTGAAAAAAGTTCAACTTGACAAAGTTCGTTTTAGCTCATCAATGTCACTTTTTAATCGGATGTCCAGTCACAGTGCTTGAGGGGCGGGACAAATACGAAAACAACCAACTGGCGCATCGTACAACTACTCATAAACAGAAGTATCATAGCAACCAAAGCGCCAGCTGAAAAACGCTGGCAAGCGCCTACAGTTGGCATCTGCCTGGCGTTTTCAGGCGATTTGGTGTATCAGCCCCTTAATGATGAGATGAGGCGTATCAAAGTATGATGATGATCTTTAACATTCTTCAACATTCACATGAATTACAATAAGACATTTCACATAAACCACAGCAGATAATAAAAAACTACTGGCTTGTGTAGCATCACTGATAACATTTTCACATCATCAGACAAATGAGCGTTTATTATGGTCAGACTCAGAAGATATGGATAATAATAATGAAACATGCAATAGCAGGTTAACCCTGTGTATGTAAGTTAATAAAGTTAAACTAGTTCAGTCAGAAATACAGCGTTAAAGGTGTATGGGCTGACCTGTGATGTGATGAGCGTGTCCTTGACTCTGGAGATGTCTTGATCGATCACCGTCTCACATTCACTCTTCTCACCTTCGTCTCGCTCGTCTTCTACTCCACTTTCTAACTCAAGAATGTGAAACTCCATGTCCTCCAAAGCATCTCGGTCCTGAAAACATCAAAGAAATTCTCATGTAGAGTCAATCAGGTTTTGCACGTACACATATGGCACACAGAAAACACACTTCTCACAGGAGATCAGAGCAAACACAACTTTCCTGAGGCATATGTCTTTCTTGTTAAAGTATGTTACTGTGAATGTTTAGGTGTTGCATGTAACTTCAAGGAACCTTTATCCGTCCACAAACTGCATCTCAGTGTATTTGAGAGGTATTATTGAGATGTTTTTCACCTGCTGTAGCTGAACCATCATCTGCTCTCGCAGGTCTTCTGGCTGTGTGGGAATCTGTTTCTCCAACTCCTCACACCTCCTCTTTATCTCCTCCATCCTCAGACGTTCCTCCTCCAGTCGCTCCTGAGAGAAACAGCAGATAAAATCCTCAGATTTAGTGTCATTCAAATGACTCCTGGATCTTCTGCAGCAAACACAAACCTTCTGTCTGCATGCCGAACCCTGGCACCGTTTCTGTCCATCCTTCTCCTGCAACGTGCGCAGCTGCTCCGTATGTCTGCGCAGACGTTCCTGCTCCGTCTGCAGTTCGCCCTGCAACAGGGCAACTTCCAGCTGCAGCTGCAGAAAGACACGGGCTCATTCTCATGCCACAGAGATGCTGATAAGAGCAGATCTAAACCTCCGCTCACCTCGATCTTGAGCTCCTCCTTCTGTTGGTCGAGCTCGGCAATGCGTTGTTGCACCATCGAGGGCGATGATTGGAACCTTGCGGGTTCTCCAGTGGGTTCTCTGGTCCGAGACTGTGAAACAAAAGCGGGAGTGATTTAAATAGCAGCCGGTGGAGCTGCACACATGTAGGTCCCATATTAGTGAAAAGCTTTGATTTACACGTTCACTCTCTGTGCTGCTGCCCTCAGTGTCTGACTCCGCCCCTGAAGAGGCGGGGCTTTGTTCCACAGCCAATCGCATGATCCAAGGGGATTTCTTGACAGACTCCCACTGGCTCCTCTGTAGATCCATGTTGTGTCTCGGCATGTCTAATTAAAGAGTAATGGACATTAGTTGGAAGTATGAGATCGCAATCTGATCCACTACACAGAGATGCTAAAGCTAACAAACTGTAAACGTTTACTAGATTAACCAGTTAAACTGGGTCAACCAGCAAGGCTATGCACTTTAATCAGCCCCACCAGATATGTTTAGCTGTTGAACGGTTTAACTCTGGCTAAACTAGCACTACAAGAACAGATTTTTTGACTCATGATTAAAGTATTGCTGATGTCACATGAATGACCGGACCCAGTACTTAAAGGTGCAGTGTGTACATTTTAGCGGCATCTAGTGTTGAGGTTGTGAATTGCAACCAACGGTTCAGTCCACTGCTCACCTCTTGCTTTTAAAAACACATAGAGAAGGTACGGTAGCCGCCACGGACAAACATGTCATCGTTGGAGACAACTTAGTAAAAAAGTTTGTCTGTTAAGGGCTTCTGTAGAAACATAGCTGTACAAAATGGCGACTTCCATGTAAGGGGACCCTCTGTGTATGTAGATAAAACGTCTCATTGTAATGCTGCGCTTACACTAGCCACGGTAGAGGCGGCAAGGGCGCGGGTGATTTACATGTTAAGTCAATGCAAAGAATCGCTTACATGCGGATTATTATCCTGCGGCGCGGTACATGCGGTAACGCCGCGGATGCCACTGGAAACACGCGAGTTGAAAAATCTGAACTTCTGCGGATTTCCGCGCCGTGTTAACCAATCAGGACCTTGCTGTAGTAGTGATGTGATTACAGGAAGCGAGCGAAGTGGCGGAGTCTCAGCGGAGTCTCAGAAGCCCCTCCCATGACACGGCTTTCACGCGCTAATGAAGCGAGGGAACTCAAATGTTCAAGCGTCCAACTACGTGCAAATAGCGCATTTTTGCCGCCTCTACCGCGGCTGGTGTAAACGCAACATAAGGCAATAAACACATAAAGGTTCATTATGAAAGCTCTTTATACACCGCTGATAATTTAGTTTAGTATATTATTTTGCATTTCTGTCAAGAGATCCTTTTAAAAATTACACACTGCACCTTTAAGTGTTTGATGTGTAAGATTATAAATGGAAAAAGCTGAACTCTTTCTCATCTTTCTCTTTTCTGGCTTAAAAAGAAGATGAAAGTAAAAATGAAAGAATATGATTGTAGTAGGCAAGTTTCTCTTCAGTTCAAACATCTGTTCTTTCAACAACACAATGGAGTGGAATAGAAACGCTGTATTCATTCAAGCTTTTGTACCGCCCCATATGTGAACTTCACATCTTCTGTCCACCTGTACTGCTCTCATTACATCACAACACCACCACATACAACAAAACCCAGCGTGGGAACGACAGAGCTTTCATACACTACAGTATGTCACCGTCCAAATGCTTTCCCATTCTTTCCCAGGCCGGCCGTCCATACCCCTCATGATCCTTGTTAGGAAAGCAGGATAAATATAAAACACACAGCGAGTCGTGCAGGAGGAAGTGGCTTCTAAAATGTCACAGGCCGGTTTCATATTTCTACACAGAGCGAGATTAAAGTCCCTTCCCTGAAAAACCACAGACCTCTCTCATCACACAATAGCTTGTTTACACAGGGATTTATTAGACAATAACATCTATTATATTTCATGTATGTTGCGTACAGAGAAGTCCATAATTACATATACTAAAGAATAGCAAACGGGAGAAACATTTGGAACGAATGGAAGAGACGTTGATCTAAAATAAACCTCTTCTGAAACGTCCCGTGTGAAGTAAACAACCACAAAGTCTTAATGTGAGCTGATAATATCTGCGTTTAAAGAAATGAGCAACATCCAGGACAGAAAGTCCACAAACACAGACGATATCTGAAGTTATGGAGCAGGAACAATTGCAGATGTGAAAGTTCTGGGGGTTTCTGGGTAATCGTGATATGAAACAAAAACCAGGAGCGTCAGAAGACAAAGAGACCAAAGGTTAAATCACACGAGTTCAAAACAAACCAATCTGCTGTTATGAATGAAACATTTGCTGGGATTTGCAGGAACGCCAGGAGAGAAACACAGAAACATCCAGCTGATTATATACCAGATCACTGCTTCTGTACTTTACTAACCACTGCTGAGAGATTAACCTTTCTGACTCAACTACTCAGGTTAAAAAGAAGTACACTTCACTATTTTTGCACACTAATTTTTTACTTAATACTATCAATTCTTCAAAGTGTACTTATCTGTGCTATTTTAAGACATACTGTTAACATACTATATCGGTATTAATTTGTTACTATTAAGTTAACACTTCAAACAAAGACAGGTTCAAGTTTACTACAAGTGGTACCTAAATACATTTTGCACATTTTTAGCACATTTTTGTACATATTCATGGCATCTTAAAATAGCACAGATCAAAGTACATTACTAAATACATGGGTTTTTTTAATTAGTGTGCGAAAACAAAGCACTTTAAGTAGACTATGCAAGTGTACTTTTTTACATTAGACCGTCTAACCAACCCACTATTACTAACCTAATGAACACATTCCTGATATCATTTTTCAAAGTTACCACAAACAAAGACGCACACTGTTGTGCATGTGTATTGTGTTATAGACAGCAGACCAGATGAATTTGTATGTCAACAAAAAAGCTTTGCCACAAATCCCACAAGACAAATTCACAGCGAAAACTACCATAAAACCAGCCTTGCAAAACCAGTTTAGACATGAAGACAGAGCCAAAGCCCTAAGAAAGAAAACACTGTAGAAATACCACAGTACAGTGAGACTCTCAGTTAATAATACCATGCTACTTTACTGTTAACCATTTAAATAATCACATGTCATGATTGTTATAATGTCTAATAGTGTGAGGTGAATATTAGGGTGTTACCTTACTGTAAACTACTACTGTGGTACCTGTACGCTCTTGTTGGGAATGCTGATAAACTGCATTGTTCAATGAAAATATCCTTATTCAAGATAAAGATATTAAACGGTTTTAGCGTGCAACCTAATAATGCAGCTTAACTTACCCGTCAAAGAGATTTCAGCTGAAGTGTGAAGCTCTCTTACCCAACACTGACAGAGACTTTTAACAACACACCTCTTTTCTAATAACAGGTGTAACTAACTAACCTGAGTGACAGATCACCAGGACTCAACAGTTGATCTCGATCTGCAGATAATCTTTCCCACTGGACTGGTCATAACTAGTTAAAAGTCAAACAAGCAGGTTAGTTTAACTTTATCAGAAACCAAAACAATGCTCTGATATCTGATATCTGCTCTGAGACAGTTAATATAACAAACATGAATATTGAAGAGATTATCTGTGGACAGGTAACATAGTGATCGACTGATACAGTAGTTTATATAATGCTAATAAATCATATATTATAAATTCAGTATTATAATAAAGTCTTATCAAAAGAGATATTATAAAGAAATACACAAACATCACACATTATGATCATGTAAACAGTGTTATTTAACACCAACAATCAAACAAACAACCTCAGGGAAAGTGACTGTGGAGGTCACGTGACACAATCATGGTATCAGAAGATAATTTCGTTGCACTGAAAGATCCATAGATACCATATTTATATACAGTAATAAATTACCACGGTATCAATACAGTGCGGGTATAAAACATGGTAAGTTACCATCATAGCGCGAGTTCACGAAACATAAATGAACAAACACCCGTCATTCACACATCTGTCAATCAATCACGAAACAGAATAAACTCATCTGTAAATAAAGCTATAGATTATATAATAACCCATAGAGAAACTCGTGAAGTTATTTCAGCTCTTCTGTGTGTTGTGTTGAGAATAAAGAATAACAAACCTGTGTGAAACTTCCGCACTCATTAATCCCGAAGATAAAACAGCGAACAATAAAATCCCTTGGTAAAGTTTGACGTGTTTTTCACGCGATGTGAAGCGACACAGTGATCGGGATTTACTGCTTTCACTCACGCAGTGGACTGAGCCTCAAACACTACCGAGTGCCCTAACTAGACAACACATCGAGTACTGCGCGCGCGCGCCCATATGACGCTGCAGTCTTGATGAGCGCCTCAATCGAGTTTGAGACACGGACCGTGATGTCATCAACTCAATGAGCTCCCTTCAACAGGTGAAGTGAAAGCTAAGTTAACTAAACCTTACCATCAAACAAGAGTTTTCTTAACTAATAATACAATTAAATACATTTTGTAGAAAGTTAAGCTTTATTAAATATATTTTGAATTTGAAAATATATTTAGTTTAATCCTTCATACATTTCAAATATTCATGGGCAACAAATACATTTCTAATTTTACAACCCATATGACAAAAAAGAAAAAAAATTCTGGTCAAAATATAAAAGTAGGTATAAAATGTATAAAGTATAAGTATTTTTTTGCAGTTGAAAAAATATTTAGTTTTAACATTTTCAAACTTATTATGTTTACAGGTTTGTAACATACAACGTTTTTTTATGTGATGTGAATATAAATGCTTTTTTCTGCTTAACTCAGCCGTAAGTTTTATTTATTAATTTATTTAAAATTTATAAATTATGCTTTTATGCATTTCTTTCTTTTTTTTAAAGAAAAGCATCACAATCACAGTACAAGTATAAGAATATAATTTAATGAAATGAAGAGAAAAGGCAAAAATTAGCACAATAAGCAAAACAAGCATAATAAATAATCATATACAAATGAACATATAATCACAGTAACGTATGCATATACATATAAACAACTAAATAAGTCAGGGGCAAAAGAGAAAGAGGGGAAAATGATGTGAATACAAATGCTTTAAAATATATTTATTTTTAAAATATAATTTAAAATATACAAATATTGACAAAAATATATTTGTAAACAAATACAAAATATATTTCAGCACATATATTTTTGGCCATTTTTTGTATATTTTGAAATATATATATATAGACACACACATTTTACAGTATGTGGTACTCTAACACTTTATCCATTCTGTTAGATTTACAGAAACTTTCCTAAAGTTTGTGAATGTAGTGTATAACAGTGAGTGTTGTTTGTATAATAGTACACAGAAGTGTGTGAAAGATCATGAGATTGAAAACACAGCAGGCCGACAGGAGCCATAAATGACCGACACGCTTAACATTCCAACTCAAGTATTAATGGTGTGAATGAGGATCCCACTTCTGTGTAAATGCGCACACACACAGCAGATGGAGTGGACAATGAGAAGTACACTAAATAGACATCTGCTATACACTAGATAGTGTCACAATCTTCTGCATGACTGCAACAGAATAACTTCACTGAACAAGATGGAGGTGAGAGGATTAATACACACATCATGTGACATTTGTTATGGTTTAGTAGGTTAAAGAAGACATTGTGTTCATGATTATCGTTCACATCAGTGTGTGTCACACAATCTAAACTGGCAGTGGTTTTATTTTACTATGAGGTTCACTTACTGCCATTTAATTCACTCCTACATAGGGCACAGAGATCCCTCCAGTGTGTTACTTTATATTTCCATGATGAGACTTTAATGCTGTTATATATCACAGGTAACAGCACAACAGAGCAGTCAAGCTTTTAAAATGAAATAGCAGCAGAATCAGAGCACAAAGAATAAAGAGCACAAATGACTTTCACCTCATTTCACTTGCAAATCACACACACCGGTCGTTTTTCATGACAGTCAAGGCTTCAGTCCAGTGAAATTATTCATGTGTTTGTATGAGCTGGATATACATGTACAGATGATTTAGGCCAGAATAACTTCACAGAACCACACACATACACACAACAACATAGCAGACTTCTGAGGTTTAACCAAACAGATTTATTACAAAGATAAAATATATATCATCCCATCAGTTTTACATCTTCTTAAGATTACACATAAAATTACGATTATTTAAAGCATTTAAAGAAAGGCAATTTGATTTCTTACATGAAGCGATTGTTCAGCACATGATATAAAACCTGACTCAAAGCATTTTATTTATTCTCATGTATAAAAGGACACAAAAGTCATTTACCTCGTTCACTTCTATTTACCCTGAATCCCAACCCTATACCTTATTCATATTACAATAATCTCATTAAATGCAGTGACATCAGGTCATCTTCATCATTTTCTTCATTCAAACATCGTGAAGACCACACACCAGGTTTGCAGGCACTGATATATCTGTGAATGTGACAAATAAATACATTAAAAATGTTCCAGTTATTTCATATACGCCACACCTCATCCGGTCCGACCAGACTAAACCGCATCACAGAATCATAAACTCTCAGAACTGGATTTACTCATTCATGTTTACACTCATCCTGCAATTATATATCAAACTTACGGCTGTCTTAAAGAAACACAAACCATTAAGAAAATCATTAAAAACTTGTGAACTCTTTGTTTGAGAAGACCTGCATGAATACACAGGTACTGTACCTAATTTTTTGGGTTTGGGTAGATTAAGATTGTTCATGATATTGACAAACTCGTCCTGTGATTTTGTCAGACGTGGATTAAATTTCTTCTCCTCATCCACAGTGGACACGGTTTGACCTTAAAACAAATAACGCACAAATGATAATGAATGAAGTAAAATCATCATAAAGCAAGTAGCTGGAGGCACCAATAACCATTATGATATAAAAATATATAAAGACGTACCCTTGTAATCATGTGCAGGATAAATTAAACAGCTTCCAGGCAGACTGAAAATCTTCTTATGGATGGATTTGTACAATCTCTTAGGACTGCCTGTGTGCAGACAAATAAACTTTACCGTACCGCCACCGTGTGGACATTTCAAGTACACAAACATTACAACTAAAAACCCTGATAATCTGACAATATCTAGCTGGTCAATATATTCAATATTCACTATATATTTGCAATACTTGAATGAATAAAGTAATAATCCAGTGACCTTGTTGAAAGTCAGTTCGTCCACAGCCCCTGATGAGAAGAGCGTCCCCAGTAAAAGCCATACTCTGATCTTCAGTGACGTAAGTCAAACATCCATCGGTGTGTCCAGGGGTCTCCAGGACCGATAGATACTGAACAGATCAAAAGGCTCAGTTATTATGAGCGAATGATAAGAACATCAAAGCTTCACCTTTAACTCACACTGATAAACGCTTATTAATCCTCAAGATAATCCTGTCAAATATAAACTACAAGTCAAACTCCATATTTACAGAAAGTCACATAAATAAAAACAATTATAAACAACATTTATATCAATATTCTGTCTGAATGTTTCGTATAGTTACAACAACTTTTGTAATATTTCGTACGTGTTTTCCGAAAGCGATGCGGTCGCCCTCTGAGAGCTGAATGTCCGCTGCGGCTCCGCTGTGTTTGGAGATGGCACTCTTCAGCCCAAATATGTTCTTCTTTAACAGCCCCGTCCCGGTGATGTGATCCGCATGACAATGAGTGTTTACTGACAGACAACAGAAACACAAATCAACACACTCAGCTTTAATCTTTAGTTAAAGGCGACAGCCGCTTATGATTAAATAAACATCATTCAAAGTTAAATAGATCTGCAATGCCAAGAAAATACAAGTTTGACACAAAGTGGTTTTTAGACTGGTGAGAGGATTCTGAGTAAAAGTTACTGTAACATTTCAAAGTATCATAAATCTATATTAAGGAAATGATCAGAGAAAACAAAAAATTCCTGATTAAATGAACTATGTGCATGCATGTGTGTGTGTGTGTGTGTGTGCGCGTGCATGCGTGTGTGTGTGTGTCTGTCTGTCTGTCTGTGTGCATGCGTGCTTGCATGTGTGTCTGTGTGTGCATGCGTGTGTGTGTGTCTGTCTGTGTGTGTGTGCATGCATGCTTGCTTGTGTGTGTGTGTATGTGTGTGTGTGTGCATGCGTGTGTGTCTGTCTGTCTCTGTGTGTGTGTGTGCGCGCATGCGTGCGTGCGTGTGTGTCTGTCTGTCTGTGTGTGCGCATCTTTGTGTGTTTGTGTGTGTGTGTGTGTGTGTGTGTGTGTGCATGCATGTGTGTATCTGTCTGTCTGTGTGTGTGTGTGCGTGTGCATGCGTGCTTGCATTTGTTTGTGTGTGTGTGTGTGTGTGTGTGTGTGTGTGCATGCGTGTTTTTGCAGGTGATGATGAGATATTTACAGGCCACTTTGAGCTTCAGGCCGAGTTCATTGATAAGCTTCAGGTCTCTGTCTACAGTTTCCAGTACAGGATCGACGAGTACGGCCTCTTTAGTTTCTGTATCCGCCAGCAGATATGTGTACGTGCTGCTTTCAGCTTCAAACAGCTACAGGAACAACAACAACAACAACAACAAACATTAGAAAGTCAGAGTGAGTCAGCTAAACTTAACCACATTCTATTCATACACTACAACCACAACACACCAGTTACTCAAGTAATCACCTTAACAAGGTAACTGGTTATTTGGCATCTGCCAACACTACAGCAACCTAAAGTTAATTAGTTACAGTTACCATCATCATATTACTGTAAGAATAAAGCATTGTTGTGCTAGTAGATATTATATGGACTTGTAGTCATTTGCTTTGATATTTATCATCTAATGCAGGGTGAGATTTGCGAAAAGATCTGGGGGGGGGGTGTTTATTGTTTGCACTGTTATTAATTGTCTGTTTGATGATAATTAATCATGGGGGGATAGAAAGAAATTTTGTCCCACTGGGAATAAAAGTTAATTCACCAGAAGCAGGGATATAAAGACTAAGGGATAATCCCCCACAGCAAAATTCTCCCTGATCTAATGCAATTACATTTTAAACTGTAAATATCCAAATATCTTTGAGAGAAATAAAACATTTGCTAAAATTATTAAACTTTGCATTTAAACGTGTTGTTTTGTCTTCATTTATTTATGTTTTCTTCATTTATACTTTTAGTCGTTTGCAAACTTTAAAAAAATAATATATATATAATTTATGCATGCACATGTTTTACTAAATAATTTCAAACTTTGAATGGATTTGTCTTTATGCGCACTGCGCGTGCGTATTAAATACATAAAGTACAGTATAAACAAAACAACAACAAACCTGCGCGTGGCTTTATTTCTACATTTAATACACAAACACATTTACGTAAACTGCATCTAAAATAAAGATAGACAGTAAAGATCAGACCTGTCTGAAGATCAGAGAGTCAGACATGAACGCGCTGTAGAATCTCGCTGTAAATGCGACGCGTGTGCGATTAATCACCGGATCATTGAGCACGAGTCTGCGGCTCACAGCTGCAGCAGTCCTCAGTTTGTTTATCAGAAGTGTTGCGCTCATTTTGCTGTTATATTCGCAGTCTCCACCTTAAACTGACGACAATCTTATATCAAATCTCTTTATAAACCCTGCCCTAAAGCCTGTAACGTTACGCGTCCTCTTCCGCGATCATAACCGATAGCGCGTTATCAAAGCGTTATAGCTCACGCTCACTTCTGTGCGCCTCAGATGTCAAACAGCTTTATATAGAGTTATTATATCTATAAATATAAATGTTTGCATTAACACGCGAGTGTGTGTGTGTGTGTGTATTTATATACATATGCACTGGAAAGAGTTATTGTTTTTGAACTTCTAGGTGACCCATGACGTCATTGAACGGACGTGTTCGCACATGCGCAGTTAATGAGTGTCCGTAGTGCTGCACCCTGGCGGCGGGATTGAGAGAGAAAGTAAAAGATACGGCTGAGTAATGATGACTTTACGCATTTTTTTATTAACTGGTGGTGTCATAAAGTACTTTAATTAAGGAAAATATTTGTCGATGGAACTGAAAGAATGGCATTATTGTCCAACCATATCAAAACACTTTAATTATGCGACAGCTTTGAATAATAACCTCTGCGTCTGTGAGAAAACACGTGGTCATGCAAATCCATTTAGGTTTTTTAGGTTTATGAAAAAAAGTCTTTAAAATTACTAAAAAATACCATAGTAAACTTTAATATAATCTGTATAATCTTTACTATAGTACTGTTAAATATATTGTAGTCAATTTACAGTTTATTAATTTACTATAGTTAATACAGTGTAATTACTGTATTATACTACAATTATCAATAATTAGTACACTGCAAAAAATTATTTTCAAGAAAACATTTTCTTAGTATTTTTGTCTTGGTCTCAGTAAAAATATCTAAAAATTCTTAAATTAAAGGTATTGCGGAGGATTTTCTTTTTTCGGGTGGATCATCAAGACTATTGGTCCTCCTAGTTGTCAATCAAGAGTGTTGCGCAATTGCATTTTTTTTTCAAAGTGGAGAAGCGGTTATTTTCTAAAATTCGAGAAAATCCTCCGCTACACCTTTAAGATGCTTTTTCTTGATGAGCAAAACGACCCAAGAAAATAAGTCTAGTTTTTAGACCATTAATATCAAATTTAAGTAATTTTGTGCATAAAAAAACCAAAAATCTGCCAATGGGGTAAGCACATTTTTCTTGAATTTAGTGTTTAAGAAAAATCGTTAAGATTTTTTTGCTCACCCCATTGGTAGTTTTTTTTTGCAAGTTTTATGCACAAAATCACTTAAATTTGATATTTTTGGTCTTAAAACTAGACTTGCTTTCTTGGGTTGTTTTGCACATAAAAAGCATCTTAATTTAAGAATTTTTAGATATTTTTACTGAAAACAAGACAAACATACTAAGATTTTTTGCAGTGTAAATACAGTATATTAGAGTTTTTCATATAATCTGTGATTAAACACAGTGCAAAAGTCTATGATGAACAGATAAAGTGCTGTTTAAAATGTGTGTTATAATGGTAATAACAATAACACTCAAGACAGAGTTACAATTTATTTTTATGCTCAATATAGAAGAGATACACAATATAAAGCAATTGAAATGTAACCTTGTTGAAACTAGAATGATTGTTTTTATCATCTGTTTTTCCATGAAATCATTATACAACACTGAATGATCTTGTTCTTCAAAATGCATTATCTTGTGCAGTAGTCAATGAGAATTCCTCTTGATTGTCTTCCTGAAATAATAATAATAATAAAAAATGTTATATGGTGTTGTTTTGATGAAACCTGGATATGTATTTAAGATTTATGGAATACTTATAGCACAGATTTAAATATATATATATACATTACTATAGAAATGTGTATATATTAACTTTTAGCATGAAGCGAAGTATTATTTGGTTTGTGTTTATTGCACACATACATTAATATAAAGATCAATCCATTGCAGAAGTTTAGTGACTCGACTGTAAACACCGGGTTTGTTGGGTCTTCCGCAACCTTCACCCCAACTCACGACACCGGCTAACCTCCAGTCACCTGCTTCAGTTTTACACACCAGAGGACCTCCGCTGTCACCCTGACACACACATAGATGTCTCTTTTAACACGAAATATGACATTATTATCATCATCCATTCAGATTATGCAGTACAGTGTCTTACAGAAGGTCCAGAATGATGAAGATCACATGACCACAGTTATTTTCCACTGAAGAAGCTCAAATGAGTTTAGTGATCAAATAATACCTGACATGAATCCACTCCTCCCTCCATAACACCTGCACAAAGCATTCTGGGAGTGAGCAGAGAGCCATAGACAAATGACTGTGAGCACAACGAATCACCAATCACCTGAACCAAAGCCTGCCTCAGGTGTGAAGACAAAGAACCTGTCGAACAGTAAAACACTGAACGATATCTGAATAAGAGAGTAACACTAAAAATGATCTCTCTCACCTCCTTCTCGTGTGTAACCCCAACCTGTGACCCAGCAGGACGATCCGGAGGGAAATGAATCTCTCACGTGAGGTAAACACACCGGTCTCACTCCATCTAAGGAGGTAATAATGTGATAAAGTGCTATGCTAGAGATGATATCTGTCACTATCAGACGAGAATCTTTACCTTCCATCTGTATGTCAGACTGTGTGCGCAGTAGGCACAGGTCGTAATCATTGTTATCCTTTGAGTATTTGGGGTGTGGATGTATCTGCAGGGTGTTATAGCGTTTCCCTTGAGATGAATCTGATAGACTCACAGTATCAACCACAACGACCCAATCAGACTCATCCATCATGTTATATCTGTCAGATAAGACAAAACAACAGCTGGATGTATAATAAACACAATGTGCATTGATTTAAGCACAGCTCAGAGGGGTTTGCGAACTTACACCTGAACAGTTCATATTAGTACCTCAGAGGTAACCATTTATCACCATGTGTGCATATACACTCACCTAAAGGATTATTAGGAACACCATACTAATACTGTGTTTGACCCCCTTTCTCCTTCAGAACTGCCTTAATTCTATGTGGCATTGATTCAACAGGGTGCTGAAAGCATTCTTTAGAAATGTTGGCCCATATTGATAGGATAGCATCTTGCAGTTGATGGAGATTTGTGGGATGCACATCCAGGGCACGAAGCTCCCGTTCCACTACATCCCAAAGATGCTCTATTGGGTTGAGATCTGGTGACTGTGGGGGCCATTTTAGTACAGTGAACTCATTGTCATGTTCAAGAAACCAATTTGAAATGATTCGAGCTTTGTGACATGGTGCATTATCCTGCTGGAAGTAGCCATCAGAGGATGGGTACATGGTGGTCATAAAGGTATGGACATGTTCAGAAACAATGCTCAGGTAGGCCGTGGCATTTAAACGATGCCCAATTGGCACTAAAGTGTGCCAAGAAAACATCCCCCACACCATTACACCACCAGCAGCCTGCACAGTGGTAACAAGGCATGATTGATCCATGTTCTCATTCTGTTTACGCCAAATTCTGACTCTATCATCTGAATGTCTCAACAGAAATCGAGACTCATCAGACCAGGCAACATTTTTCCAGTCTTCAACTTTCCAATTTTGGTGAGTTTGTGCAAATTGTAGCCTCTTCTGTTGTTGTAGCCCATCCGCCTCAAGGGTGTTCGTGTTGTGGCTTCACAAATGCTTTGCTGCCTACCTCGGTTGTAACGAGTGGTTATTTCAGTCAAAGTTGCTCTTCTATCAGCTTGAATCAGTCGGCCCATTCTTCTCTGACCTCTAGCATCAACAAGGCATTTTCGCCCACGGGACTGCTGCATACTGGATGTTTTTCCCTTTTCACACCATTCTTTGTTAACCCTAGAAAAAGTTGTGCATAAAAATCCCAGTAACTGAGCAGATTGTGAAATACTCAGACCGGCCTGTCTGGCGCCAACAACCATGCCACGCTCAAAATTGCTTAAATCATCTTTCTTTCCTATTCTGACATTCAGTTTGGAGCACACCCCTAAATGCATTGAATGCGACTGCCATGTGATTGGTTGATTAGATAATTGCATGAATGAGAAATTGAACAGGTGTTCCTAATAATCCTTTAGGTGAGTGTATCTGCATTTTTACATGGGCTTAAAATGCAGCTCATCCCATCAGAATTCAGAGTTTAAAAGCAACATTCAGGCATTGATTTGTTGATGTTTTACTCACTCTTCAAAGCAATGGGCCGCTGTGATGACCCAGCGAGGACTTACGATGGCTCCTCCACAGACGTGTCTACCCTGCCAATGTAAACTGGTCTGCCATCCCCACTGATCCCTTACAGCATCTGTGCCACCAACGATACGCATCTCACGAGAAACATCTCTCACTGCAGATGAGCAATCTATTAGAAAAGATCACGAGACGAGGTGAGAAATGTCAAATAATCGAGACTGAAGAATAAAGTTCTGTCATCATTGAATCACCCTCATGTCGTTCCAAGCCCTGTATGATAACATCACACATAACTGAACTTGAAGGTGAGACAATGACGACAACACTTGACTATCACTGTAATATATTCACACGTGACCGCAGATCTCCGCTCTGATAGGCTGTTGGTACCTGAGGTGATGTTGACTGTGAGATTTGCCGGATATTTCCCTGAGACGAAGGGCATCTGTGTGATGCTGCAGTTTTGTGTATCACCTGCAGCTGTGTGAAAGTCTTGTACTTTATTCGGGAAACACACCAATTTCACTAATGAGAAAATAAAGTGAGTTATTCATCAATGATCATAAAGAGAACAGAGCAATAATAACTTTCACACTGCACAATTAAATATAAAGGTGCTTTAAAGGTTCAAAGCATTTCTGTTATAAATCCTTTTCAATCCAAACAGAAAGGTTCCTCGGATGTTAAAGGTGCCAAAGATTGCATCGTAATAATCTGTTAAATTGTACTCAGATATCTACATTTAAGGTTTGTGTTTTTATTAAGTGCAAAAATGATCCAGAGTGAGTTTTTCATGTCCATTTACTAAACTAGGATTTGCCTTTAGAATGAAATGGTCTATTATTACCTTATTTGAAAGGGTCATAAATAATAATGTTGAGCTCTGCTCTGATTGGCGGTTTCTCCTTCAGTAGCTCTGTGTGTGTGTAAACAGATCTTATGTTTAAGTCTGTATCAGATTTTGAGGAATAATCCAACCCAGTCTCACCCCATTTCGTCAATATTTGACGACACTTGACCATTCGTCATATGTTGACGTGAAGGGTATACCTTTCGCGTCATTTTTTGACGAACTGGGGACTTCAATACTATTACGTCCGTTGCATTCTCTTTCCTATTTTATTACCATTTGCGCGTCGGTTTAGGGTTAGATTTACATAATGACATCCCTACCCAAACCTAACTCTAACCCCAACGCCAGGTGACAACTGTTTAATTTCGCGTACACTGTTTAATTTCGCGTACACTGTTTAATTTTGCGTAATCTAACCCTAAACCGACGCGCAAATGGTAATAAAATAGGAAAGAGAATGCAACGGACGTAATAGTATTGAAGTCCCCAGTTCGTCAAAAAATGACGCGAAAGGTATACCCTTCACGTCAACATATGACGAATGGTCAAGTGTCGTCAAATATTGACGAAATGGGGTGAGACTGTGTTACATAATCAATTGTTTGGAGATTGTTAATGGACGTTTCTGAGTGGTAAGTTTGTGTTTTTTCAGTATGGACCTGCAAAACGTAACTGTAACAAAAGTAGTAGAACTTCTGACTAAACGTTAGCATTAACTAGCATAAAGCATTAAATAGCATATAGCGCTAACTCGGCTGTTTTTAGCATTGTAACAACATTGTACCTAATTTAATGTTGTGGTGTTCATCTGGACTGTAACGTCACAGTTGGTGTTATGTTGAGATTGGTCTGTTTTCCAGCGGTCTTTTGCATGCACAAAGTTTACATAAAAAGGAGGAAACAATCGTGTTTGAGGCTCATGATATGTCATTACCATCTACACAACTCTTATTATTCATCTATGCCTATAAATACAGTTTTACATTATGTGGCAACTTTAAAGGTTCTTAGAACCATTTGGCTAAAAATGGTTCTTCTATGGCATTGTGAAGCACCTTTATTTTTAAGAGTGTGTATTTGCAGGTGTGTCATGATGTACCTATAATAGCGGTACAGATTAAGAGGATGATGACAGCAGATATGAGGGTTGTTTTTAACGCCAGCCGTGATGGACATGATGGCCAGAATCTGAACCCAGAGACATCTGTAACCACAAAACAGAAAGGGAATTATAAGAGTTGTCTTTAATATTTCAACAAGGAGACATCTGTCTGTACGCTCACCAGAAGAGGAGCTCTTAGAAGCAGCAACAGTGACGTCTCTTTCCTCTAGATGACTCTCCTTTAAAGATGCTTTAGGGTCAATGAGAGTGTTTGGAGGAAGATAAGGCATGATCACTGACAGTGTGTAGAGAGGTAAATCAGAAACTCTTAAGAGCTGAAGACAAGCAGGAGATGTCATCATGTGTGTGTTTGTAGGGGTGTAGGGTGTAAGAGTTGTCATCGGGTGTGTGAGATGAAGAGAGAAGGGTGTAGAGATTCCTCCTCTATAAAGAGGAAGTGTTTGGTGTTGAGGAGTTACATCTGAGCAGTCACAGGGAACTCCAGGTGTGACTGGAGCTGACATCAGACCAGACGCTGTGTTTAATGGTTTTGGGCAGGTGGAGAGCGCATGTGGAGGAATCCCAGTGGATGTATGAAGACATGGTTGAAAGATCTTAGGAGATGCACTGTTGTCCTTCGCTGGACTGATTTGATAGAAACCCTACACACATTGAAAACATTGCTGGTTAAAGGATTCACAACTCAATAAAGATTCGTCCACATTTAATAATCATCTATTCATCAAAAAGCCTAATAATAAAATTGAATGCCTTTGCAAGCAATCAAATATTGCTATCGGCACAGAAATGTTGTATCGTGCATCCCTACTTAATATACTGACCAGTTATAACACCTACAAAATACACTTTTAAAAATATACAGCACTGTGGAAAGGTCTTAGGCCACCTTGTTTTTGCAATGATATAGTGATCATATATAATTATTTCTCAGTATCTTTATTACAAAACAACCAGAAATGTTTAGTATTAAAAACAGTATAAAAATATAAGCTGAAGTGTCAAGTTTTTAGGGTAAACTCCCCTTCCACTTGAGCAATAGCAGGAAACTTCAGGATCTCTTAAACCGAAATCAAATAAAAAATCTTAATTTCTAATTCTAATGGAATGACTTCAGGACTTCAGTCTCTTCAAAAAACCTCAAAATGTATTTTGTACCAAGAGAGGTCAACACTAAATACTGACTGATGCCTGAAGAAGACATTTACTTCATATACTCAGAAAGTCTTGTTCTTACCTGAGCAGAAGCCATGAGATCAATGTGTGTTTAAAGACAAAAGTCCATTCTTCAGATGACTTCAGGTCAGAGGACAACAGCAGAAGATCTGGATGAGAAGCTTGAATGAAAGTTGAAAAACCTTGACAACATCTCAACAGAAGAAGAAGAAGTGGAGATGCTGAGCTCAGTCCACAGCGGTGCAGCTGTAACAGATAGCAGCTCACAGGTTGATGAAAAATGCATGCAGATTATTGTTAGACGGGGTCATAGTTCAGCGACTGAGGGTGAAATATAGAGCCGGCAAAAACAACAGCGTCAGTGACTCAGCATCTACTGAACTTACATTTAACAACCAGATCACTTCATCATATCACATATCACAGCATTTCAACACAATATCTGCTTCCTATCTCTCATGCGGTGTTTAGTACTGAAGCATAATCAAAACTAATAACACATCATCAATATGATGTAATGACAAGATGCATGTGTGTGGGTTGGTCTATGTGGTTTATGGGGAATAGTGTATAATGACATGTTTACTATAACCTTGGTTTACGGGGACACAGGAAGTGTCCCCATTAACTGAAAAGCTAAAAAATCATACTAAATGGTAGTTTTTAGTAGTTTAAAGACTATTTTGTGACATTGGGGTTAAGGGCTGGGGTAGGTTAGGGGAATAGAATTTAACAGTTTGTACAGTAGAAAATGCATTGCATCTATCGAAATGTCCCTGTAAACCACATATGCCAACATGTGTGTACACACACACACACACACACACACACACACACACACGTGTGTGCGCGTGTGCGTGTGTGTGTACGTGTGTGAATCCTGCATTTACAAACAGATCACATTACATGTTGACCACTGAGAGTCAGCAGTTGATTTATGAGAGCAACTTCACACATCAAGAGACACAAAAACAAAAGATACAAGCATCTCTCAGTCTCATGTCATGTCATTTCATATATTTTATTTTTCTGTTATAGTGACTGTTTTCACATCATCTTTAGTAAACAGGATGATTTTTTCCCTCTGCTCACAACCAGAAACTATAGTGAGCTAACAGAATTTTAAGTTATCATAGGTTTGCAATGTGATGGCTTTTTTAAGCAGTAAATAGTCTTTTGGACATCTGAGGACAAATCCCAGAATGCAATCAGAAAATAAGTTATTACATTACTACTTAAAAGTAATAAAAACATTTCAGAAAAATCGCACTGAGCTGACAAACTCCAACAAGAACTTTCTTTGCACCACAGGGTTTGTGGTCGTCTCTGTTTGTTGGTGTTTATTAGATGTATTGGTGTAAAATTCACCCTTTACATGTGACCCTGGACCACAAAACCTTAAGTAGCATGTGTATATTTGTAGCAATAGCTAACAATAAAAAGGTAGATTTTTCATTTATGCCAAAAATCATCAGGATATTAAGGTAAGATCATCTTTCATAAAGAGAGTTTGTAAATTTCCTTCAGTAAATATATAAAAACTAGGGCTGTCAAAAGATTAATTGTGATTAAAAAAATGTAAGTGTTTGTTTGCATAATATATTTGTAATTATTGTATTTAGGCTATATATAAATACACAGATGTATAAATGTAAGATTTTTTAATTTATGTATATTTTTAATTGATATATTATATAAAATATATTTAAAACTAACTAACTAAATAAATATAAATATATATGTAAATGTTTCTTAAATACATATATGCAAGTGCGTACCTATAGTCCCGTAATTTTTTGATTCTTTTTCGTGATACTGTCACAAATTTGCCAGTTTTTTTGGGATCATTTCACGAATTTCTGTGTATGTGTCATTATCACGTATTTGTTACTCAACTGTTTGTCCTATTTTCTTACCATTGTCACTTTGGTTTAGGGTTAGATTTACATAAAATGACATCCTTATACAAACCCAACTCTAACCCTAATGCCAGGTGACAATGTTTTAAAATGTAGAAAAAAAAATCTGAATTTTTTTATAAACTAATACTTCAAGTGACATCCTAACGCAAACACCAAATCCTAACCCTAACCTAACAGTTGAGTAACCAATACGTGACAATCACACGTAAACAGAAATTCATGATAAAATCACGAAAAAACAAGGACATTCGGGACAGTATCACAAAAAAGAATAAAAAAATTACGTGACTATTGGTACATAATTTTGTGAGACTGCGTAGCGTATTTATATATATACAAAATAATTACACACAGTGCACACACACACATATATTATGCAAAATTAAACTTGTTTTTTGTATGCAATTAATCACGGTTCATTTGTTTTACAGCCCTAATAAAAACTTTTTGTGAGTGAATGTAGTTACTAAGGACTTCATTTGGTTAACTTCAGAAAATATTTAGATTTTTTGCAAGCTCAGATTCCAGATTTTTAAATAGTTGTATGAATGGAAATCTTCTGTATTCATGAATAAATCTCAATGACTAGTTTTGTGGTCTAGGGTCACACATTGTATTGTGTATCTTATTATCTGATGTTATTTACAGCATGTGTACGACATATCTCTCACATTATATCTTGTGTATTTCTCATGCCAAGACGTTTAAAAGATGAGGCAATATAAATCTGTAATGCACAGCAGAAATCATATTGTCACAACATTTTCATTATAGTGTAAATCATTATTTTAAATCTCAGTAATCTTCAGATAATCTCTGCTGATAGTGAGAGTTTCACAGAGTCAAAGCTGATATATTTGCCTTCAGTTTTGAGTATCTGATTCAGACGTCAGATGTGTTGTTAGCAGTGCAGGATTTTAATAAAGGCTTTACGAAACTCAATGTTGAATGTGGTGTAGATGACGGGGTTTACGGCACTGTTCAGGTATCCCAGCCAGGTGACAGCGCTGTAAAGTGATGGAGAGATACAGCAGGTACCACAGTGAGCCTTCAGCACATGTGTGAGGAAGAACGGTAACCAGCATATGATGAAAACACCTGCAGAGATCATAACATATAGACTCACTTGCTGTAAATAAACGAAACCGTACTTTATTATATTATAATGAAGTGTGTGCGTGGTGTCCAAAGTGTTTATGGTCATTCAAAAGTAGCAAAGGTGGCTTTAGGAGGGAGATTTCTTCTCACCTAAAACAATAGCCAACATCTGAGTTGCTTTTCTTTCTTTCTGTTGTGAAAATCTTCCCCTCTCTCTCTCCTTCGCTGCGACTCCTTTCTCACTTTCTGTACGTTTCTCTCTCCATCCGTGCCGTCCGTGTGCGTTCTCCTGTAGGGTGACTCTGCGAGGGCCCGGGGCTGAGAGCGTGGAGCCAGGGCGAGTCGGGCTGGGAGCCACAGAGATTTTAGCTGTTCCGGACTGATGCATCTGCTCTCTCTCCTGATTCAGAAAACACGCCGGCTCCACGTCCAGAGGATGAACCAGAGCCTCCGTCGCCAACGTCTGCAAACAGATAAGCAGACGCTCGCACACATTCACCTTCAGACGGTCACAGAAATAAATGTGCAAGAAGGTTAAGAGTTGTTCACCACTTTCTTGCGGTGTGGAGCATCTGTAGGCGGTCTCAGAATTAAAGTACACAACTTCACATCCTCAGGGTGAGTACACTTATTCTGACAAACAAACACACAAACACAATTAAGATCGGACATGTTTCTTTCATTTTAAAATCTTCTCCTGTATAGCTTAGTAGTAGAGCATTGCGTTAGCAGCATAAAAGTTTAAACACACAGATAAAACATCTATACACAGATTAAAGCATCTGTCAAATCCATAAATGTAAATGTAAAACACAGCCGAAGGGAATAATATATTAATGTCATATGTTCCATATGCACATTACAGTGATAATAACACATGCCAAGTGTCATATTAATTCAGTTAAAAACAAAGAAACACTTTCAGTTTGGCATCCTACAGCTTTTATATTTATGGTGAAACTTATTGAAGTATTCCCAGCGTACCTTGCGAGGTCTTTGTCCATCTCCATCTCCTGAGTGAAGACCATGTCTGCGTGAAGGTGCGGTTCGTCTGCCCCGTCTGCGCAGAACCACACAGATCTGCGCATACACCAGCAGTGTCACAATGAAGGGCACGTAAAAGGACGCAACAGATGAGTAAACCACAAACGCCGGATCAGCGAAACTGCAATCTCTCCCTTCCTGACTGGCTGAGAGACAAATCAAGATTTACTTCTAAGTCTAATTTAGCAGTGATGAATGGAAACAAATCTCTTAATGTTCAGCTATTCATTTATTTCATTTCTAAATGCAAAAACACAGAGATCAGATCACTGTAAAACATCTCAATGACAACATTATCAAGCCTTTAGACTTTAAATAAAGAGCAAAACAGAAATTATAAGTGCCATCTTCTGCAATAATGAAAAACATAAACTATAAAGGAAAAGAAAACAGAGAATATTTCACATGTGATAGAAAAGTCTTAAACAATTGTTTGTGTGTGCTGTGTGTGTGTGTGTGTGTGTGTGTGTGTGTGCGTGCGTGCGTGCGTGCGTGCGTGTGTGTGTGTTTGTGTGTGTTTGTACCTGTGTTATTGAGTCCAAACAGCAGAGGACATGATACAGCGAATGAGAGAAACCATACAGCAGCGATCATGAGCGTGACTCTTCTTCTGGAGCTGTAACGTGTGTTATACAATAAAGGCATAGCCACAGCCGTGTACCTGCAGGTTTATAACACATGATGATAGAATCACAACTATTACACAATAGACATAAGATCACTACATACTCAATACACTGCTTACTCCTCTGGGGCTTTTAAAAATGAGGGAAATCATTGAATTAGGCTTAATGAATGAGTTTAAGCTACTTTTAACAAATATTGTGTTTTATCCTTTGGTAATTGTGAGTGTGTTTCATATGTTGTATATTTGAATACTTTTGATATTTGTTGCTGCTTTCCTTGGCCAGGTCAATCTTGTAAAAAAGATTTTAATCTCAACGAGTTTTTAAATAAAAATAACTGAACTGAGGTGCACAGTGTTGACTACATTAGTAGAAATAGTAAAGACAGTATTGTGTTAATGTGTTGCATTAGGATGATCTAACATTGATTAGTCTGATCAAAGATTGATTTCTGAATTATTCAGATTTGATTTGAGGCAAATGAGAAGAGAATAACATAAACATTTTATAACAGTTAAAGGGTGTCAATCATTTGTTGTGTTATCATTTTTAACTACCCATAAGAACCTATTTATTTAAATCAAATGGTTGTTCATCTTCTTTTCCAAATAGAAATGTATTTATCACAGGTAATTTTTAAATTTAGTTTAGTTTTGTTCAACAATAAACAATATACAATATTAACAATATAGATGAGATAAATTCTGGTTTGTCTCACTAACAAATTATTTCAATATGTTTGGACAAAATGATCGTTTCAAAAAAAAAAAAAGGACATTAAATATAAATGACATATACTTTAGATTGCAAGCTCTCTCATTAAACAATGTTTTCATTTATTTCCACATTAAAATATGTTTTTGAGGTGACTAACAGTGTTGTATCGTACAAGAGATTAGAAAATAGAAAAACTCAAAAAACTGTATTTGGATATGAATAAATGTCCTTTCTGTTCATATGAGACCTTAAAGAAAAGGTTTTGGCTTTGAATAGACACAGACATCAGATAAGGACAGAAGCTAAATCCATGAGTCACATTTATTTTCTTTAATCTTTTCTCTTTCATTTTAACAGAAATGAAATACATTAAACAGCACGACTTATCATTTAAATTCATCTGCTTTAATGTTTTCAGCGCATTTATGAAAACTCTTCAGCAAAACGTATAATTCATTATATATCTGTATTTTAACTTCGCTGTCAGACTTCAGGCAACACTTACAGTAACAGAAAGCTCAAGATTTGGGTTAAGTAAAGCTGTAAAACTGCTGTAAAGCTATAATGCGAGTAAATGTGTAATATATAAGTATAAATGAGCTGCAGTGAATGTGAGGTAAAAGATTCACCTGTCAATGCTGATGGCACATAAGTTGAGAATGCTGGCTGTACACATCATAACATCCAATGTGAGAAGAACATCACAGTGAATTCGGCTGAACCTCCATTCACCTACAACCTGTCGGAAACATCATCACACATCCATCACTAACTGAGATTATCAGCACAAAGTCAAAACTGAATCTTTCACTAACAGTTATTAAACCTGACATAAAATCAGATTGTCAGTCAGGACAGATTGAGATCTGCTGAATGAGCTCTGGATTGATACTGACCTCCAGATAGACGCCCCATGGCATCACCAGCGTGGCTAAAAGCAGATCAGACACGGCCAGAGACACGATGAGGTAGTTGGTGGTGGTCTGAAGGGCTTTTTCTCTTGACACAGCCACACACACCAGCACATTGCCAAACACCACGCAGAAGATCAACAAAACCAACAACACAGCGTAGAAGTTATACGGTGGAGAGGATGGAGACGGAGGCACGGAGCAGTTTGACTGAGGGATGAATGAAGACAGAGATGGAGAGAGGCCTGAAAACGACATGGAGGATGATGATGCTGATGAAGAATGAGGGGTCGGGGCAGTGCTGGAGATGTTGTCTTCAGTCCTGTTGACATGAACCATTATGAAGATCCTCTGGGTACAGACCTGACAGGACACAGATGAAGTTCATTTATTTTTGGGCTATGGTAGACTTCTATAAAAGTTTCTTGACAGCCAAACTTTTCTCTTGTTTTAGCCTATAGACGTCTGGGCTGTGTTTGGACCAATATTAGAGGAATACAATGCTTGCCAGTGAGGTTTTTGGGGAATTTTAGAGATGTCTGTCTGTCTGTCTGTCTGTCTGTATGTCAGCTAAAGCAAGGTTCAGATGAATCTTATACACTATGGAGCCTTAATGAGGATTTTTATATATAGTCTCACTGCTGACAGACTAAATGGATGAGCACATTTAACAGCCTTCGAAAGCAACAAAAATCATTCGGTGTAAAAGCTGAATTATTGTTGTATTTTTTAAGAGCATGTTACTGTAGAGACGCTGACCTTGCTGTTGCAATTTAACACAGAACCCAATCAAACACCTGTACATGACACATTTCTAAAGACACTTCAGCGAAAAACACTTTATTTAAACAACAATTATCTTTCATATAGATTTAATTTTAATGTTAATTTTAATGATTATTATCGAGAAAGGCGTTAACACTGTAACAGATGATCACATGTGTGTCATCCATTAATATGCATGCAAGACAATACATGGACACAAAAGTGAGTAAATAATAGGAGTCGTCCACAGATGCATTGCTTTTGCATGGAAAATGAGAAGCTTTTCAAGCAAAGGTGACGACTCATTTAATCAGAGACACAAATTAAAAATCAAACGCTCACACATCTCTACAAATGGTATTAGTGCTGGACCAGGCCTTAAAGGGATAAATCACCCAAAAATGAAAATTATGTCATCATTTTCTTATCCTCATGTTAAATCAGTTTCTTTATTCTGTTGAAAACACTGCAAAACAAATGACTTTCTTACTTAGTATTTTTGTCTTGTTTTATATGTCTAGTATTTAGAAAAAATACACAATTAAAGTGAATTTGTGCTTAAAACAAGCAAAAAAAAAATATATATATATATATATAATAAGCAGCCAATGGGGAAAGAAAAAAATCTTGAAATATGTTAAAATTAAATAAAAATTAAAGAAAATTTTCTTAAACCATTGGCATATTTTTGGTTTGTTTAAAGCACAAATTTATACTTAAACTGTATATTCCTTTTGTCTAAAAACTCTACTTATTTTCTTAGGTCATTTTGCTAAATATTTGTACTAAAAACAACACAAAAATACTAAGCAGGAAAGTCATTTTTGCAGTGAAGATATTTTGATAAATTATGGTTTGAACACAGTTGATGATACCCACTCTCAATGGATACCATGTGCTTACAATCAATTATTAAAACAACATGAGGGTGAAAACATGATGACACAATTTTCATTTTTGGGTGAACTATCACTATAAGGGCCATGAAAAATGCTTCATTCACTTTCTGTAAAAATGAGAAATAAAAAATATAAGAAAAATGGGAGGAAACTGAAAAGCATTAAGAAGGATCCAAATGTATGAACCACTTTTTGCATTTTAACAAGAAAATATGGATTTAGAAAATGAACAATAAAAGAATGAATGTGACATGACACTAAACCTGCAATCAGTTCACTCTTAATGTACTTATTCACCAAAAATAACATCATTCTAGACAAATTTTAATTTAAGGCACTTTTAAACTACATATTTAAAACCAACAAACAAACCCAAATGCATTTATTACACTAACATGTAGTTAATGTGATGCGTTAAACTCCATGCAATAATGATAACTGTTCTCAGTACAGTAAACACTGAATAAGACAGCAAGAAACATCAGACAAAGTGACTTACAGTTTTGTTATTCAGCTGATAATTTCACACTCATATCTCATCAAAAGTCCTGCAGTGAAAGAACAGAAACACTTCTTCATAAAAGCACTGAAGATGGGATTAAAAATCCACTCATTCCTCGTGCACATTGCAGTAAATGCATCTGCTCATCTGCTCTCTCTCTCTCTCTCTCTCTCTCTCTCTCTCTCTCTCTCTCTCTCTCTCTCTCTCTCTCTCTCTCTCTCTCTCTCTCTCTCTCTCTCACTCACACACATTACTGCATCATTTCTGCTCAATATTTATCACATCTAACATTAACATTATCAATCATATTAACATTTCTAACAGTTATTATGTCCGTGAACTAACGGACGCGGTGTCTAATGAAATATGTGTAAAAAGATTGCCACAATAATAACGCGAATAAAACCCGGTTAATGTGATTTGATAAGTGAGGTCAAGCGGCATATATAAACTAATAATTCATAATTTATTGTTAGCATTATGATTTTAAATGACACGAAGCACATTAAATTTGTTTATAATAACACTTAAAACTCCAGCACGAGCAGCTTCTGTATTAATGCGCCGCGTTGCTTGGCAACCGCCTCTCTATATTAATCAGTTATGGACTATATTACCTGGCGGAAGAGTTCATATATTTATGAATTAAAGAGATAAAGGTAAACATGATGGGCGTAGCCAGCTATGAGACCACCGAGGGGTCCGGACTGAGGTCAATTTTTCATGTTAAAAAATAAAATTTGAAGTTCTCTAAATGACTAATCAGTAATTTAAAACGACTCACATTGGCATCCGCGTATGTAATTAAGTTTGGACAATTTACTGTAAAATGTTAGCGTAAAATGACGGACGCCACATCAGACAGCCAGCGACAGACAAGCAGTAGCAGAGCGACGCGATCGATCTCATTCATTTCAATGGAAGCCAGTGTTGCCAGATCCTATTGTTAAAAATTCCTCTTTAGACGTAGGGTTTAATGTTTTAGCACAGCGGTCTCTCTCTAACGTTTTTGTGAACAAGGGCTACCAGAATGAATAAAACAATCTGGAGGGATACTTTTTTATTTATTTTATTTAAGCCTACTTGTTGATATGTTTTATCATTTTTTAAATGTTAACATTCATAGAATAAGCCAAGCTAATTTAAAAAATAAGTTATAAATAAAATTACAATTGAGACTATTAATAGAATACGCTTTGGCGAGCAACCTGGTGTTTAAGCAATTAATGTGTCACTTTGGGAAATGCATAAAGTGAGAATGTGCAGGTTACTGTTAGAGTCTTTGATTTATTTCTGAAAGATAAGGTCTGAACTGATTATTTTCTTTAATACATTTTTGGTTCGTTTTCGTACTAATAACTGGCAACCCAGCACCTAAATAGTAATCAGATGGCACATCATTCAGTGTGGGCAGGTTATTGCTGACATGATATTACAATCAGTAAGACACGCGCAATGATTATTTATGTAAGAAACTCTTTAAACCTTAAAAATCAGTAGAAAATAGCACAGGTACAAAGATGTAGAACAATTGTGTTTAAATGAAATATGCCAAATATTTAAACATTGGAGATGAATGTTATTTCATTCAGTTAGGATTTAACATTTAAGTCATACTGAAAACATTCAATACTAAACAAAGTTCTTCTATAGCCATATGCTTATTAAAACGATTAATATAATGCTATAAAAAGCATTGTTGCAAGAAAATAAATTAATTATGCAATGTGTATCCAAAGTGTAAAATGGCAAAAATGCTAAGACAGAATACATAACATCCCATGTAAAAATAAAGTATGCTTGAATGTACTAAAACTACATTTAAATAAGTATTTAATAAACGTTATGCATTACAAATATACTAATGAAGAGTATATAATTCTAATTGAGTACTTCAATGTACTTGAAAAACTAAACAATACCAGTAATACTTAAATAGATTTCTAGTGTACTGACATAAATGTTTTCTCTGAATACAGTTTCTAGACCAGCTAGAGGCCACAGAGCAGTAAATCACAGATCCAGATTAAACTGAATTCTTTACAGAACTGCATGTGTCTGTTATGAATAGTTTAATATGTGAGCCACATGAAACCAGGCACATCAGGGACCCAGTTAAAAGACGACATAAATCACAAGATGAGTCAAGAGGCAACCGAGACTGATTAAATAAACGAGACCAGGACAGGACAGGACAGGCTCTGTCAATTACATAGACAGATTTTTGCTCAAAGGTCAAGATTTTCTCTTCTCTTTTAAAATTATACATGACTCAAGGACAGATGTTTAAAAGCAGGAATAGAGAATCTAGTGATAAAAAATGTTAAAGGTGCCAAAGTATGCATTGTAATAATATATTAAATTATTATCTAATATCTACACAGAAGATTTGTGCCTTTATAAATTACAAAAATGATCCAGAGACAGTTTTACATGTCCACACTAGGATTTGTCTTTAGAATGAAATGGTCTATTATTACCTTATTTGAAAGGGTCATGAATAATAATGTTGAGCTCTGCTCTGATTGGCTGTTTCTCCTACTGTAGCTCTGTGTGTGTAAACAGATCTTATGTTTGAGTCTGTATCAGATGTTGAGGAATAATCAATTGTTTGGAGATTGTTAAGGGACGTTTCTGAGTGGTAATTAAGTTTGGGTTTTTTTTCAGTATGGACCTGCAAAACGTAACTGTAACATCAATAGAAGAACTACAGCCTAAACGTTAGCATATAGCGTTAACTAGCATATAGTGCTAACTCAACAGTCACAACTTTTTCATTGTGACTGTTTTTCATTGTTTTTATCATTGTAACAACATTGTCCTTAATTTAATGTTGGGATGTACATCTAACGTCACAGTTGGTGGGTATGTTGTGATTGGTTTGTTTTCCAGCGGTCTTTTGTATGCACAAGGTTTAAATAAGAAGGAGGAAACAATCTTATTTGAGGCTCATGATATGTCATTACCATGTACACAACTCTTATTATTCGTCTATGCCTACATAAATACAGTTTTACATTATATGGCACCTTTAAATAACTTTACTGTATGATCAACAGTTTTACCATTTGACCAATTCATATTTAATGACATATTTAAAACACTTCACAAGCAAATGCTGAAAAACAGAAATGAGTGTATTTTCAAATCTTTATTATGAACGATTTCAAAAGAAATGACACTGAAAAATGCTACAGAACTTCAAAATAAACACCATGAACCACAAGTCCAATAAAATATTAAAATAATCTCATGACATTAAAAAAACCACAAGAATGTGTTGTGTGTCATTAATGAGGAAGTTTTTTAATCAAGTGTCTAGGTACTTCCTATTAATATTTCCTAAATAATGCACTCTTATCTGAATATTCATGAAATATTAATCACAAAGACACACCTACAGATAGACGTCCAGGATTTAAACAGAGTAATGAGGGCAACCACCATGAATATAAAACAGCTATGAATAATTAACTAAATACATATGAATATGAATGTTCTGCGAAAGTCAGATCTGAGACTCCAAGTCTTTAAAAATGAATATTTAAAGGATTCATAAACAGCTTAATAAATGCACTTTTTAATTGCGGGTGAACCGACGTCTGTGGTGAGCGCTCATAAATATAAATCAGCATGTCTTTCATCTTCAGATCTGTGTGGTTCAGTCTGATTCACATGCTGATGTTACTGACAATTCATTAACTTTCTTCATGTCCATCAAACCTCGTATGACTTTCTAAACATCATGTGAAGATAGACAGAGAGTAACTAAGAGCTTTGTCAGGACAAATAAAACTCATCATTAATCGTCTTTTTTAGGGTTATAATCCCATCTAATTATATAACACAGTCATCTGTAGGCATATGAAATCATTACACGAGGAACAGACCTCAATTAACATTCTTGAAAACACATGAAGGGTTTAACATCAGCCCAGAGGAATCACTTGGCTTTAGATATTTGGACTAGATTTGCTTGTTTATTTGTTGTTTTTGGACCTTGATGACAAAATAAAATCACCTTTATTATAACAGCAGCTCAGACATACGGTTTAACATCTGTTCTGTTCCAACAATGAACAAATAAAGGACGAGTTAATGATGACAGAAGTTTGATTTTTGGTTGAACTGTTGGTTTAAGACGACTCGGGTCTGCTCAGCTCATTACTCTGATTACTGTCGTCTTTTAAGGAACAACTGTGTACGGCTGATACGGCAACATCTTCTGCCTGTCATTGATGGCCAATATCCAGGAGGGCTTCACAAAACTCAGATTTCCATTTTCCATCAGCGCCTGTAAAAAAGACATGCAAAAGATGAAAAGAAAGAGCTTTGACTTGATAAGATGTTTAAAACAATGAAGAATTCATCATTATAACTGCAGTCTTAAAACCGAGCATCTTCACACAAATGATTTATAAGTAGCACATCTTGCTGTTGAAAACCTCTTAAATTTCTATTCTTCTATTAAAAATTGATGACTAAGACCACTTGATAGTAAGTACTGCATACTACTTAAACTTTAGTGTATACTGTATCATTTTCTGAGGTCATGTGACTCTAGATATAAACTTAAAGGGGTCATAGATTGAAAATCTGGCTTTTTTGTTAAAATGTATAATTGGGTCTTCAGTGCTTCTATCAACCTAGAAAATGTGAAAAGGAACAACCAACTGAGAAGCCATTTTTTTGCAAGCAAATGAAAAATAAGGTCGTTCAGATTTTGCCTGTTTTGTGAGGTAGTTATCAAGGCCAATTACAATAATACCGCTCCATAATCTGCACTATCCACACATCAACAAAATCAGAATTTTAACATGCTGTAATAAAATATCTGTGGGGTATTTTGAGATAAAACTTCACATAAGCACCCTTGGGACACAAAATACTTATTTTACATCTTAAAAAAATCTCATAATATGACCCCTTAAAGCTTAGATGAATTTAAGATGGACCAGAAAGCAACACCATTTCATCATAGATCAAAAGTCAAACTTTCTTTAAAAATGACACAAATCTAGTTATTTAATGTAAGAATGGCTTGTTGCCTAAATGAATGAATGAAAAAGTGTTTCTTTATTTACTGCAGTAAAAACATGAAGAAAACTATGAGACACTCACATCTTCAAAGGATTCATCCCATCCTTGACTGGTGACAACAAACTGCACCTTCTCGCTCATGTAGTCTTCAACAGCTCTGAGGAATAAGCACATCATTCATTGGTCACGCTCCACCTCCATCCTCTCGATGTCTGTACCGTCACATTAATGTCTTTATAATCTACAGCACTTCACATGGGTGACGGCTACAACAGACACTCCTAACAATACTGTGATTAATGCTCCGGCTCTCACCCGTTAAAGGCGATGATGTAACGCTGAAGTAGTCTCTTCTGGTTGTCGGGAAATGTGCCGTAAAGATAGAAGAACTTTCCTGTTAAGAAGTCTGAAGGACAAACAAATATTGAATGAGAACAGACAGACTTTGATCAATTCTTGATACGCCCACATCAACATGAAGGCCATCTAACCTGGAAGTTCAGGTATGGGTTTATCTTCCTCTTCCTCAGCGTCGGTGTTCTCATCAGTGGAGCCGCCGTACGGATCTTCATCTTTAACCTCAGCGACGCTTCCCTTCTTCTTCCTCTCCATCTCCACCCTGAAACATTGTAACATATAAACAACCTTCATTCATTAAACACAACAGCAGAAAACACAGACAAAAGCACCAGTGTGACCTTACGTAATACATGATCACGTGGAAAAGTCACGTGTTACATATATGAAATGTACATTTGCGGACCATAAACCGACACAGACATTAATTAGTATCATTCCACATACAACAACGTCGTAACTGTCCTCTTTCTCTACACTTGTAAACACTGGGGCGTAGTTTCGATAACGTCATCCGTGACCTCTTGACATGATGATGTATTACATGAGGTCGTGCTGGCGTGTCACACGACCGGAGGAAGACGAGAAGTTGTGGTTTAAAAGGTGCATATTTTTTTCTTGTCAAAAATGACCCTCGTGTTGCTAGATAAGACCCTTATGCCTCGTTTGGGATTATTTAGAGTCCTTTGAAACTGCAATTTTAAACTGCATTAAAACTTTTAAGTGTTGGGGTCCATTAAAATGAGAAAATTCTTGGAATGTTTTCCTCAAAAAACATAATTTCTTCTCAACTGAACAAAGAAAGACATCAACATCTTGGATGACATGGTGGTGAGTAAATTAAGTATAGTAATCCTTTAAGTAGTAAATACTTCACTACTGTCCACCTGTACTAGACATCTGACTTTACTTCATTCTTACTAGTAGATAAAAGCATAGTTTAAAAACATGCATAATGTTCTGAATGATTTGTCTCTGTGCTTAAAGAGCGAGGGTAAAATATCCAGCTTGAATCTTTGTCACTGATCAATTTTAGCGGGCACAGCTGTGTTTAAACAATATTACTCAAGAGCGAAAAACGTCTGAAAGGGAACAGAAAGTGAAATGTCTGGAGATCTTTTGAGAATAGAAAGACAGATGTTACCTGTTCAGTTCATCTTCAGTGTCCATGCCAGACACATCTTCCTCTGTAAGACAACAGATCATTTAACATGAGTATGGGCTGCAACACACAAATATATAAACACAGATATACTACATATAAAACAAAGATTAACACAGTTATTACCCTGAAGAAATATGGAAATGCTCTCTCTTTCCATTTGACACTTAATCAAAAGGTAAAACTATATTAAACTATGTCAAAATCACAATACTTTTTTGACAATACAGTATGTCTGGCATTAGTGCAAAAACAGCTTTATTAAATGTAAAACAACAGGAAGATTACAGAGTAGAGCAGCTCCATTCATTCAAATAATTGAATACAATTCAACATCACACGTGTATAATAGAAAAGCACCCACAATGAATGATCAGCGTTGATGGGTAATAGCTCATCATTTTCTCTAATTAATGGTTTAAAGTTGCATGAACACATCTTAGAGGATGAAGGTCTGGCCTCAGCGGCTCTTATGGACTCAATTTCCATAGAAATGAGAAACATGCCCAAGTCTCCACTTCACGACTGCTCTCACTACACTTCCAGCCTCTCCAAACATCTCTCGCTCTTCATTCTTTCATTTTTCAGATTGATCTGAACACGCACTTCATTAAATCGCCCTCTTTCCTCTTCTCTCCTCCCTCACAAATGCTGGAGTGAAGAGACCTCACGGCAAACAGGTTGACATGAATGATATTTGATGGGAGACCGGACCCTGTGGTCACATGCTTTACCTGGCATGTTCACCATTTTAGACAAAAATATAAAATTTAAGCAAACTTGTGCTTAAAACAAGCAAAAAAATCTGCCAATGGAATAAGAAACATTTTCTTGAATTAAGTGTTTATGAAAAAAGTCAACTTATTTCAAGAACATTTTTCCTATAGACCCCTTCACGGTTCACATCACAGGCAGTTTCCACTGCGCATGTCGGGGTCAGAAAAGTCATTACAGCAGATTGAGTTGAGTATTATTCGGTATCGTCAAAAATGCCTATTTACGTTGTGGGCTGTGAAAATCGCACCAGGTCTTCTGTTAAGTTTTCGCGATTCATGCACAATCTCAAAAACAAAAAAATAATACATCTGCGGCTGCAAGCAATTAACATGCAGACTGGGACAATGCAAATATCAAAGAGGTTTGTGTTTGTAGTGCTCACTTCATTTGAGGTAAGTCATCATTTTTCAGCCCTGTTAGATTAAATTATAAAGCCTAAATGGTATGAACAGTTTGACCCCATGCTGCGCGCGCACCCGATCGTCATTCAATGTTTACAAACCTTGAAGGGGTCTATTCCATTGGCAGATTTTTTTGCTTATTTTAAGCACTAATTTTTTTAGACTTATTTGTCATTTTGCTAACCAAGAAAATACATCTTGATTTAAGAATTTGTAGATATATTTACTGAAAACAAGACAAAGAAAGTCTTTTTTTTTCAGTGCAGGACAAACATGTCGTCGTCTGAGACAACGTAGGGACGAAATGTGCTCTGTAGAGCAGTTTGTCCGTTTAGGGCTACTGTAGAAACATGGTGGTGCAAAAATGGCAGCCTCAATGTAAGACAGGAGTGGGGAACCCTGGGTCCTGGAGGGCCACTGTAATGCAGAGTTTAGTTCCAACCCTAATCAAACACACCTGAATTTCATTTCCAAGTAATCCTGAAGAATTGAATTAGATTTTTCAGGTGTGTTTAATTAGGGTTGGAACTAAACTCTGCAGGACAGTGGCCCTCCAGGACCAGGGTTCCCCACCCCTGATGTAAGGAGACCCACGGCATATGGAGATAAAAATGTCTCATTCTAAAGTAATAAAACGAGATCCTTACATAATGCACCTTTAAGTTGATGTAATGCACTTTTAAGTTGATGTAATAACGTTTATAGATTTGTTTGAAATCTCTTTGAAATCCAAACTGAAATGATTGAAAAAAATGACTTTCTTACTTAGTATTTTTGTCTTGCTTTCAGTACAAATATCTAAAAATTCAAGATGATGTATATATAAACATACAATATATCAAATGAAAAAACAGACGCTCTGCTTTCAAACAAAAACGTTTCATCCTATCTTTATTGGTTCTCTTTTTATCACCTCTCAAATATAGGCAAGTTTTTTTTAAATACCATCATTTGAGCAAAAAGCTGATAATAAAAATTTTGTAAAGGATGATAACAGGTTTTTTTTTGAGTTTTTTGATGAGTGGATGCTTCTGGGTTTTATAAGTAGCAGGGGGGCATTTTCTCTAAATTTTCTCTTAAGTTTACTCGTCAATGGCGGTGAAAGAGTAAAGAAAAAAGCAGATTTTTTGCTTGCACAAATTCACTTACATTTTATGTTTTTTTTTGTCTAAGAACTAGACTTTTATTTAGTTATTTTCCTATTTTGCTCATCAAGAAACCGCATCTTAAAGGTATTGCGGAGGATTTTCTATTTCCGGGTGGATCATCAACACTATTGGTCCTCCTAGTTGTCAATCAGGAGTGTTGTGCAATTGCATTTTTTAAAAATGTGGATAAGGCGGTTCTTTTCTAAAATTCGAGAAAATCCTCCACTATACCTTTAATTTAAGAATGTTTAGATATTTGTACTAAAATACGAAGTAAGAAAGTCATTTTTTACAGTGTATCAGCAGCTTACTGAAATCTTTACCTTGGGCTTCTTCATCTGTTGAAGCTTCATACTCTTCCTCCTCTTTCTTGATGGGCTGCTTTTTTGGGGTCACATCCCTCTTTTCTGGAGTTTTCTATAAATGGATGAGAGAATGAGGGTATTCATCTCATTTCATATTAATGCAACTCTGTGTCTAAATCTACATGATGCATATCGGGGAGTCAGTTAAAGGAAAACACCACCGTTTTTCAATATTTTATTATGTTTTTACATCAACTTAGACTAATAAATACATCCCTATCTTTTTTCAATACGTACACTTGATCTTTGTACAGCGTGTCGTGTATGTATTAGCATTTAGCCAAGCCCCATTCATTCCTTAAGGTCCAAACAGGGATAAATTTATAGAAGCCACCAAACACTTCCATGTTTTCCCTGTTTAAAGACTCTTACATGAGGAGTTACACCAGTAAGTATAGTGGCACAAAATAAAACTTTTGTTTGGAGCCATATGAATGAATGGGGCCAGGCTAAATGCCAACACATTCACGAGGCACTGTACAAAGATTAAAAGTGCACGCATTGATAAAAGACAGAGATGTATGAATTCATCTAAGATGAGGAAAGAACATAGTAAAATATTGAAAAACGGTGGTGTTTTCCTTTAACCTGGTGAAGTTGTCTCTATGGTAACAGCACACCTAACCAAGGTTAAATGGCTCTTTATATTCATGTCCAAATGAGCAGAAACTGTGAACTTGGGATGAATTTTAAAAGTAAATCATGTTGCATGTGAAATGTACCACTACTCTTTTTGTTTCCTCTTCACTCTCCTCCTCTTCTTCTTCATCACTTTCTGAACTGGACTCGGCTCCATCCATAAGATACCTGGAAAAGATCAACAGGAGAACTGAGATTCCAGGAAAATAAACAGGATTGTGATTTGTAATCTCTTTTGTTTTCATCACAACACCAAAGGAAACATTTTCCTTACAAACGATAGGAACAAGCAGTAATATGATAAAGCCATAAATCATTCACGGTGAGCACAAATGAATCCTGTGTGTGTGTGTGGACAGACACTCGCTCCTCATCTTCAAAGGAAGTGTAGGTTTTAATTACTCATGCCAGATGAATCTTTTAAACACAGAATACATCACGAGAAGGCACTCGAAGCATCACAATAGAGCCAGACACATGAGGACACTGCTGCCTCAAACACATGACAGTATGCTAAACAATAACAGACCACTCCCACAGATCTCTCCCATCTACTGGACCTATAAGACTAGATGTTGATCATTGACAAACTGTAAATCCTGAACCCATAAGAACAAAAGATGAAGTCTCTGTATCATGACTGACGTCTCTCTTACCGTTTAAAGGGAATCTTCTCTTTTCGTTTGTGACAGTCGAGTACCCACTCTTTCCTGACGATTGTGCCACCGGCTGCTTTCACTTGACTGTACTTGGGTGTGTTGGAGAAAGCACAGCTACAGAAGAAATAACAGATTTCAGATCAGCTGAACAACAAACATCTCTACATACAGAAATTAACTCATCATGAAGCAAACGGCTCTGAAAACAAGCCTATAAGGACAAATACAGTCCCTGATGTAAACAATAAAAACATTTGCCTTAAAGCAATTCTAGGGAAACTATCAGAGATGCACCAATTGCAATTTTCTTGGCTGATCCTGATATGTAGGTGTGACTGACCTGCCAATAGCAAATAGAGTTATTGACAACATATCCAGCTTAGTTTTGATGTAAATGTGGGCACCGCCATCTTTGAGCTCCTTTGTGTAAGACTTGAGCCACTACAGCTAATGGTAGTTGTATTGCAAAGGACACAAGTGTGCCATTTTGACTGGCTTTTTAATATTTATTATTAAATCCAGGAAGATCGGCATAATTTGTGCAGTTAGGGGCTGACATATTATCTGGTACAAACGCAGTAAATCTCTAAAAAACATTTGTTTTAATCATAATACATACACCAGAGCTGAATGTGGTGCATGTGCACCCATGATCTGTATCCACACATCCATCCAAGTAAAACCTTTCTTAGAAATTGCCATAGACTCAAATGTATGTTGGTGTTGCTTTAATTTCCAAACACCTTGCACTGACATATTTGAACATATCAGTGCCATTGTTTTGTCTCAAGATGCATACTAGGATTGTTTTTTTGTAAAGTTTGTTTGCAAAAACTACTTAAATGTCCTAAAATAACAAAAAGGCCTAGTCATGGATTAATCTAAACCCTGTCTGGGAAACCGCCCCATAATCTGCTTAGTTCATGTTTATAATAGTTCGTAATGTGTTTGTGCGTACTTTTGTTAGGTTTTAAATGAAAAAGCAAATCATTTTAAAAAAAGCAAATCATTTCATAAACTCACATCTAAATCTAGTGCGTAAGAAGCAATATAATTTTTATATAATATTTTTGTATTTTTATAAAACAATACTGAATAAATGTAATAGTTTAATGTGTTTATTATGGTTTGTGGAAATAACCATTGACTTGTGTAAAGCTTGATGTGTCGCCATAAAAACTCAAACAAAGTAAATGAAAAATTGCCGTTTAAGAGGGACAGTTGTGACATTTTAAACACAAAGTATTGGTCAATTTATATTTGTGCATTGAAGACCAGTCACCCCCAAGCAACAACATGAAATTACTGAATATATCTTCATATGATGTATCAGGACACTTCTTCATTTTATCCTCACACTGGTTCATACAAACCATAAAAAACTTTATTTTTATAAAATAAATGATTATACATTGCACTTTCACCTAAACTGCATTAAATAACAGATGTGCAGATTTCAAAATAAAGTGGTGTCCCAGACATGTTGTGAAACTGACTGCCACTTCGGGATCGGCAAAATAAATGTAATTTAATAAGACACAACATTAAACAACAAAGGGGAACCCGACGTCCGTTGATCTGAGGAAGTTTATCAGATTGTCCGGAGAACGGCTGGTTATAGTCCTGCATATCAATGTTTCATTTGTGGTGCGGGGAAGGAATTAATATAGGCACGGACGGACTAAATTCCATGTTAAACCAGTAGGGGGCAATCTCTTTTTAATCAATAAATGAGTGCACCTGGGATAGAGGGACAGGTGTTTGTGTGTACGGGGGAAGCTCACAGTTTTTTGACCGTAAAACAATGTGAAACAGGAGCGTGAAACATGATCTTTACCACGAATATGTGAGATTTATTGTTTGAGCATATACTTTCAACGTTTTGGAGTTTTGGTTCGCTACACATGTATATTATGTCCAGGATTGGTGTGGACTATAAACTGTGGATGAATGAACAATGGAAATATGGTGACTTTATGCTTGTTCCAATAAAACACACGCAACATCAGCATATAAAGAACATTTGCCTTTATTGACACAAGTCAATTAATTACTCACTCCCTGATTCACACAATTCACCTCTGACTTTAGTGGTAAGTCATTACAACGGTGAAAGTCAAGTGTTTTTAAATGTCTTATTTGTGTATGAATGTTTCTAATTATAGCGTGATTTGTGGGGTGGTTCGACTCGCATTCTTTATCGATCGGTGGATCTGTAGAAACTATCCTAGTTCTTAATCATGAAAAGTTAATTACAATAAAAAACTCAATAACAATTTTTTTTATTTCTTTTGAATTTGAACGTTTTAACAAACAAACAAATCTGTCCAGAACTTTCTTACATGAGATGCGTGGAGTCTGAGGTCCAGTCGGGTCGATATCGAGCTCCCATGGCCACAGCTTTATCTCTCAGTTCTGCACGAAAGGGATTCTGAAAGCCGCTCAGAACAAACACCACTCCCTCCATGATGCGGTTTAAAGGCACTGCTTTAGCCGGTTTGGCCTTGGGTTTGGGCTCTGGCTTAGATTTGGGACTCTCTCGCTTCTTTTCTTCTGTCTTCTGGGCTGGAGAAGCTAGAAATTAAACACATCACACACATTTAAGCATTTAGTTATACTCCAAAAATGTGATGTAGATTCACAACCTACTGTGTGCACACAAAAACAACTTCATGCCATGAACTAAAGATAATCATAAGCCCTTTTAACACAAAGATTATGGAAAATACACAAAAAATGCATCTCCAGAAACCACACGTGTGCATGTTTGTTTATAATAAGATCATAAGGAGCTTAGATGATAGATGATTTGGGACAATGTTGATTACCACAGAAAATATTTTTAATTGAAACACTTAATATTCTCTAGTATGACAACTAGATTTATAACAGTTAGCAAGTAAATAATTGTGTGTGAAGTAGATCTTACGTTTAGTGGAGGGACTGGTGTTTGCTTTAGATTTAGGCGTCACAGGGGTGGGTTCAGATGATGTGGGTCGTTTAGACGGAGGACCCACGGCATCCAAACGCTCCTTACTAAACTCAAACTTCCTCTTTACAGGAGCCTATAAAAAGACACACAAAGAAACACAACGCGTATCAAATGAACTGTGCTGATATCAGCAGTTTTCTCATTTTAATTAGAAGAATAAAATTCTGGAACGCTATGAAGTTCAATAACCCATCGCAGGTAATTAAAACGATCTGCTGTCTCAGCATGAACTGAAGGTGGACACTGGTCTGAAAGCCCTCAGCAAGATGATTTATGTTCAGTGAAGATCACATAAAGGACGTAAAAAGTGCTGCTCATTAATATAAGGAGCAGAATACAGCTGAGAATGTGCAGGTGTATCGACTACAAACAGACACACAAGTGCTTGAGTACTGAAAGAGAGAGAGAGATGATGAAAAAAACATGAGCTGTAACTTCATTTTAGCAGCTTGTAGTTTTTACTGGACTTTGATCTGTGTGAAGTCATTTAAATGAAAACGAAGCAAGGACAAAAGAAAGATCATAAAGATCAGTCATGTGGTTTTAATGAACGAAATCTTGAGTAAGGTTTATTGAGAAAAGTTTATGCCGTGAGACGCTGAACAAGCTGACCGTACGTCCTCCACCTTATGAGTGCGTATTTGAGTAAATGATCGCCTCTGGTCATGGTCTATTGGTTTTTGAAGAGAAGACAGAGACGGGCCGATACCTGCTGGGTGCCAGTGCTGCTCGAACTCTGAGCAGACGGACCTTCAGTCTTCAGAGCGGCCGTAGCGTAACTCAACCTGCTGCTCTGAGGAGATGCTGGTACAAAAAGAAAAGATGATAATTATTACATTTACTTCATATCTGTCATTAGAGTTTGTAAAGCTGTTCTTTGTATTAAAAAGTATAATCTGAACAAACTGTGTTGTAATGTATTGTACCTTTAAGTCCTGCGGGAGGTTTAGATGAACTCTCTCTATTGAAGAACAGACTGCCAGGTTGAATACTGGAGCCAGAGGACGGAGACTCATCTTTAACTCGAAACTGACCCAGTTTGGTTAATTTCTATTAAAAGAGTGAGTTAAAAGATGTTTAAGTCACAGTAAAACAGCAGTATGTTTAACACGAGGACTGAAGAAACACACAGAGACTTACAGCTGGAGATGTGCTCGGTTCTTCACTGCCGTCTGGAGGTGAATGAAACTTTATAAAGGTGATGCCATAAGCTGTTGTCTACACATACACACAGAAACAAACTTTTATTTCATTACATTCTCAAAGTAATATACTGTAACTAACATTGTTAAATTAAATGATTTTTTATGTAAACTATATCATCTTCATTCATGAACACATGAATATGGCATTTTTAGATGCCTTTCAGCTTTACCTTGGTGTAAGGCTGAGTACAGACTATTTTCACACGGTCCCATTTCTCTGACGCCGTGGCCTTTACCAGCTGGTTTGTGCTGAAGATGCGAACCCTGTTTGTGTTTGTGCTGTTTCGACTCTCTGTAGGAGACATGAAGGACGATGTGACCAACAGAACCTACAGCAGATCAAAATAAAGAACCACACATTAACCAATTTGTCAGAAATAAAAGAACGTGTCATAAATAATGCAGATCAAGTTTAGTTTTTTCAAGCTATGAACTTTGATTCACACCTCAAAATCTTGATCTTTGACCGATGTGGAATGACCGACAAGGACTTCAACGAACGCAGAACCTTCATTCCCAATATCTATACTGTGAATCTGCTCTTCCTTTTCAAACTGAAAACAAGAAATGTTGTTAATATAACAGACAGCTGGGTACATAAAACAATTAACTGTACCACTAAAAAAAACAACAACAAGACGAAATGTTAAAAAAGAAGCTTGCTTATCACTGCATGCTATACTGCTGTTGTTTGAAAACAATGCTATTTCGATTTTACATTTAATAAAGTGAACAGCAACGTGTTAGCAGAGCAAAGGTCACAAAACATACAGATAGAATGTATACATCATAATGCACAACAAGTCACTTTAAATAAGAGCATCTGCCAAATGTGTAAAAAAAAACTCTCGGTGACCCAATAAAAACATTTTCTAAGAAAAGATGTTCAAAATAGTGGATGATAATTGTTTGTATTTATCAAACAGGGAAATAGAAGTTTATGTCAAGCTCATTGCATTGTGTAAGACAGAAATAAGAGTCATATAGCAAAACTTACTGTAGGGGTGAGCGGGGCACAAACAAACGCAGGGTTAATTGTAAGACAGCTACTTTACATATTTATTCAGGCCGAGCAATCTGTGCTTTTGGAATAAAGGCCAGCTATTGACCAATCAAAATCAAGGATTGGAACTAACCATTTTATATATTATTTTAATCACTGTCTTGTTACCTAAAACATAACAGCATTTTGAAACATGTCAGAAAACTTCTAGTAACTGATAGCTGAGATTGAAAACATTTTTATACACACAATGTTATAATGAAGTCTCAGATATACAATGATAATAATGAAATGAAAACAATGTAAATACTATTCATCAAAATGATAACTTAATAGAATATCAGGGGAAATAACTCACTATTATAGTTTTTGTCTTAATTGTGCAGCCCTTTCAAATAAATCTATTTAAATGCATTGCTGCATAACACAATGATGGTTAGATGAAGAATGATGTATGGATGAATGTGTGGATATCTATCTATTATAGGTAGATATATAAACAATAGACAGAATTTGATTGAATTATTTGTGTTCAAACTAAATTTTCTAGCAGGTGTTACAACAAACCCTCTGTTTGTTACAATGAACCAATGAGGTGGGCTATGGGGTAAGGCTTGCACTCCTGTCACTTTCGGTGTAATTGTATGATAACGGTAGGACCCACAAACAAACTTTAAGTGTTCATTTGTAGCAGAGATGTGTGTAATGATTGTGTAAAAATAATGATTCATCTAACTTAAATATTTTTTGAATGATAGAGCCAAAGCCAAAAAAGCATTACTTTGTGCCCCATTCTCCCCTACTTCATTGTGAACTTTGCTAAGATTATGCTACAATAAATAAAACAAGCGTACTTGAAGAATGACTGAAACTTGTTTCTCTCCGGGTCTTGCAGCTTTCCACTTCCTGTAAGTGTCAGAGCTCAAGAGGTTGTCTGCTTTGTGAGTCTGTGATAAAACAATGATAAACATCAGCACAACACAAACACATGGTTCTCCAAACATCTGACAGCTCTGACTGTGAATCTGTCCCCAGATTCTGAATGATAAAGATGACTTACATTATCCTCACTGCTGCAGGATACAACATGCTTGACTTTGATTTCAGGCATGATCTTCTAGTTATACACCTGTCTGTGATGTCATTAAACCTAAAAACTAAAACAAGAATTATCACTGGTGAACATTGACATATCAATTTAAAGTAGCAGACTTAATAGAACAAACATTTATTTGCCTATTTGTTTATGTTTGCTATATTGAATCATTAGCTCGTATTTAAAGTGCCTGTTAAGTGATTTTAAAGGCAGTGAGTAAAAACGACAGGTCAATAATGAATTATTTAAGGCCAGACTTCATTATTACAGCACAGTGTGCGGCTAGCTAACAATAGAGCTCCTCTATTGAGGATCATAAAACAGAAGCGTAACTAAAATGTTCAGAATAATAAAAGTGTAATAAACGTAAGAGCTGTGTACCGAAGTCCAACCCAACTAGCGGTGCAGTTTTCTGATAACAGTTTTATATGAGAATATGTTTTTGATTCCCGTAATCCGCGAACACGCATACGAACTCCCTCTCAATTCACAACACATGACGTCACTTCCGAGTGCTGCCGTATCAGAGCGACGCTCCTCCGGAGCAGATGGTCAATAGTAAAATAAAAGTCCGTCCTTATAGTTTATTTATTCAATATTAATTAAAAATTCAAACCATGTCTATTTCTTTCTTATAGGCAAAAATAACTGTTAGCATCAATGTTGAATAAATAGTCCACTCAATATATAATACTTTCATTATTTACACTTTTTTATTATTATTTTTTTACATTTTATTACATTTATTTTTTTTTAATTGAAGAACATTATTAAATTAAAAAAAACACGTTTTCTTAATGCCACAGAAAAGAAAGAAAAAAATGATTTACAGAAAATTGAGTACTTTTAAATATTATATGTTTTCAGAGCTTTTTTGTTTTTCACATGTTCCAGAAGGGTACTGTATCATTTAAAAACATTCATAAAATATGACAGATTAATTTGAATTGTATGTATTCATATTGTAATTATGTTTAATGAATTTATTTGTGGTAATATAGAGTTCGGATGTAGTATTCAAAATTCCGATATTATAAATTTCATATGCGGAATTTAACCACCGGAGGTCGCATATGCAGGCTGCATACGTCATCAAGCCTGGTTTATTTAGTTAACTGAGCAGTACATTCGCAAGTCAAAAAAAAAATGTTACAACAATTTACTATCAACTACGTTCACTCATTATTTCATTCATACGCGTTTCTGACAACAAAATGTCTAACGTTAACTGAGAAAAGTTTTTACTCGGCATTGTTTTAAAATACAGCATGTGAGCACAGCAAGTAGGAAAATAAAGTGCTGAGGAAAAAACGAAGCGATGGAAAGTCATGGTGACTTTAAAACGTTGTAAATGTAACTTTATTACAAGTGAATCTGCTGAATTTAGTTTATTCTGACCATAATGAAAGTAACGCTCACTTAAGACCGACGACGAAACGTTCGCGGCGATGCTTCTGCTCCGCGCTGATGCGTTGCCTCTAGCGTGCAATGTGAAGTTAGTTTGACTGAAAACGGTTTAACTACAAACAATAACTGCAAAATGACTCTGACACCTGTTTCCTTTTGTCTCCAAAATATTTTACGCTTTTTCTGTATTTACATTGATGTGTTTAGGATATTTCAGAACAAAACGAGGTCTTGCAGTGAGCTGTATAATGGTTTATAATGCTGGTCTGTCTCAGCGCAGGATTTATTCGGGGGCCAAATGAGGACCCCGACCGCGCCACACAATAACATCTGTGAATAGAGAGAGGAGGCTCTGCCAAATGCAAATGTACCCACTTGTGATGTGGAGGGAACCTCCTCTGCCATTGACAACGGCCTGTTTCCATTTGGAGTGGGGTGGAAGTTGGAAAATAATGCAAGTTAAGCGCTGCCTCTTTCACACGGGCTTTTCACACGCATTCCAGAAGCGCGCATCAGAGACGCGGGAGCTGACGCGCCGCATTGCTTTGCACAGCATACAGAAGAAGGTAGGAAACCCCAGACAACATTTTGGCACTTGACATTCAGTAACTCATGCAGAGCCTTATACACCTGCTGCTAAAACATTTTATAAAGGGTGATGTGTGCATGCAAATGTCTCAAATAACATGTTTAAAAACGTTGGTATTACTTAAACTGCTTGTCAATATAAATCATGTACAGATTATGCTGGTTACTGTGTTAAGATACTTGTCAATAGATGCTGTTTTTGCTACATGTAAAATAAGAGTTCATGGCATTGCAACAGTATTGTACATTGGCATCATTAAATTGGGTCATGTAGTAAAGTATGCATCTGAATTATATTGTGCACTTCTTTCTGAGGCTTACAGATTGACGTTATAGTTGTGTATATAGTTATAGTAGTGTCAGGGTGACATTAAACTACACAAGAGGATATTTGCTGAAGATGTTACGCTGAAAATCTGTCTTCTCTTGCCAATATATATAGAGAGACACTTGCTCTGCTCGGCACGACTAAAGCCTTTCTTAGGAGAATGTGATTATCTTCAGCCTGACTTGCATTCAAACACATGCATGAGAAAAGCTTTGCAGCACAATAGAGGCGCTGGGATTTTGTCTGCATGCTTTTCACAAGCTGAAGGGAGAATTAGGACGAAAAAGGACAGCTTAGGTTTTACAATACATACATCTGTTTTTGCCTTGTTATGCCTGTTTGAAGCAGTAGTGCAGAACAGCTTGCATACAGTATTGTGACTGAAGTTTAGTTTGTAAATATTACCATCAGAAACAATCATGCACAATTTTATGTGATCAGTTTTTTCAGTGCCTTAGCAACAGGTTGATTGCATTTCTATATTTTGCTTGAGTTTGTTGTATTGACATCAAAGTGAACTCAAAAGAGTGAGTTGAACAATTGCTTCATTCTGTCCGGCTGAACAGCCCCTCTGCCCCCATTGCTTACCCCAATTTCCACTTGATTAAGCTCCAAGTCTCTCGAGTCGAATCCGGGGGGAATGGTTGACTAATTTTGAGACAGAACTTGAAAACCAAACAGTGAAACGTTTTGTTTCAAACTAATTTGAGTCAAATTGAATTCAGTTCATTTTATATTTTCTGTAGTGCTCTCCTAACCTTCATTGTTTCAAATAGCTTTACAACAAACTTAAATATAAATATTACAAATATTTGTGTCTGTCAGCAAACTAAAAGCATCTCAACCTATCCCTAACTCAGTAACTCATCCATGTAGAGACATCTTGGCTAAATCAGGTTGCTCTAAACATTATGAATGTCAATGTATATAGTCATATATGTCAAAGTCACATCAAATTAAGAAGATATAAAGAAAACATTTATTATTAATCAACGTACATAGTTTTTCTTATTACATTATTACAAAACTAAAAATAGTGTTTCATGTATAAACTTCACAGCAGCATTTACAGTAACATTCAGGGAGTTAACTGTGTCATGGAGCCTAAACTGTAAATGAGTGATGTTAGTTTTTCTGGGCAAAACTCACGCCTCCTCTATTCTACAAGTTTCAGGAAGTTTTTTCAAACATGGGTACCCGTTACATATCACTGACCCCATATTCCTTTTATGGGCACTTCCCCCGGAAAACCACCTCCACACATCAATCAAAGTGAGAATGAACCAGGATGTTTATTAACATTGTTTCTTCCAGTAGAAGTCACAGACATCACTGCACACGACAGCTTTGTTTTATATCAAGTAATGGCACAAAGAAGTGTGTTTTTGGATGTAAGGAGGAGTAGAAAGTCTCGTTCAGCTTTCCAAGTAAGCCAGCATTATGGAAACAATGGATATAGTTTGTTTATCCAGGGTAGCAGCGGAATTTTGCGTGTGTGTTTGTTTAACGCTGGATTCGCAGGCGGTAAGTAAAACTGCATCAAACGACTGTGGTTTGTTGGCAGTTGGCGCGTTAGTGCATATAATGTAAACAACACAAACATGTAGTGAATCATAGGTTATCCAGAGATAGTGGAATAATGTTTTGTGTGTGTTGCTTGCTCGTATCTCGCTCCTCTTGCTGGACGCCTCCAGGATTTTGTGTTTTTTGGAAACAATCACAGAGCTGATTTGACATTTATAAATCTATTAAAACTAAAGACTCTTCTACAATATGAAGGATGTTATATTCTTCTATAGGTACTCAAGATTATTATGAGATCAACAGAAAGAGCGTGTGTGTTATGGGACCTTTAAATTCTTGCCTGGCTGCATTTTAAATTTTAACTTTTGTTAGTTCTCAACCAACATGTTAATGTTTTTTAATATCTGCAGTTAAAACTGATATCTATAGACCCTTACACTATCTGTTGATTCATCCGTCTGTCAGTGGTCATGTGGAGTTCTTGTGAAGATTTTCTGATGAACTTCTGTCATGAATGCCTGTAGCAGCTCGTATTGAAATGCATTTGACAGCTGCTGTGGTTACAGATCTTCATGTTTCTGTAAGTTTAGTCATATGTTGTTTTGTCAGATTTTTCTGTTTGAGGGGTAGTTTGCTGTCAGGTTTTTAGGTCAGTAAATGGTTGATGGCTTCAGGCATTTTAAAGGCCACATTATGAACCACCAAGAGAAACATCAATAAGTCAATACGTTCCTTTTTGAAAGACACTTTTTAGATGAATTAAATAAGAATAGAGGACTCATTTTTACTTTCCCCCGAGCAACATTCCCTGTGTCTTTATACAGTTGCTTAGCAGTCATTGATGGGGCGTCTAATGCTGTGTTGTGATGCTTTACTCCAGCTGAATACTAATGTGCTACAGTTTTATAGTGAAGGGTGATGAATAGTAGTAACCCTAACCATTAGTTAGATCTTTAGATAGTTTTCGGTGGTGTTTGTTCACCTCAGATTTGGCTTTAGTGTTAAAATGCATAGAGGAACATTGTTGAGGTGTTTATTGATGGGGTGGTTATTGACTATGACAGACTCTTTGAAGTTTTATATTAAGTTTTATTTTTTGACCACCAGAGGGCAGCATCTCAAACTCCAGGCTCTTTGTATTGACTTCTTAAGTGCTGAAACATCATCTCTGAGGATCTAGATTGAAATCTTTTAAGCTTTAAACAGTTAAATATTTATGTTAATGTTGTTATTATTTTTATATTTTGGGCATTCTTTTTTTTAATTTTGGACATCAATTGAATAAAAGTTTAACGGTGAGTTGGGCTGTGCTTTATTGTCTTCCTAAGAGATTTTTTAGATGCCGTCTAAGGTGAAGTTAAAGATGAAATCTGTAATTTTTCTTCATTTAGCAGAAGCAGAACAGGTTTTCAGATCACTGCTTCTGTTTGTCATTGGTTAGTCAAAGAGATTGTCCCGTCCTATACTCTCATTGGTTGAGTCAATGTCGCTCTTTGAATATAAGAAATAAACATATGAATGATTAACTTATATGTGACCCTGTCCCTGTGTGAAATCTATAATCTCATAATCTAATGATAAGATGAGGGGCATCAAAGTTTGATTTCAGTCATTGATTTCAATCTTTGACATGATCTTACTCAGTCAATATTAAAGATATATATATATATATATATATATATAATTTTTTACAGTAAGCTTAAATCACAAAAACATTTTCTAAATTTTAACAGACTGGATCACATATCTGCACATTACCCTGATATAGGATCTAGTATATTATCAGACTTTAAATATTTCATGAAAACTAACTCTGATTTTTAACTATAATCACATCTTTCTATGGCCAGCATAGGGTTTTAAAGAGCACCTATTTCATTGCTAAAAACAAGGTTATTTTGTGTATTTGGTATAGACGGTTTCATCGGACGCACGTGATACACGTCTGGATCCGAACCTTACTTCCGGTTTCGTTTTTTTTTAATGGTCTGACTAGTTGTTAAACTGATCTCTTGAACAAATGCCTCGTCAAAAAAAAAAAAAAAATGGTTTGGTTTCCTAGGTAATCTATGTGTTGTTTTTTGCTTGTTATATAAATAAACTACGTTTAAAGAACTTTGTTATTATTTATTCTTAGTGGAGTTTACCGGAAGTTACGTGCAGACCACAACAGCCGCTTGTTTAGGTTGTTACTGCTGAAACCGTCTATAATACAATGTGTTTGTGTGGTTTATGGTTCAAAAAACACATTATTTCCCACATACCCTATATTTTTGTAGCTCCAGATTTCACTCTCTTCCTGAAACGCACATATTTGAAAAGCTCTGTGTCCCTGATTGGTCAGCTAATCTTTACATTGTGATTGGTCTGAATACCTCTGACATTAGCAGGAAATGTGACGCTCCTTACCATGTTTGAAAGATTCGATTGCTACTTACAGGCTGTGAGTCAAAGCGGGAGGAATTATGATAATGTCGGTCGTGTTCATGTCAGCAGTACCAGGAAGTAAACTGTTGCCTACAATCTGTTTGTTTGTTGTAGTCCAAGAAAAGAGATTTACGTTGGAGACGATAACCTGTGTCATCCTTTACTTTGGGGTTTGTACCTTTTGCATATCATTGACATGAACTAATACACACTTACACCAAAGGAAATGTAAAAACGTGAATCAGACAATAGGTGCTCTTTAAAATAAATCATCATGGGATCATGTGTAGTTTTAGAGGAATGTCATCATGGGATCTGTGGTAGTTTTAGAGGAATGTAGCACAAAAAAAACACCAAACTCTGAAGCTTTGAAAAGTCAAATAACTTTAGAGATTCATCTTGGACAAAGACTTCAAACAGGAAAGAGTCATTACACAGATAACTCTCCAAAATGATTGTTTATACAACATCTGAATGGCACAGTGTAACATTGTGTACCTAATGTTTACTGATGTTTTCTGAGAGGGGCTGCTTGAGTTAAGATGCTAAATTATTTTTATCATTATTTATTATTCTAAGCAACTATAAGAAACAACACAGAACACATAGCAATGAGCAAAACCCTTAACAGCTGCACTGCACCACACTGACACCCATAATGACATTGTGTGTGTAAGTTTTACATGGGTAAGCAGCAGCACTCACATTTCCTTCATATAATTTAGTGTTTTTTACACTTTCGCTTGGTTTTGTTTCAGTTTGAAACAACAGCTAAACCGCTAAACAGAGGACGAAGTTCTTTAAAGGGATAGTTCACCCAAAAATGAAAATTCTGTCATTATTTTCCCACTCTTATGTTTATAAGGGCCGTTCGCATTATAAATATAACTATAAAGTTAACTATATTAGCGTCCACATTACCGGACAAAAATGATACATTTATGCTAATTCGCTCACGCTCACAGTACTCGTGCAAATCACTTGCATTTAATGGCATTAGCTAATATTACATGGTTATATGTAATATGGTTTATCGTTCATCAGGTGGAAAAAAATCGCCCAGAAAGAGATCCCAGCGATATCTTTCATTGTATCTTTATCGTTATAGTTGTGGTGTGAATTCCAATCAAATGCATGTTATAAACGACTGATTGATAAGGACTTCCGGTTGCAACCTGATCTCACAAGTTCCGTGGGTTAAACATGGAATTGTTTGCTCATTTTTCGGTGGCATTCTCACAGATCTCCACAGTTTTCCGTGGCCCTGCTACGGACTGTCTTTTTCCGTGGCATTCTCACGGATTGGTTACTCAACTGCTTTTTCCGTTTTTCAAACTATTTTCGCTTCGGTTTAGGGTTAGATTTGGTATTTGCATTAGTATGTCACTTTAACTCTTGGTTTATGCTATTTTTTTCTGATTTATTCTTTTATATTTTCTAAACTTTAATCAATTGTCGCCTGCGTTGGGGTTAGAGTTGGGTTTGGGTAGGGATGTCATTTCAAGTATATCTAACCCTATACTGAAGCGAAAATGGTTAGAAAATAGGACAAAACAGTTGAGTAACCAATCCGTGAGAATGCCACGGAAAAAGACAGTCCGTAGCAGGGCCACGGAAAAATGTGTAGATTTGTGAGAATGCCACGGAAAAATTTGTAAAAAATTTCGTGAATATCCCACGGAAATTCGTGAGATCAGGCTAAAGAGCCATAGTACATGCAAGAACTCTGCATAAAACACAGAATCAAAGTCTGCGATTCAGAATCGATTTTAGATGTTTTTCTTGTGGGAAATGTATCGTCACAGCCCTAATTCACTTCCATAGTAGGAATAAAGAATACTATGGAAGTGAATGGGGCTCATTCATGAATGTTGTAGTTACAAACATTTCTCAAAATTTTGGGTGACCTATTCCTTTAAGACAACATCACTATTAGGACCAAAACACAACGACCTCACAGAATGAAAATCCTGTCATCATACTCATCTTCAACTTTTTTTAAAACCTATTTAATTGTCAGCTGAACACAAATAAAGATGTCATGAAATCAGAAAAATCCAAAGTGCTCAGAAATAGCTGAAGAAATTATTTAGAAAAAATTTAAGGTGCTCTTTGATATAGGGTAAACAAAATCTGAAAAAAAAAAAAGGAATTCAAGGCACTCTTCGTATTTCAAAAAATATTAAACCGGTTGCTGCCCAATTTAAT